>NC_044979.1:117047781-117393007 GCF_008728515.1 Papio anubis | reverse complement strand
GGAAGCTGCACAAGGCCACAGTGCGTCTGCTTGGGGTGCTTCAAACCTGAGGTTCCAACAGAGAGGTTCCTGTTTGGAGGTCATCCCACACAACACAGTGAAACCCCATCGCCACTACTACTAAAAATACACAAAAATTAGCTGTCAAGGTTGCAGGCTAAGCTCCTGCCTGTAATCTAAGGAAGCATACTGTGGGGGAGGCTGAGGTGTGCAGAGACCGTTTTGCTGTGGAACTCGGGAGTGTGTGTGTGCAGAGGTTGCAGTGAGCCAAGATCAGGGACCACACAATGTAATTTTGTATTACATCCCGCTTATTACTGCTGCCATGGCTGGCTATTGGGGCAGGTAGCAAAGTGGTGGTGCAGTGTGTGGGGTGGGCAGCCAGTCTCCATTTCAAAACAAACAAACAAACAAACAATTAAGTTATATATATATATATATATATAAATTCAGTTGGACACATGGTGGTGTAAGTACAATACCTGTAAATTTAAGCGTGTCTTGGAAGTTAGTGTGATACCATTGAACCTTGGAGGTGGAGGTGGTTGCAGTGAGCTGAACAAATCACTGCCTGCATTTCAGCCAGGCAACAGAGCAAGACTGTCTGCAGGTAGGCAGGCAGAGAAAAGAAGACCACACCAGAATGGCTGATGATCAACTTTCCCTTTAGGAGTACAGACATGGGAAGCTGTTGATACTTCTCTAGAAGGGGCGTGACTGACAGAGAGTTCAACCCAGGTCCAGTGGGTATGAAATGAAATCATTCTGTTCTCATTGCATTATTTGTGTATGTCTAAGTAGTCTCAGTGTGTAGATGAATTTCTAAAGAAGCTGAAAGCAAATGAACTGTTTTCACACTGAATCATATAATGCTGGCTGAGTGTTTGGCTCCCATGGCAGTTCTCTTGTTATCTTTTATGACAGCTGTGATACTTTGTGAGGGGTGTATCTCTCCACGATGCGTGAATTTTACTCCTGTACCCCTTGAGCTGACAAGGGACGTGACACATAATACAGGCTCAGTAAACAGTTGATTGGTCAACAAAATGATCGCTCCCTGAGCCTGCACGCCTGGCTTCACGTGCCAGGGAGTTTTCAAACATAATTTGTTGGAAGGCCCTGTTACTTTCTGTACTAAAGAATCCAACCAGGCTGGTGCAGCAATAAGCTCATACCAACTAATCCCTAACACTGGGGAGGCAGAGGCGGGCGGATTGCCTGAACTCCAGATGTTCCCATGGGCAACCTGGGCATGCAGGGTGAAACCCCATCTCTACTAAAATACAAAAATTAGCCAGGTGAACATGCGGGTGAGAGGCAGCCTGTAGTCCCAGCCACTCAGGAGGCTGAGGCAGGAGAATCACTTGAACCCGGGGAGGCGGAGGTTGCAGTGAGCTGAGCTAGCCCCTGCCTCCAGCCTGGATGGCCGTAAGTAGAGACAAACCCCCACCCCAAAAAGGAATCAGAGGAAAATCTCTTTCCCTTATGAGCAGCCAAGGTTCTTCATGAAGCTGCTGAGAGACAGCAGTGGGTTGGGTCTCCTGATTTTCCCCACCCACTCCCACTATTTTTTTCCGATGAGATGCTGCCAACATAAAGAAAGTTAGTAGTTCCATTCCTTAACCTGATGTATTGTCCTGCATTCCAGACAATGCTCGGAGTTACTGACTGGAGAGGCAGGTCTTGATCCTGGGTAAACCCGACCAGTAAACCCCTGGTCTGAAGCCTGGGCTGGGGAAGGGGAACGCTAAAACCAGGCCCTGAGCCAGGGACGGCAGGACTGAAGGCGGAGCAGAGTGCGCTCACCCGCGCCTTGCGCCGCGGCTCCTCTGCCTTTACACACGTCCAGGGAAGGGGGATTTAACTTGGGTTTATTAGGCTCTTCAGCTCTTCTTTAGCTCCTTTTCTGCATCTTTGCAAATGTTGTCATTTCATTTTTCTGGCAGTCCTTCTAGACATGTTATTCATGCCTATTTTGCAGTTGAAGAAGTAGAGGCTCAGGCTCCAGGTCCCAAAACGGTGAATGACAGCTCTGGGGCTCAATCCAGCTCTCACCTAGTTCTCTTGCTTTATCAACAGCTCTGAGGTCCTGTGCTTCATAAAGTGTATATTTTTACCATGCAGTTCTCCCAGTTGTTGATGCTTCTGCCCCATTTCCATGGAGTAGATCCTTTATGTGAAGTTCATTGGGCTGTCGTTGGTTCCAGCTCATTAGAGAACTAATGTTTTTGCAGCTTATAAAGAACAATCGTCTCTACTCAGAAACAGGCTTCCTTCACTGAGTAAAAGGCAGAATCCGGGTATCATTACCTCCCAGCAGGGGCAAGCTGCCACACGTGGGCGTACGGCTCGGAAGGCTGGATCTCCCTCTGGCTGAGTGTTCAGGCCCTCTACAGCCCCACCTCAGCTGGCACCGTGGGCTGCGGTTCTGCTGACCTCCCAACCTGCCCTTCGGGTCCAGTTGAACAGAAATATTACTTGTTGCCCAAGCAATTTTCAGTCTCACCATGGCTCTAGCTTCTTTCATCTGCACGAAGTGCTGAGACAGAGCGACACAGACAGACAGAGAGAAAAGGAGAGCCTTCATTCAGTATCTATAGCTCTTTCAAGTCATTCCGAGTTAGCCTCCCACACAGGGGTTAGCAGCACTCATGTCCACAGTGAGAGGGGGCCTCTCCCTCTCCAAAAACACTACTACTCACCCGAACTGATTCAGAACAGGGAGTTTGGATCTGTACATGGAAAAAGTTCAAATTACTATTTAAAAAATGAAACCACAACTATCTACTTACTGGATAGCTTTGAACTCCTAGAAGTTAATGGTTCGGCATCCATTGCATCCCAGGCTCACGGTACATCCGCCGTCCGCGCTCGGCTTATCTTGCCGTCACGCATATATATCATCGCTCTGGTATCGCCGTCACCGCGACCACGAATGCCGCCGTTGCCGCGCTCATATCGTATCTCCGCCGTCGCATCTGCACCGCAGGTATCACCGTAAACGCTCTGTTGTCACGCCAGCACGCACGCACTCACGGTATCCGTTGCCGCTCATCTCCGGATATTTCACCGTCATCACCGGACCCATCCACCCATCAGGTACTCAAATTTATCTTTTCCATATCGCTCTGCTCTACAGGCCCTCCCGTCGACACGCATATACGACTCTCACCATCTAGTATATGGTTCCTGACCTCCTGCATCCGCGCATCGTTATCACTTAAATAAAATAGGAGTCTCTTGTATTTCTACGCTCTCATCACAGATATCGTAAATCACGCATCACAGGTATCACCATAATCACGCGAAATCTGTTATCCGCCGTCATCACGGTATTTCGCCGTCACCGCATCCTGGTCTCCTGCCGTCATCGTCCTGATCTCTTAGCATTCATATATCTGGGTATCGCGCGACGCGCATGCTCGTTATCCGCCGTCGCGATACTGGGTATCACCCATCGCGATACAGTCTTGTGGCCAGAATATGTCTGGTATCACCCATCCTTGCGCGTCTGGTATCATGGATCTTGCGTCACCGGTACATCACGCCGTCGCGTCCACCGGGTATCACCGTCACGCGCTCCACCGATCGTGACTACCGCCGTCACCGATATCCCTACCGTCATGGAAAATACCTGATATCGCCATCGCAGGCTCTGGTGATTGTTATCGCCATCACCGCGATACGGGTATCACCGTCACGCATCACCGGATCACCGTTATTCCTCTCTACGATCTCCATAATCGCATAGGCTCACCGTTATCCACCAAAATAAAAACCTAACCTCATATCCGCATCCACCGATTTATCTGCTATCTTGCATCTGACATCGCAAATATCACGTATCTTTGTTATCACGCCATCACGCATCAGATATCACTGTACACACTCCGTTGGGTATCATAAATCACCGTCACACGTTATCCGCCATCACCTGCGTCTCACGGGTATCACGCCGTCTTTTGCTCTGGAATCTGGGCATTCATAATATATGGGACCCTCATAATCACGCAGCCACGGTATCCGCCATGCTTTTGCTCAATATCTTATATCGCCAAAACTCACGATATCGCTGTCTTGCGCATCACAGTCTTCCGCCATCTTGCGACTCACGGTATCGCCATCACCCACCACGTCAGGTATCACCAGCCTGCGTGGTGGATATCGCAATCACGCATCACAGTATCCTGCCGCCAGCGCACGCATCTGGTATCCTGCCAAATCTAAAATATCTGTTATCAAGCCTTAAAATATCTCCACAGTATCACCACCAAGCACCGCAGAAACTCCTGATCTCTTGTATTCCTCTCATACACAGATTATCTGTATTCATATATATCTTCACCGATTTATCACCATCCAGACTCTGTTATCATAAATCGCATCACCGGTATCGCCGTCACCGTCATCACAGACATATCCGCCGTCTGCACGCATCACAGACCTCTGCCGTCTTTTGCTCCTGGTATTATTATTTGACACTGCGATATCTGATCTATCACTTAAATCACGCTCTGTTATCTTACATAAATCGCCAAATACCGGTATCACCGTCACATGCTCCCTGACCTCCCACCATCCACACACTCTAACCTCCACCATCACCGTTCCTGACCCCTCCAGCCTTCACTCTCTCCTGACCTCCCACCATCCTCACTCCTGACCTCACCATCTGCCTCCTGACCTCCACTGTCACCTGCTCTCCTGCCTAACGTCTGCCTTCACTCTCTCCTGGACCTCACTTCCCACACATGATTATATGCCCTTGGTTCCTATTATCCCTTTTTCCTGCCCTCATCTGTACACACTCAACTGAGCCACAGTTTCTTGAGCAGCTGCCATATTACATCCTTGGTGGCTAAGTTAATGCTGTTATTATAGCACTCACTGAAAGAAATTGCAAGGCTTCAGAAAAACGGGATTTTTAGTAATGGAGTCTGAATTGCCAAGAAAATAGGAGAAGATGCTCGGCCACCCTTTAATTCAGAAAAACGTGCATGGAAATCACAGTGTGATACCACTTTACATCCACGAACTTGGCAAACATTAAAAGTGGGCAGTACGAAAAGCTGACCCCTCATGGAGAAATGGGCACCCTCATACAGTGGTGAGATGCACAGCAGATCCCAGAGCCAGGTCCCCTGGCATCACGTTGGAACATGAAGGGGGTGGGCAGGTCTCCAGTTCCTCCACTCCTTTGTGTAGTCAGACTCCAACACTGGAGTCCTGGGAGCCAGTCCAGGGAGACTGTCGAAGAATGTTGACTGCAGCACTGCTTATAAGAACATCTGAACAACTGCTCATGGAGCTCCATCCGCAGGGATATGCACTTGTAAAGAACAAATTCAGTGCCGATGTTCTATAGGGAGATAGGCCGCATTGTACGGGGGAATGAGGCCTGATTGATAACTGGGTGACAAAGCACAGATGCAGCTCTAGTGAGAAGAACCGGACGGGAAGAGTGTCCCAGAAAAGGGAGCCGCGTATGTCAACATACAGAGTCATGAAGGAGCTTGTGTCAGGGAAGTTCTGTGTGGCTGAGTTACCTGGAAATGAAGGGGGCATTTAGGGGATGAGATGAGACAGAGAGGCAAGGCCAGAGAGGGGTGACAGCTTGGATCCCAGTTGAGGAGGTCAGGCGTTACCCTGCAGCCTCTTCCAGGTTTCAAGGCCAAACTCTCGGACTGCTGTTAAAGGGAAATCATTCTGGGGGTGTTATGGACATAGCAGGGCGAGGTGGCAGGGGTGGGTGAGGGGCCACAGATGGAGCTGCTGGGGCCTGTGGTGGTCAGAGGGCTCGAGAGCAGAGAGCAGGGACACCTAGGGTGCTTGGGAGCACAGAGGACTGTGCCTCGGACCTCTTCCTGGGGTAAGCAAATGCCAACAATACCTGGTGTCACTGAAAAAATAGGACAATAAAAAGGAACAAGTGGAGGATGCCACATTTGGAGACTCTGAAAAGGCAAAACAACCAATGCAGGCACGGGTGTGGTTAGATGCTGCTTCAGGGCCAAAAACCAACTGTAATGGACATTTTGGGGACCATTGGGGAAATCTGCATATGGCAGGATAGTAGATAATACTAGGGAAGTATGGTTGATCGTTTGCATAGGATGATGTTATTTCGGCTATGTGAAAGATGTCTTGAGCAGTGGCTCATGCCTGTAATCTCTGCACTTTGGGAGGTCAAGACAGGCGGATCACGAGGTCAGGAGATTGAGACCATCCTGGCTAACACAGTGAAACCCCGTCTCTACTAAAAATACAAAAAAATTAGCTGGGTGTGGTGGTGGGTGCCTGTAGTCCCAGCTACTTGGGAGGCTGAGGCAGGAGAATGGCATGAACCCGGGAGGCGAAGCTTGCAGTGAGCCAAGATTGCGCCACTGCACTCCAGCCTGGGTGACAGAGCGAGACTCCATCTCAAAAACAAACAAACAAAAAAATGAACAGAAATTAGCTAGGCGTGGTGGCGCACACGTGTCGTCCCAGCTACTCAGGAGGTAGAGGATGCGGTGAACCGAGCAACAGACGGCAACAGAGAAAGACTATGTCTTAAAATATATATATATATCTTTATTTTCAGGAGAGGTGTGTTGAAATACTTAGGTCATAACTTAGCATCACAACTCAGTAGTTTAGTTTCAAGCAGTTCAGGAAAAAAAAAAGAAAATATCAAAAAAAGAAAAAACGGCAAAATGTTACTAATTACAGAATCTAGGTAGGACATATAATGGTGCATGCTGTACTATTATTAAACATTTTCTTTTTTGTTTGTTTGTTTGTTTGTTTTGTTTTGTTTTTTGAGACGGAGTCTTGCTCTGTCGCCCAGGCTGGAGTGTAGTGGCACAATCTCAGCTCACTCCAACCTCCGCCTCCTGGGTTCAAGCGATTCTCCTGCCTCAGCCTCCCGTGCAGCTGGGACTACAGGCACACGCCACCATGCCCAACTAATTTTTGTATTTTTAGTAGAGACGGGGTTTCACTGTGTTAGCCAGGCTGGTCTTGAACTCCTGACCTTGTGATCCGCCCGTCTCGGCCCCCCAAAGTGCTGGGATTACAGGTGCGAGCCACTGCGCCCGGCCTTATTATACATTTTCTATGTGTTGAGAGGTTCTCATCATTTAGAAGATAGAGAGGAGATGATTGAAGAATATAGTATATCATGCATGTTAAGATACAAAATTAAATAAATGTTGGCTGTTTGCTTTCCTGCACCAGGTTTAGGTTTCTGAAATGTGTTTGTTACTGTGAGGTTTCCTTTGTGAGTAACTGTAGAAGTTCTTTGGCGCACAGTTGGGAATAGAAGAAAATGCAGCGGCTGGAGGAGGGGAGGTGGTGTTGCTGGCCCATGGGGAGCAGGCACGGCCCAGGGAGGCTGGGAGGCCACCACCCACAGCACTCGTAACCATAGACATTTAAATGGCATTTCCATCTCTAAACTTGCCTCCTTCTATTTTTGAAACTTTTGAACATAAAAGAGTTCATTTTTAAACAGACTCTTCTGAGTCGGCTGAGCCTGCCCAGGCCCCAAATCCTGCACAAATGCAGCCAGTGCCTGGAGGCAGTCAGACAGACGCAGAGTGTCTCATTTTGCTGTAAGTGACAGCCATAGCTAATGCCAGGGCGGAAAGGAAGACGCCTTCCATGCCACTGGGCTGCCAGGGACCTGGAAAATGTTTCTGCTTGACATCGCCGTGAAAAAATAAAGCAAATGTCTTGCCCTAGAAAGAATCAGGCAAGGATGGGAGTAGAGGGCAGCTTTTTAGCCTCAAAATCACCTGGCGTTGTTTTTCTTGGATGATTGACTTTATTAAAAGCCCCATTTCCCTTCAGATGCAGCCCGAGGATGATAGTCAAGAGCGACTCCAGTCAACAAACTCACTGGCTCCCTGTCTGTCCCCAGCCCGGGAGCCAAGGCACAGAAAAGCATCCCTGCCTTACAGCCAAGCACCTGGCCCGGAGGTGTTTGGAAGGGGATCTCCTCCCCCCACCCCCAGCAATGGGGAAAGTCCCCGAGACCTTGATCACTCTGTGCAGTTAATCCAGCGGCTTCCAGGACGGGGCACTGGCTGACTTCGCTTTCAGCTGTAGGTGCTGGACCCAGTGAACCCCCAGAGGCCAGGCAGCTTTCACTTTGGGGAACGCAGACTCTGTGGGTCCAGAAGGGCCTGTGTGGAAAGAGAAGCCAACAGTCCCTGGTTTTGTGTAAAGTCTCATGATGTTTAAAGGCTGGCAATGAGCTCAACTGAAAACAAATGTAAAAACACCACAAGCTAAACCACGGGTACAGGCTGGGTGCACCCACAGGCCACCCAGTTGCTCTCTGTTTGGCTGTGACCAACTCGGCCCAGGTCCCATTTCTGGCACTCATTCCTGTTTCTTCACTTAAACAAAATGGCATGAATGCTGCCTTCTCAGGGGGCATGCTGTGAGGATGCTGTAACTTTGGAGAGTGCCTGACCCTTTCTGTGGTGCCCCTGCTTGCTCCCTTCCTCTTTTCCCCGCCGTCTTCCCTTTCCTCCCTCCTCCCCTTCTCCCCTCTCTTCTCTCTACTCCCTTCTCTCCTTTCCTCACTTCCTCCTCTCCTCCTGTCTCCTTTCCTGCCTCCTTCACTCCTTTTCTCCTTTCCTCCCTCCCTCCTCTTCTCTACACCTCCCCTTTCTTCTCCCCCATCTCCCCTTTCCCCCGCTGCTTCCGTCTCCTCTCTCTGCTGTCTTCCCTCCCTCTTCCCTGTCTTGGCCCTGAACCTTTCCCTGGGCTTCCACGCGCTGCTCAGTCTCCTCTAGGCCCATTCCATGTCTTCTCAGAAAACCCAGCACCACCCCTCGACCACCTTCCACAGAGGGGGCTGCCCTTGTCAGCTCCCTCGTCAAGCGGCTGCCAGTATTTCTAGGTCAACTCATGAATGGCAGTGTACTCCAGCTCTTCTGTGTCAAAAACAAACACCCTCCTCCCAGCGCTGCTCCTGGCCGGCTGCCCCGCCCTCTGCCAGGCGTTTCTCAGAGGACAAGACCTAATGAGCTGGCTGCTGCCAGCCTGGTCCTCACAGTTCATCAGTAGGTTTCCAGACAGGCCTCAGGCTCAGGGACAGCGCAGAGACAGCTGCCTTCTCCTCTTTCCCGGAGCACCTGAGACCTGGGTGCACCTGGGGGGCTGGTGCATGGGCTGCTCCCAGTGAGTGGGAAGTTCACATCCAGAAGTACACCCGCCACTGGCCGCAGCAGCACAGGTTCATCCAGCGCACCAGGCGAGGCTGGAGCTCTCTGGGAGTGGAGGAACAGGTGGGGATGAGCCTGAACTTGCACGCAGAGCTCTGGGCTTCATTCAGCCCCCGCCCCGCCCTAGCTGTGTCGTCTGGGCACCGAGTTCTCCTTGCACTGCTCTCCTCCTGGCAGAAGGCGGGTCATAACAGCACCATCATGCGGGAGTGCGGCGCCGTCTAAATAGGCACAGGAAGCTGCACAGAGAAGATGTATGGGCAACAGTGCCCATGGAGAACCCATGCAGCCCCCTAAGAGGGGCAGAGAGCCTCCAAGCAAAAGTCATTCTATCTCAACACTCACTCCCCTGAAGACTATTTGTTCTTGGGAAGTGGGATACCTAATATTGAATGTTTATGGTCCCCTTGCAACTCACATGCTGAAGCCCTAACCCTGAATGAGATGGTGTCTGGAGATGGAGCCTTTGGGGGTGACTGGGGTTAGATGAGGTCAAGAGGGTGGGACCACCCATGACAGAGATTACAAGGAGAAAAAGGGGAAAGAGATGTCCCTGCCCCCTCTCTTTCTCCCCCTCTCCCCACCAGGGCAGAAGAAAAGCCATGTGAGGACACAGTAAGAAGGCAGACGTCTGTAAGTCAGGAAGAGAGTCCTCACCGGGACCCAACCATGCTGGCACCCTGGTCCTGGACTTCCGGCCTCCAGAACTGTGAGAGGAATTTCAGTTGTTGAAGCCATCTGTGGTATTTTGCTATGGCAGCCAGAGCAGACTCAGACAATCTTTAAACACACATACTTTCAGCAGTAGCTGGCATGTCTGACCTGCCTAGATGAACTGATTGCACACTTAGGTAAACTGACTACTCATCCCGGCAAAGCCCCTCACCCTGTAACCACCCCACTGAACTGACCAGACTGGTGGCTCACCCCAGCCTTGGACAGGCAGAACATCGGCCCTGGACACAGTCCCTGTCATCCTAAAGGAGCCTCCTTAAAGAGCACTGGTAGGACCAGGGAGAGTCAGAGTTAATAGTAATGATAGTAACTTCAGTACTTTGTATGGAGCAGCTGTGTACGATGAGCCAGGGCTGGGACCAAGCATTTTCCATTCATCATCTTGTTTAATTTCTGTTGTTACCTTGTGAAGAAGGTAGTATTATCTCTATTTCACAGAAGAGGAAACTAGAGATGAAATTCCTTGTCCAAGTTTACACTGCAAGTACCAGATGGACCAAGCTTCCAACCCTCCTCTCTCTGACTTTAAACCTTATGCATTTTAGAGGAAAAAGAGTCATTGATCAAAGTATTTTTCTTTCTTGAGATTTATTTGGGGTTGGGGGTGGTGTTGCTTTTTTTAAAAACAGAGGAGGTAAACATGTCTGTTAAAAACAGACAGGCTAGGCACGTTGGCTCATGCCTGTAATCCCAGCACTTTGGAAGGCCGAAGCAGGTGATCACTTGAGGTCAGGAGTTTAAGACCGGCTTGGCCAGCATGGTGAAACCCTGCCTCTACTGAAAATACAAAATTAGCTGGGCATGGTGCTACACACTTATAATCCCAGCTACTTGGGAGGCTGAGGCAGGAGAATCACTTGAATCTGGGAGGTGGAGGTTGCAGTGAGCCAAGATCGTACCACTGCACTCCAGCCTGGGTGACAAAGTGAGACTCTGTCTCAAAAACAAACAGAAAGCTCTGTTTTACCATCTTGGAGAGATCAAGCCTGAGACAGAAGGTTGGAAGCTCAAGAGGAGGTAAGGGTGCTAAGCAGGGAAAGCAGACCCCAGCAGTGGGAAGTCCCTCCTGCCCGCCTCACTGTGAGCTTTGTCATGTAAGAATACATGATATCCGGAGGCTGAGGCAGGAGAATGGCGAGAACCCAGAAGGCGGAGCTTGCAGTGAGCTGAGATTGCACCATTGCACTCCAGCCTGGGCGACAGAGTGAGACTCCGCCTCAAAAAAATTAAATTAAATTAAATTAAATTAAATTAAAAATTAAAGAATATGTGACATTCAGATATTGTCAGCACAGGATACTCTGCTGTTGCTCAGAGGCCGGGGGCCCCTGCCACGTTCGTCCACTGTCCCCTCTTCCTCATGCAGTGACTGCTGAGCCTGGAGCCCCCATTATCCGAGCGTGGCAAAACTGGCTTAAATGCCCCCTCTCCCACTCTGCCCTTGCACCTCTCTTAACCTAACTTTGTGTCCTCATCCGTGAAGTGGGCATACAGGCCACACTGCACAGGTTTGTCGTAAAGTTGAATTAAAAGAAGGCTGGAATCCGCACCACAGTGTCTAGCACATAAGAAGCCTTTGAAAGATGCCCGCTTACTTCTCTCCTTCTCTATCTACTAAGATTGTGTTGATGCCTTTTACAGTTTGATGGAGAAGGTCAGAGGATGTGGGAAGACATGTATGTTTAGGAGAGTGTTTTGACGTAGACAAGAGTGGGGATTTGTTTGTTTGTTTGTTTTGCTTTTTTTTTTTTTTTTTTTTGGTTTTTGAGACGGAGTCTTGCTCTGTCACCCAAACTGGAGGTTTTGTCTGCGGCTCGTCCTGCTACATATGAACCCAAAGTTCCTATAGAACCTCATTTCACCATCACTTCCTTCTCTGTTTCCTTCCCTTCCCAGCCCCTGTCAGAGGGCCCCTCACCCCCAACCTCATGTCCCTTCCAGGGCCCCCATCCTGCCCTAGCCCCGCATGGCTGCCTTCAGCCTGTTCTTCCTAAAGTGTTCATCTGATTAAAGCACTGTCCCCACCTCAACCACTCGGATGGCTGGACATCACCCAGGGTGGCAAATTCTGAGCATCCACTGCCCCACGCACAGTGTGCAGCCTTGCAGCCTTCCCAGGTTCCTCTCCCACCCGTCCCCTGACACCCCAGACTGACTCCCCTTCCAGGAAGTCCTCCCCTGCTTCATTTTCTTCCCTACCCAAAGAGACTGCAGACATAAATGCTCCCCCACCTCCTAGCCCGGGAGAATTCCAGTTACTTCCTTCTCATCAGCTTCCATCACTGACCAGGAGGTTATTACACTGCTATTTATCTATCATCTGTGTCCCCACCAAGCTGGAGCTCGCAATCCCTAAAGGTCAGAGATTACATCTTCAACCAGTACCCGGCACACAGCAGGTGTGCAAAAGATGCCTGCAGGAAGGTGAGCTAGTTAAGGGTCTGCTCAGCCGCCCTGAGCCAGTGCCTGGTGGCTGAGCCAGGCTCCAAGCTGGTTCGTGCCCGCTGCACATGCCCGTGTCCCTCACTCCATGTTTCCCCTTCACTGCGGGACATTTCAGCATGCTGAGTTTCCTCAGGCACTAGCTCAAGGGGGCAGGTGCTTACAGAAAGTCCAGCCCGGTGTGTATGTGGCCTGTGTGTGCAGTGATGCACTGCTTCACAGCGGGGATAGCAGCGGGGACACGTTCTGAGATTTGGTCATTGTGCAGTCATGGAGTGCACTTAACACAAACCGAGGTGATAGAGCCTCCTGCTCACCTAGGTTACACCGGACAGCAGAGTGCTCCTAGGCTATAAGCCTGTCTAGCGTGTTCCCATACTGTATACTATAGGTAATTGTAACAATGTATTTGTGTATCTGAACCTATTTAAGCATAGAAAAAGTACAGTAAAGATACAGTATACGAAAGATAAAAATGGTTCACCTGGATAGGGCACTGTCAGAATGAAGCTTGTAGGGCTGAAGGCTGCTCTGGGTGAGGCAGTGAGTGGTGAGTGAATGTGAAGTCCTAAGACATTATGGTACACCTTTGTAGACTCTATAAACACTGCACTTAGTCTACAATAAATTTATTTTTATTTATTTATTTATTTATTTATTTATTTATTTATTTTGAGATGGCGTCTCTCTCTGTCACCCAGGCTGGAGTGCAGTGGCACAATCTTGGCTCACTGCAAACTCCACCTCCCTGGTTCAAGTGATTCTCCCACCTCAGCCTCCCAAGAAGCTGGAATTACAGGCGTGTGACACCACACCAGGCTACTTTTTGTATTTTTAGTAGAGATGGGTTTTTGCCATATTGGCCAGGCTGGTCTTGAACTCCTGACCTCTGGTGATCCACCCTCCTCAGCCTGCCAAAGTTCTGGGATTACAGGGGTGAGCCACCGTGCCTGGCCTAAATTTATTTTTAAAATTTTCTTTCTTCAATTATAAATGAAACTTAGCTTCCTGTAACTTTTTTACTTTATAAATTTTTACATTTTTTTAGCTTTTTGATTTTTAAAAATAACACCTGGCTTAAAACACAAACACAATTTATAGCTGTACAAAAATATTTTCTCTTTTTAATATCCTTATTAAATAAGCTTTTTTCTATTTTTAAAATTTTATTTTTTATTTTTTACATTTTTTGTTAAAAATTAACACAGAGACACACTGGCCTAGGCATACACAGGGTGAGAATCATCGATATCACTGTCTTCCACCTCCAGGTCTCATCGTTGTCTCATCCCGTCGGGAGGTCTTCGGGGCCAATAACATGCATGGAGCTCTCACCTGTGATAACAATGCCTTCTTCTGGATGCTTCCTGAAGGGCCTGCCTGAGGCTGTTTTACAGTTAACTTCTTTTTTATAAGCAAAAGTAAACTCTAAAATAACAAAAAAAGTATAATAGGGCCAGGCCTGGTGGCTCACTCCTGTAATCCCTTCGGATCATCTGAGGTAGGGAGTTCCAGACCAGCCTGACCAACATGGATAAACCCCATCTCTACTAAAGATACAAAATTAGCCGGGCATGGTGGTGCATGCCTGTAATCTCAGCTACTCGAGAGGCTGAGGCAGGAGAATCACTTGAACCCGGGATGGGGAGGTTGCAGTGAGCCGAGATCACGCCATTGCACTCCATCCTGGGCAACAAGAACAAAACTCCGTCTCAGAAAAGAAAAAAAAAAAAGGTATAATATAAGCCGGCTGCAGTGGCTCATGCCTATAATCCGAGCACTTTGGGAGGCTGAGGCAGGCGGATCACTTGAGCTCACGAGTTCAAGATCAGCCTGTGCAACGTGGAGAAACCCTGTCTCTACAAAAGATACAAAAATTAGCCATGGCACGCGCCTGTAATTCCAGCTATTCAGGAGGCTGAGGTGGGAGGATGACTTGAGCCTGGGAGGAAGAGGTTACAGTGAGCCAAGATTGCACCACTGCACTCCAGCCAGGGTGACAGCGCCAAACTTTGTCTCAAAAAAAGAAAAAGAAAAGAAAAAGAAAAGAAACAAAAACATACAATAAATACATAAACAAGTAACAGTCACTAATTATCACTATCAAGTATTATGTGCTGTATATAAATGGTGTGTGCTGTCCTTTTATGCAACTGGCCGTGCAGTAGGTTTGTTCATACCAGCATCCCCACAAACACCTGAGTAATGCAGTGTGCTGCAGTGTGCTACAGTGTTACAGCAACTACTCTTCACTGGGTAATAGGAATTTTTCAGCTCCATTACATTATGGGACCACCATTATAGATGCAGTCCAACATTGACTGAAAAGTTATTATGCAGCGCATGACTGTATTTATGGAATTTTTCATGTAGACTAGTATATCAGTTATAGATGGTCTCATGACAGTTAAATGTCTGTCACTTAGGAGCTTAAAGCAACAAAATGTATTATCTCAGTTTCGGTGGGGCAGAAACTCAGACCAGGCCTAGCTGGGTGGTTCCAGGTCAGATTCTCTCCAGGGGTTGCAGTCAAGCTGTGGCCTGGCACTGACTTCCTCTAAAGCCTCAACTGGGGCTGGAGAGTGGCTTCCAAGTTTGAAACTGACCCAGTAGTCCCATAGACTGTTTTTCGGATAAACATACAAATTGACCCTTCTGGCTTGAAATTTACATTTGTTTTACTTGAGTTCCTTCCTCAGGAAACTAACTTCAGGTTTCTCAAGAAAAGTACCAAAGAACTGAAACTCACCAGATCACCACATTCAGACAATGAGATGCTGCCCCTTCATTCATCATGATTGTTTCCGTGCCCCTCCCTAGTTCCTGTTTTCTTACACATTGTTGCATTTCTTCCCTGCTATACAAATCCCTGGTTTTAGTAGGTCAGCAGGATGGATTTGAGACTGAGCTCCCATTTCCTTGGGTGCAGCACCTGATTAAATCCTTCCTTGGCAATACTTGTCATCTCAGTGATGAGCTTTCCATGTGGTGAGCAGTAGGACCTGGACCAAACCCCTGGTGTTTTGGTAACAAGTTCACTCAGTCACGCAGCTCCTGGCTGGAGGCCTCGGTTCCTT
Source organism: Papio anubis (assembly GCF_008728515.1). Lineage (NCBI taxonomy): Eukaryota > Metazoa > Chordata > Mammalia > Primates > Cercopithecidae > Papio > Papio anubis. The sequence continues at coordinate 117,377,535 of NC_044979.1, read as the reverse complement.
GCTGCATGGATCTCTCTGCAGAGCTGCTCACGGTGTGGCATCTGGCTTCCCTGAGAGTCAACTATCCAAGAGAAAGAGCAGTCAAGATGGAAACCACAATGCCTTCTTCGGACCTAGTCCTCAAAGTCACACACCTCCACCTCAGCCAGACTCCATATTTTACAAGTGTCGCCAAACACAGTTTGGACTCAGGCAAGGGGAATCAGCTTCAAACCTTTAATGAGGGAATAACAAAGAAGTCATGGGCCTGGCCGGGCACGGTGGCTCATACCTGTAATCCCAGCACTTTGGGAGGCCGAAGCGGGAGGATCACGAGGTCAGGAGATGGAGACCATCCTGGTTAACATGGTGAAACCCCGTCTCTATTAAAAATACAAAAAAAATTAGCCAGGCGTGGTGGCGGGTGCCTATAGTCCCAGCTACTCAGGAGGCTGAGGCAGGAGAATGGCTTGAACTCGGGAGGCGGAGCTTGCTGTGAGCCGAGATCAAGTCACTGCACTCCAGCCTGGGCGACAGAGCGAGACTCCATTCTCAAAAAAAAAAAAAAACAAGAAGTCATGGGCCTACATTTAAATCCACCACAACTAGTTTTTTTAAGAACAAAAAGAGACTGTGTGTGGAGTGAAATAATGACCATGTGCCTTAAACTTACCAAACTCTTGCTGTATTTCATGGATTTCAAAGACACACTAATTTTTCACATTTGAACACCTCTAAAATTAGGAGGCATTTTTCCAATAGCACAGCCTAGTTTCAGTGAAATGCAGTATTGTGTGTGGGCCTTGTGCCCTGCAGTATTGCATTTAAGTATTATGGCACTCGTAAAATGTGGATATTAATATGGCCATATGGAATGTGGGGTCCTGGGTGTTTGCTGAAGAGAGTGGGTAACTTGTCCATGTCCCTTGCCTGGAGCACAATAGAGCAAGGATTCAAATCCATGGGGCCCTCAGTCTTAACACTGTGCTGTCATGACTCAGTGGAGTCTAAAGAGGGATTGTATTTTGAAGGCTTCCTTTCAATCACTGCTTCCTATCTTGCTTTTCCACCCTCCCTTTTGCACCTCTGGCAACGTTTGGGGGTATTCTATTCGCTTTCCAGCCACTTTCAGCTATTCAGATGTTGATCTCAAACTCAGTGAAATCTTTCCTCTGTCTCCATGCAGATGACTGGTGGCTTGAAGAATGGTGAGGGGTCAGGGTGAAGGGGAAGGACTGTGGCTCCATGCTTGCCTAGGGACCTTGGACTTGGGGGCACAGAGGCAGGCTGCGCTTCTGAAACCCCTCCTCCCCACCTATGTTCTAGATCCAGCTCTTACAAGAAGGATGGAAGACGGCGAACATCACTTCTTCAAATACCTGGGTATGTGGAAATCCTTTCTCTCTCTGCTGTCACCGCATCTCTGGGCATACACCTGGCAGTGGATTCTCTGTGCGCTGCAGGAGTCCCAGTGCTGTATGTCTCTGCATCCTCCTGGCCCGATCCTGTTGCCCAGTGCAGTGCCCTTGGTCAGCAGGGCCTCAGTGAACCGAGATGAGAAGGGGCAAGTGTCTTTCAGCCCATGCCTCCCACTCCCACCCCTGGTCCTCTCTCGTTCTTCTTCCCCCAGGACCTGAAGGGGTGGCCTCCCCTCCTTCCTTTGGGTCAGATCCTTCTCTGACCAGAGCAGAAACCCTGAGAGATCTGGAAAAGGAGAAAGGACCATACCTCCAGCTGAAAGGAGTCAGGAAGCCCTCTCTCTGCACCAAGCCTCTTTCTCCTGACCGGGGTCTCCCAGCTCAGCCTAGAGACAAAGGCTGCCAGGCTGCAGGGGTCATGGGAAATTCAATGCCACAATTTAGTATTTGCAATTTGTGGCCCCCTTTCAAATGTAGTCTCTGAAGATCTCTGTATAATTGTCAGTGAAACCCCTCGAGCTAGTAAGGCTTAACACAAACTTTCCTGTTTGAACTTTAAGATGATGATTGCAAATACCAGTGAAGGTGAAGAGTGAGAATTGTATCATCTTGCAGGGGTTCCTGTAAATGCATAGTCAAGTGGACCTTAAAAATACATAAGGGCTAGGGGCCGGTTGCAGTGGCTCACGCCTGTCATCCCAGCACTTTGGGAGGCCGAGGCAGGCGGATCACGAGGTCAGGAGATGGAGACCATCCTGGCTAATACGGTGAAACCCCGTCTTTACTAAAAATACAAAAAATTAGCCGGGCGCGGTGGCAGGTGCCTGTAGTCCCAGCTACTCAGGAGGCTGAAGTAGGAGAATGGCGTGAACCCAGGAGGCGGAGGCTGCAGTGAGCCAAGAGAGTGCCACTGCACTCCAGCCTGGGCAACAGAGCAAGACTCTGTCCCCAAAAAAACAAAACAAAACAAAACAAAAAGCAAAAAAACATAAGGGCCAGGGGCCAGGTGCCGTGGCTCATGCCTGTAATCCCAGCACTTTGGGAAGCCAAAGTGGGCAGATCATGAGGTCAAGAGATCGAGACCGTCCTGGTGAAATCCCATCTCTACAAAAACAAACAAAAAAATACAAAAATTAGCTGGGCATGGTGGTGCTCACCTGTAGTCCCAGTTACTCGGGAGGCTGAGGCAGGAGAATCACTTGAACCCAGGAGGTAGATGTTGCAGTGAGCCGACAGCGCACCACTGCACTCCAGCCTGGGCAACATGAGCCAAACTCCATCTCAAAAAAAAAAAAAAAAGTGAGCGCCATGATCTGAAACCTGAGCAAAGAAAATCTCCCCAAATCTACATACTTGTCTCTGGGTGGTGAGACAAGGGAGAAATCTTTTCTTTCTTCCTTCTCTTTGGGTATCCCAAATGGTCTATCATAAGCATGTTTATTTTTAAATTGGGGAAAACAGCAACTTACTGAAAATGAGTGCAAGAAAAAGCCCCCTGAGGCATTTATAGGGAGTTTCATTTTATCACCACAATTTGCGTTCCAGAGAAAAGCATCACTTCCTTATTTGGGAACTCTAGCTCAGTGCCTGGAAAATGATGAGTGCTGGGAGGTGTACTGCCTTTCCTCCCCTCCAGCCCCAGCCCCACTTTCTCACTCTGCACCACCTCATGCACCTGGCTGGCTCCTGGGTGCAGCAGCTGCAAATTCAAAAGGCAGAGAGAAGTTCATTTCCAAGAGAATGTTGGACAATTGTGTTTACATCCCTAGAAGGAACCAGCTGGGAGTGGCCAAGGGACCAAGCTATCGGGATAGTCCTAGGTTTAAGGAGGAACACCTCTGCCTGTGGGCTTCCCCGACTCCATTGCCCATTCGGCCTCACAGAGTCTCACTCTGGGGTCAAACCACCATGTCTCCAAAGTCTGGAGGAGCTCAGCGGGAGAAGCATGAGACCATCAGTCAGGGGCCAGCCCATGTCACAGACCTGACTTTGGGGTCACCCTTTTCCTCTTATGCCTTAGAGGAGCATTATATCTTCTCTAGATACCGGAGGAGGCTCCAATTAGTCTAAATGCTGAGGAACAGAGACAGTCAGAAACAGTGCCAAGGCCTCCCCCTCAGAAGAGCCTCAGGGCTCAGCTTGGCTCAAAGCTGCACTATATATGTGTAATATGAATGTATATTTCTGAATGCATATCTGTATTATGGATGTACATATGTATATGCTCACATTTACATACATGCACACACACATATTAAATATATACATCGTGTACATCATGCACACTCATTTGCATATGCTCATTCTGGAATTATGCCTGGTACAATCAGAGGGTGTAACCTCAGAGAGGATGGACTGGAAATAAGAGTACGAGAGAGGGGAAGTTCTGTCCCTCACCTGATATCCATTCAGTAACATTTGAATTTTTGTGTACAAGCTCTTTTCACAACAAAATAAAAACGACTTAAACTTAGTCTCAGCGCTGAATGGAAAAGTGAATGAGAGGGGTGGCCGTGGCAGTCCTATGGAGCACGCGTGCTTCACTCTCTTTCAGCGTCACTCAGGGGACAAGGCCGTGTCCACATTCACAGAGGCTTGGGCAGCAATACATTCATAGAAAGCTCTGATTAATGACTCAGACTTTGCCCCAAAGGACTCATGAGCATTCCAAACACAAATGTAAACACTGGCTGGTCTACTGTATGCTGGAAAACGCAGCCACTCTAAGCAGGGCCTTGCAGGCTCGAAGATACTGCAGCGAGCCTGTGGAGCTCAGCCTAATGGCTAAATGAGATGTAGCAGCTGCTTTTGATTGTGGGAAATTCCCCAAGCCCAACTGCAACCATAGTGAATGGAGTTATTTTTGAAGTTCAAGCTGCGCTGGATCTTTTCAAACAGCCAAGAGCATGTTCGTGGCAGCCCCATTTTTTTCCATGGCCCTTCACTCCCTGTTTCCTTCAGAAATTGAGCACTGAATGTTAATCCTCGTGGATCTCTTCTTAGCCACTTCCTGACCTCATCTGTGGAGGCGGGGGAGGGAGGGGAAAGATGTTTTTAGAAACTCAAAGTTTGAGAGAAAGATCTAAAAGGGTCTGAGTCTAATGAATTCCCAACACTGAAAAGAGCTAGCATAACATTCCTTCCATGTTAATATTTGGCAGCCTGCGCAGTGTTTGGACTGGAAGATAAAGTAGGGGATAGACAGAGAGGGAGGGAAGAAGAGAGAGAGAAAGGTTGGTGGCGGAAGGGAGGGAAAGAAGGGGTGGTAGAGGAAGGGGGAGGAGGGAGAAAGAGAAAAATGGAAAGAGAGAAAGCTGTAGAGACAGAGGAAGGGAGAGAGAGAGCCTACCTGTGATCGAATTCTTCCGGTACACCAAGGCAAGAAACCCCAGGATACAGAAAGCCCTCTGTCCTTGTGATAACGAAGGGCGTCTAATTGAGCTGACTAACACAAGCCGCCTGTGGAGAGTTGAACTAAAAGAGCTCCCTGTAACACATGCCCATGGGGGCTTCAGGAGCTGTAAACATTCACCCCTAGAGGCTGCTGTGGGGTCGGAGCCCCACAACCTGCCCATCTGTATGCTCCCCTAGAGGTTTGAGCAGTGGGACACTGAGGAAGCAAGCCACACCCTCATCACACGCCCTGCGAGGGGGACAGGGAACCTTTCCCTGAAAATTCTTGATTTTCCCCCAACGTGCTGAGCCAGTAGGAAATAAATCTGTCTTTCCTGGGGAGCATTTAAGAAGCTCTGGGCCCACCCTGTAGGACCCTCTTTCAAGTCCTGCTTCTTGCCAGCCCTGGGCCTTGTTTGGGTGGGCTGCACCGAGGCCTGAGACAAGCTCTCCTACCATTACTATCTGGACCCACACCCTGCCTGGCTCCACTGTCCCCAAGGCTCTGTGGAGCGGCCACCAGTGGCCTGTCCCACAGCCATCGCTTCCTTCCTTCCTAAGATAACCCAGTTTTGTTCAGGAACTTGTGGTTCTGTGGCTTGGGGTGTGGGGCTCACTCAGCCCCTCGTGTGCTAGATTGAACAATACAACAGGGGTAAGTCTGCTGTAGGGGCCTCTGGGGATATTTTCCTCACCTTGACTGTGTGATCAGGGACAGGACACATCTTCTATGGCCCCTGGCCATTGTTGTGAGGGTGAGAAGGCCAGAACTGCTACAGGCTTCTCCATCACCATGAGAGGCCAGCCCAAGATACTCAGCCAGAACCACAGGAAGGACGCCAGGAAGGCGCCTGATGTCCTCCTGCGTGCAGGCGAGTCTGTAAACCACTGTGCAGGTGAATCTGCGGGTCAATGCAAGTCAGTGGGAGCCCAGGAGGTGGACATGGACATCAGCCTGCGGCAGGAGAAGGGAAGCCGCAGTCAAATGTCAACAGGAGGGGCCGGGCACGGTGGCTCACACCTGTAATCACAGCACTTTGGGCTCACACCTGTAATCACAAGGTGGGTGGATCACTTGAGGTCAGGAGTTCCAGACCAGCCTGGTCAACACAGTGAAACCCTGTCTATACTAAAAATACAAAAACTGGCTGGGTGTGGTGGTACATGCCTGTAGTCCCAGCTACTCATGAGGCTGAGGCAGGAGAATTGCTTGAACCTGGGAGGTAGAGGTTGCAGTGAGCAGGAGATCATGCCACTGCACTCCAGCCTGGGTGGCAACAGAGCGAGATTGTGTCTCAAAAAAAAAAAAAAAAAAAAAAGAAGTCAGTGGGAGACCAGAAGTTAGCTCAACACAGTGGAGTGGGAGAAAGCACATCCCAAGTTGGGAAAGGACGTGCCAGCAGGTAAGGACATGGGGGAGAGACAGGACTGTGCAGTGTTGTCAGGGCTGAAGCCAAGAGTGGGAGCATGGAGAGAGGAGGGCCTGGAAGTAGATGGGGTCCATGAGGAGGGTTCTTAGCATCCTTATCCCCCAACTTGGCCATGGGAGACCAGAAAAGTTGGTCAATTATCCAAAAGCAGGCATAGTTAAGTCTTTAAAAGATGTTTACTTTAGGCTTTATTATTTGCTTTTGTGTATAAAGACAGACACGTGCTCAGGAAAAGCATTATCCACCTGCCGATCTGGCTGAGATGATGCCTTCACACGGATGGAATACCCACAAAATAATCCTGAAGATGTCTGCAGCTGGAATTATTGTAGCTTGGTGTGCCCCAATATCTCCAGCTTTGTAAACAACCTGAGATCTTTATCAGCTGCTTCAGATGAACTTTGAGAGGTACAGAAAATTTCTCATTCAACAGAAATTTATTGTACATAGCTTGTATGCTAGGCTTCGGGGATACAAATGAATAAGACTCAGACTTTTTCTTCCAGTGGTTTACTGTCTTTGTCCCTTCAGGCTGTTGTAACAAAATACCATAGCCTGGTTGGCTTATAGACAACAGAAATGTATTGCTCATGGTCCTGGACGCTGGAAGTCCAAGATCAAGGTACCAGCAAATTTGGTAACTGGTGAGGGCGTGCTTTCTGGTTCATAGACGGTACTTTCTTGCTCCATCCTCAGTGGTGGAAGGGTCAAGGGAGCTCTTTGGGGTCTCTTTTCTAAGGGCACTAATCCCATTCATGAGGCTCTATCCTCAAGACCTAATCACCTCCCAGAAGTCCCACCTCTTAATATCACTACTTTAAGAGTTAGGGTTTCAACATGAATTTGGGAGCTGGGAAGGCACAAACATTCAGATGATTATGAAACGGGAACAGTTCCCTTTTTCCCCTCGCAGGGCATGTGATGGAGGAGTGGCTTGCTTCTTCAGTGTCCCGCTGCTCAAACCTCTAGGGGAGCATACGGATGGGCAGACCGTGGAGCTACAGTGCTTAGGAGTGAATGTTTACAGCTGAAGCCCCAGTGGGCGTATGTCACAGAGTGCTCTTGTAGTTTAGCCATCCATAGGCGACTTGTGTTAGCTCAATTAGACCCTTGCCTTATTGCAAGGACAGAGAGCTTTCTGTATCCTGGGTTCTTGCCTTGGTGTACTGGAAGATTCGGGTCACACGTGGGCTTGGAGAATGAATGCAAGATTTTCTTGAGTGAAAGTAGCTTTCAACGGATGGGGGAGCCAGAAGGTGGACTGGTTTTCCTCTGGAGTGCCTGGGCTCTCCACTGACCGCCTCAGCCAAACTCCACGTGGTTCTGCCGGTCGGTGGCCTGCCAGTATGGCAGTGCCTGTCAGTGAGTTCCTCTGGACGTCCAGCCGCCTGTGTGTTCCTCTGCAGACGTGTTCCTCTTGACGTCCAGCTGCTGGTGTGTCTGCCTGCTAGGGTCTCCGGATTTTTGCAGGCACAGGATGGGGGCATGGCAGGCCAGGGTGGTCTTGGGAAATGCAACATTTGGGCAAGAAAACAAAAAATGCCTGTCCTCACCTAGGTCCACGGGCACAGGCCCAAGAGTAGAGCCCTGGCCAGGGACCATGACCTCTTCTACCCAGCACTTCCTTTCCGTATCATTTAAGGGTACCACACCCTTCCCTTCCCAGCACTTCCCTTCCCCACTTCCATATCAATAGCAAGTACCATTTTGTGGTGCCAACAGGCACATGGAATCCCCCCTTCCAGAGTTTTCCTGCCACACTGAGGAAAGATACATAGGCATTTTTCAGTTTGTTCAGGCTGCTGTAACAAAATACCTTAGACTGGGTAATTTATGAACAATAGAAATGTTATTTCTTAAAATTCAGGAGCCTAGAAACTCCAAGATCAAGACACCAGCAGATTCGGCATCTGATGAGGGCCCATTCTCTGCTTCAAAGGTGGAGCCTTCTTGTTGTGACTTTGCATGGCAGAACGGGCAGGCGGCTCTCCGGAGCCTCTTTTTTAAGGGCACTAATCCCACTCATGAGGGCACAGGAACAGAGCCCTCCCAACCTTACTACCTTCCAGAGGCCCCACTTCCTTTTACTAGGACTTTGCAATTAGGTGTCAGCATATGAACTGGGGAGGGGACAAATATTAGGCCCAGCAGGTATGTAATAACACTAGCTGCCATTTATTGAAGAATTCATATCCTCTGTACTAGGTGAAACACTCTCTGTAAATTATATCTAATCTTCACTACAATTCTTCCACTATCCCTGTGGCAGGCTGTGTCTCCCAAAGAGGGCTGCCATGATGTATGTATTCCATTCATGTGCTCTCACACAGCGCTGTCCTCCCACAGAGGACCTCCCTTGCATCTAGAAAGCAGTCATGACCACTCTGACCAGTAGGAAATGGCCAACAGGCACCAGTAGATACTGTTCAATCAAGTTTAGCCTAAAGCTGCTACTTACATATTTTAAGTTTGGCCTGAAAGTTTCTCTGTACATTATGTGAACTAGAGCCTAAATGGAGTTATACACAGACTGTAGCCTACTCTTGTGCCGGTCACTGAGTTTTGGCCAATCGAAGGTTGCCAATTGGCCAGGTGCAGTGGCTCACACCTATAATCCCAGCACTTTGGGAGACCGAGGCAGGTACATAACTTGAGGTCAGGAGTTTGAGACCAGCCTGACCAACATGGCAAAACCCTGTCTCTACTAAAAATACAAAAAATTAGCGTGGGTGGCAGGCGCCTGTAATCATAGCTACTAGGGAGGCCGAGGCAGAAGAATTGCTTGAACCTGAGAGGCAGAGGTTGCAGTGAGCCGAGATTGCTCCATTGCACTCCAGCCTGGGTGACATAGTGAGACTCCATTTCTAAAAAAAAGATTGCCAACTATACAAACCATGTTCAAATAAAGCAAACGCCGAGCTGTCACCAATCCAGCTGTTTCTATACCTCACTTCTGTTTTCTGTACGTCACTTTCCTTTATCTGTTCATAAATCTTCTACCATGTAGCTGCACTGGACTCTCTGAGTCTACTCTAACTCTGGAGGTTGCCTGATTTGTGAATCATTCTTTGTTCAATTAAATTCTTTTAAAGTTAATTTGGCTACATATTATTATTATTATTATTATTTTGAGATGGAGTCTCGTTCTGCCATCCAGGCTGGAATGCAGTGGCATGATCTCAGCTCACTGCAACCTCTGCTTCCAGGGTTCAAGTGATTCTCCTGCCTCAGCCTCCCGAGTAGCTGGGACTACAGGCGCGTGCCACCATGCCCAGCTAATTTTTGGTATTTTTAGTAGAGATGGGGCTTCACCATGTTAGCCAGGATGGTCTTGATCCCCTGACCTCGTGATCCGCCCTCCTCGGCCTCCCAAGGTGCTGGGATTCCAGGTGTGAGCCACTGCGCCTGGCCAAGATTTTTTTAAACGTTTTACAACTGGAAAAAAAATTAAGACTTTGATTTGTACACCTGCCACTTGCTGGGGTGTAAATATGCCCATGGTGGGTTTCAAGCTACTAGGATGACGTCACTGAACATGAAGTTGGAAAGACATGTGCATTAACACACCATTAATAGTATTTCCACCCTACAGATGTGATCGATGTAAATAACTCCAAAAGCATAAATAATAGTAATACATAGTAAAAAAATCATTTGGAAGTGACAAAGAATGTATTGCCTTTGATTTTTTATTATTTTTTTCTTTTCTGAGGCAGAGTCTCGCCTTGTCCCCCAGGCTGGAGTGCAGTGGTGCGATCTCAGCTCACTGCAAGCTCCGCCTCCCGGGTTCACACCATTCTCCTGCCTCAGCCTCCAAGTGGCTGGGACTACAGGTGCCCACCACCATGCCTGGCTAAGTTTTTATATATTTAGTAGAGACAGGGTTTCACCGTGTTAGGCAGGATGGTCTCGATCTCCTGAACTTGTGATCCGCCCACCTCTGCCTCCCAAAGTGCTGGGATTACAGGCATGAGCCACTGTGTCTGGTCTATTGAAGCTGTTTTAAACATTAAATTGATTTCAGTCACCTATAAGTCATTTAAGGTAAGCGGGTGAATTCATGAGTTCCCGAATGGGAAGTGGGGGGACTTGATTTCTCTCTGGCTAGGCTGGTGCTATCACAAAGTGTGCCTTTCTACTGCGCGGGCGCTGCACTGCTCAGCCGAAGTGGCCTTTCTCCTGTGTTCCCTCGTTTGCTAATCAGACCAGCGTTGGCAAGATGGGAACAGAGATAATGGACCAGCCTGCCTTCTGGTTGTCCATGGCCTAGGGGTGCGTTTGGGCTGGTGGGGTCAGCGTGGACGTCTAGGGTCCTTGAATGCAGTCATGGAGCCATGGGCCAAGTCTGGGGCAGCACAGACAAGAGGGCCCAGTGCTTCTCAAAGGCAGAGATCTGGGCCAGAGGAGGACTGGCAGGGGCTTGGCAGCACAGGAGAAAGCTGGTTTTATGCTGAGCAGTGGCGCCCATCATGGAATTGTGGAAGGAGAGGTGCTCCACCTGCCTGTGCCAGGAGCGACAGGCATGCTGCTGCACGAGCCGTCCAGGTTTGAGGGCTCTGTCCTGCCCACAACGGCCAGTCCACCTGCCTGGAAAGCACTGCTGCTGCTTGGGGCCAACCATTCGACTACTCAGCGTATTCTCTGTCCTCTGCTTTGTCTGCTGAAAAGGCCAGGGCTCTTTCCTGGGCCCTTCAGTTCCGCAAGCTCGGGGCCCAGCTCTTTGGTGCAACCGCGTGTACTCCTGAAGATGGACGTTTTACAGATGGCTCCAAATTGCTCTGTTTTCCCACTGTCCCAAGCATCTGCAACAGCTGGCACTAGGCTTGGGTCCATTTTTGTTTTAGGGGTTGCACACAAGCAGAGATCCATCAAGATTTTCTCCAACTAGTCACTACTAGTAGCAGTTACTCCTATTAGTCTTTACTGAGCCAGAGCTTCAGAAAAGCTACCAGTTAAAATTCTGTCCTGGCCTGGTGTGGTGGCTCAAGCCTATAAACCCAGCACTTTGGGAGGCCGAGGCAGGTGGATCACGAGGTCAAGAGATCAAGACCATCCTGCCAACATGGTAAAACCCCATCTATACTAAATATAAAAATTAGCTGGGAGTGGTGGCAGGCACCTGTAATCCCAGCTACTTGGGAGGCTGAGGCAGGAGAATAGCTTTAACCCAGGAGGCAGAGGTTGCAGTGAACTGAGATTTTGCCACTGCACTGCAGCCTGGTGACAAACAGAGCGTGACTCCATCTCAAAAAAAAATTCTGTCCTTCTGTGGAAGGTGCAAGTGCCAGCACTCACTCCGTCTGCTGCCTCTATCTCATTGTCCAGCACTGCCGGGGACTGAGTGGGGCATGTATCCTTGTGTCACTGCAGAACCAGCTCAACCTGGTTCCATTTTGTCAGTAACAAAATGAAACAAAAAGATGAGCTGTTTTTCATTTGCAAAGGACCCCAGGGTTGCAAGTCACATAACTTGAGAATGCCCAGATAAACCAAGCATACCTGATTGGTGATGCCAGAGCCAGCCAGAATGAAAAAGACAATCACGTGCAGAACCCCATGCAGTCCATTGAGGAACGGGGTCCAACTAAGAAGCGAAGATGCCCTGTTTTGTTGCAGTATAAACTGAAAAGCCAAGAACCTAGCACCACCTCTGTGCACGACCCAGTCCAGTCACGCCTATTGCAGTTTCCTATCTCCCTCATAGTTGCTCTCTGCCTATAAAACCTGCCCCCAGACCCCAGCTTGGGGAGATGAATTTCAGTCCTGCCTCCTGTCTCCGTGCCAGTCAACCTTGCAATAAAGCTTTTCCTTTTCACAAAAGCTGGTGCTATAGTATTGGCTTCTATGTGTAACTAGGTGTGAACCCATTGCTCAGTGACACTGGCTTTCTAGAAAACCCAGAGAGAATCCTAACCTTTGCAAACAAGAAAAAAAGAGGGAGGGAGGGAGAAAAGGAGGGAGGAGGAGGGAAGGAAGGAAGGAAGGAAGGAAGGAAGGAAGGAAGGAAGGAAGGAAGGTAGGTAGGTAGGTAGGTCTAATCTTCACAATTTCTACTTTCTTCCATTTTATACAACAAGATGTCCACCTTTGCAAGTGGGTGAAGCTGTGGAAGAATGCTGGGGAGAGGAAGGGAGGACACAGGGTTGTTAAAACCCAACAATAGGCCTGGCGAGGTGGCTCATGCCTGTAATCCCAGCACTTTGGGAGGCCAAGGCGGGCGGATCACAAGGTCAGGAGATTGAGACCATCTCCTGATCGAGATGGTCTCGAGCCAGATCGAAACCTGGCTAACATGGTGAAACCCTGTCTCTACTAAAAATACAAAAAATTAGCCGTGCACGGTGGCAGGCGCCTGTAGTCCCAGCTACTCCGGAGTCTGAGGCAGGAGAATGGCGTGAACACGGGAGGCGGGGCTTGCAGTGAGCCGAGATCTTGCCACTGCACTCCAGCCTGGGCGGCAGAGCGAGACTGTATCTCAAAAAAACCCAAAAAAACCCAACAATAAATGCACAAGGAGCTGGTGTCAGGAAGAGGAAAAGGTCTGATCTGCTGTCTTCAGAAAAAAAAAAAAAAAAAAAAAAAACCCTCCACTTCTTTAAAGTGTTTTTCCAGATTTTTCATGTTTGTCCTAGTACTCTTCCATGTGAGAAAAAAAAATTAAAACATAATCTGAAAAATGGGAGCATATGAGAAATGCATTTGATAGCAAGATATTCACCACAGTATTATGCACAATAGTTAAAAATAAGAAATCAGCAATGCCCACCAAGAGACAAACGTGCTTACAGCTCCCGTGGAGGAGGGTCCTGGCTCCTTTAAGAAGGAGCAAGAGGCCGAGCGCGGTGGCTCACGCCTGTAATCCCAGCACTTTGGGAGGCCGAGACGGGCGGATCACAAGGTCAGGAGATCGAGACCATCCTGGCTAACACGGTGAAACCCCGTCTCTACTAAAAATACAAAAAACTAGCCGGGCGAGGTGGTGGGCGCCTATAGTCCCAGCTACTTGGGAGGCTGAGGCAGGAGAATGGCGTAAACCCGGGAGGCGGAGCTTGCAGTGAGCTGAGATCCAGCCACTGCACTCCAGCCTGGGCGACAGAGCGAGACTCCGTCTCAAAAAAAAAAAAAAGAAGGAGCAAGATTCAAACGTCAAATTTACATTAAACCCAACTATGTTGCAGGAATTAAAACTAGATATTCCCTGCTCTTTAATCTCCATGTGCTAGGAATATGAGTAGTTGCTGTAATTTCTGCATTTGCCCCATTTCCCATTATTAATATTATTTTTTGAGATGGAGTCTTGCTCTGTCACCAGGGTGGAGTGCAGTGGTGCGATCTTAGATCACTGCAACCTCTGCCTCCCGGGTTCAAGTGATTCTCCTGCCTTAGCCTCCCGGGTAGCTGGGACTACAGGCGTGCACTACCACAGTCAGCTGATTTTTGTATTTTTAGTAGAGACGGGGTTTCGCCATGTTGGCCAGGAAGGTCTTGATCTCCTGACCTTGTGATCCACCTGCCTTGGCCTCCCAAAGTGCTGGGGTTACAGGTGTAAGCCACAGCACCCAGCCTCCATTTTTATTAAAAACAATCTCTGCCAGGCAAGGTGGCTCACACCTGTAATCCCAGCACTTTGGGAGGCCAAGGCGGGCGGATCACTTCAGGTCAGGAGTTTGAGATCAGCCTGGCCAACATGGCGAAACCCCGTCTCTATTAAAAATACAAAAATTAGCTGGCTGTGGTGGCGCACACCTGTAATCCCAGCTACTTGGGAGACTGAGGCAGGAGAATCACTTGAACCCGGGAAGTGGAGGTTACAGTGAGCCGAGATCATGTCATTGCATTCTAGCCTGGGCAACAGAGCAAGACTCCATCTCAAAAAAAGTAAAAAAAATAAACAAACAAACAAAAAATCTCTGAGACCCGGTGACAGAGAGGCTTCCATGGAGCCCTGAGGACGGGCTAAGGAGCAGACGGTGCTGTCGGCTGACTTGCTGTTTTGGGATCCCCCGGTCCAGTGCTCTGGCTCACAGGAGTGGTCCCCCTCCCCAGGCCCCAAATCTGTGTCTTTCATGGGCTCACCATTCCAATCTCTCCCTTGCTCTTTCCATCTAACTGCTTAGGCCATTTTCAACTCAAGGAAAAGCAATTGCCCTTTAACTACGAGCTTGTAATTCTTCAGCACACCCACCAGACGCTAACCTGGTATCTAGACAATCTGCCTTTTCAAGGATGAACATTCAGGCCTCCGTATAAATGCTCAGCCTCCTCTGCAGCCTGACCCTGCCACCTGGGCTCGGCTGTGTGCCTGTGTTGATTTGACTTGTCCTTTTGGCCTATTACCCTCTGCCAGGAATTGTTCCTGACGGTGACATTGTAAACCACCAGTATATTATAGAGCTGGAGAAACACAGTGCCTAGTGCAGGACTGGCAACCTTCCTCCTGCCAAGCAATCACTTTGAATGTTTTGGAACTGGAAGAGGGCTGGTGTGAGGCAGGCGGCAATAGCTGTGTGTCCCCGGGGCAGAGGGGAGCGGTAGTGGGGGCACCCATAGAGACCATGGGCTGTGAATGCTTCCAGATTCCTCCTTAGAACTGCAGAATGGAAAGTGGTACATGCCACCCACTAGAAACGGCTTATGTCCAGGACAACCAAGACTCCAGAAGATGGTGCAGGCTGTGACCAGGGGAGGAACTGACCTGGCAGGGAGAGGAGCTGCTTAAGGAAATTGAGCCTGCCATGAGATTCACCTCCATAAACAATCCCCAGCTAGGAGATCATAACCCTGCTTTCCAAACAGAGCTGCTGTTTTCTACTGTTGCATAATTACACAGATCGCCCAACTGTTTGGGAGAGACCACACATTACTTTTCCAGTTGTGTAAATAGAAACGAGCCAGCAGCAACTAACAGAGCTCCTGGGGGTAGAAATGAGAAGAGGAGGGATGGTGAGGGATGAGCCTGCTCCCAGCAGGGCAGTGGGGAGCCCACTGCCGCTGCCTTTGCCTGGAGAGCCCCTGGCAGCCTGCTCTGCACTCTGAAATCAGTGATGGGGCTGAAGGTTTTCTCCCTCTCCTCCCTTTCCAAGCTCGAGGCTTTGTAAGAACTGTATCAGTTTTGGAAATGGTAACACTTTTTCTCTGTCCCCAAAACTTGCAGATGAACAAGGGAGGCAGAGCCCTCAGCCTTCTTGAAGGTTCAGACAGGGCAACTGATGCCTGGCTTTCCGCCCCAGCCCCGTGGGCCTTCACATATTCCAAGCCATTCTGTAAAACCCTTCTTTTGAATGAGCGCCTCACTCATAGGCTTTCCTGGAATGTATTCAAGCTCTCTCTGCACAGACGGGCTGTGGAAGCTCTGCTCATACACAGAAGCTGATGAAGCCAGCTTTTGGCCTCCACCACATCCACATCAGGGCTGAGACACCAAGAAGGGATTTATTCCCATTCTCGCTCTTTGCAATCATCAAAACAACTGTGGTGTAGTTACTGATCACTCTTTTATGTGGGACAAGTTAGGAAATGTGTGGAAGGAAGGTAACTGGGGATGCGGTGGCTTGTCCTTCAGGGTCAGTCTCCAGCATCATACCCCAGTTCTGCCACTGTTCACTCCGGGGCCTTTTTTTTTTTGAGACGGAGCCTTGCTCTGTTGTCAGGCTGGAGTGCAGTGGCGCAATCTCAGCTCGCTGCAACCTCCGCCTCCCGGGTTCAAGCGATTCACCTGCCTCAGCCTCCCGAGTAGCTGAGACTACAAGCGCCCGCCACCACGCCCGGTGAGGTTCTTGGTCTCGGTGCTTCTGTTTCTCCATTGACAATGTGGGGTCATGGTGAGAGGCCCTTCCTTCTCCACGGGGTGGTTATGTAGACTGGAGCGGCTGATACACATAAGCAGTTGCCATGCTATAGTTGTTCCATGTGGCTCAGCACCATGGCTCACACCTGTAATCCTAACACTTCGGGAGGCTGAGGTGGGTGGATCATTTGAGGCCAGGAGTTCGAGACCAGCCTGGCCAACATGGCGAGATCCCATCTCTACTAAAAATACAAAAACTAGCCAGGTGTGGTGGTGCATGCCTGTAATCTCAGCTACTCAGGAGGCTGAGGCAGGAGAATTACTTGAACTCGGGAGACGGAGGTTGCAGTGAGCCAAGATCGCACCACTGCATTCCAGCCCGGGTAACAGAGCAAGACTGTGTTCAAAATGATAATAACTATTACAATTGTTCCATGTGTTAATAATAATTAGCAATCACTTCTCTGGGAACCACGTAGGGGTAGGGTCAGATTTTGGTGAGATAAATCCTATATTGAGTCTATGAGGGGGTCCTGGCGTGGTGGCTCACGCCTGGAATCCCAGCACTTTGGGAGGCTGAGGTGGGTGGATCATTTGGGAGGCAGAGGTGGGTCATTTGAGGTCAGGAGTTCGAGACCAGCCTGGCCAACACAGTGAAACCCCGTCTCTATTGGAAAAAAACCCACAAAAGTTAGCCAGGCGTGGTGGTGGCTACCTGTAATCCCAGCCACTCGGGAGGCTGAGGCAGGAGAATCGCTTGAACCAGTGGACTGTCAAGAGATGTAGGCTGCAGTGAGCCGAGATCGCGCCATTGCACTCCAGCCTGGGCGACAGAGTGAGACTCTGTCTCAAAAAAAAAAAAAAAAAAAAAGATAATGGGCACATAACAATTATTTCTCACTACAGAGTGCTTTGTCTCTATGAAAACAAGGGTTGTGAAGTGCCCTGTATGGAGTCTGGATGCAAAAAGTAACTTATAAATATTCATTTACTCTGCCTTCAAGAGAAGGGAGCTGAGGAACCTATTTTACTTCATAGATAAAATTTGTTGGAAAAAAAATCTAAAAACAGATTTTCAATTTCTGAATGTTACAAATTTCAGTAACATTATAAATGGACCTTTTTACTTTCACCTATCGATTTTCTGACTATAATTAAGTTATTTACCATTTGCATATATAGGGGATCTGCAAAACTCTTATGATTATATGATTGTTTAATGTCTAGATCTTAACATTCTACAGAGGAAAAATGTCTGGAGCAAAAACCCTTACCTGAACTCTAGTAGAAGGTGCTCTTCGGCTTGATGACATTCCTGTCTCAGTACAGCACCCACACTTCCAGATCTGCAGTGGAGGGGGGTCAGCGAGGAGCTGACCAGCCCAGGGCTGACCTGCTCACACCGGGCAATTGCACGCATCTCTGCGTTTAGACTGCTCACCATCACAGGGCTGCTTCTGACCACTCAGGGAGAGCGAGGCGCGGACAAACCTTCGCCCTGCCTGAGACCAGATTCAGTCTTTGCTCCCTGGATGCACTTGTACTGAGGGCCACATTCCTCTGCTCACTCGTTTGATTGAGTAAGGAAAGACACTTACACTCAGGACAGATCATCTGAGGATGCTGGAAAGGTTAAGGACCTTCCTAGAGGGCACTCGCTGTGTGTCTCTGGTTAGGTTGGCAGTGACATCCACTCTGAGATGGCGTGATCAGTAAACACACCACTTGGGGTGGGTGTGTTTGAGAACGTGTGTACAGCAGATTCAAATGACTGTCCTAGGCTCTGGGACCCCAAAAGCAAGTGTCCTTGAAAATGACTTAGGTGCTTAGATCTACATATGTGACACTGTGCTGAGTGTCCCTGTACAGGCCTGTACATGGCTTTAAAGTAGTACATGGCCGGTGTGGCATAAAGCATACAGAGATAATTAAAGCAAATGCGTACTTCATGCTTCATGTCTGTATTTTTGCTTCATATTTGTAACTTGCTAAGTTGCAATAAGAAAATACTACAGGCAAGATGTGGCGGCTCAGGCCTGTAATCCCAGCACTTTGAGAGGCAAGGTGGGTGGATCACCTGAGGTCAGGAGTTTGAGACCAGCCTGACCAATATAGTGAAACCCCGTCTCTACTAAAAATACAAAAATTAGCCAGGTGTGGTGGTGGGCTCCTATAGTCTCAGCCACTCGGGAGGTTGAGACAGGAGAATTGCTTGAACCCGGGAGGTGGAGGTTGCAGTGAGCTGAGACTACGCCACTGCACTCTAGCCTCAGTGACACAGTGAGACTCTGCCTTAAAAAAAGAAAAAAAGAAAAAAAGAAAAAAAGAAAAGAAAATACTGCAGACTGGGAAGCTTGAACAGTAGAAGTTTATTCTCAGTTTTGGAGGTTGAAAATGTGAGATCCAGGTATGGGCCAAGTTGGTTTCTTCTGGGGCCTGTTTCCTGGGCTTATAGATGCCACCTTCCCCAGGTGTTGTCCGTCTGTGTGTATCTGTGTCCTAATGTCCTCTTGTTTTAAAGACACCAATCAGATTAGATTAGGGCCCATGCTAATGACCTCATTCAACTTTAATTACCTCTTTATTTTTATTTATTTAGTTAGTTAGTTAGTTAGTTAGTTAGTTTTGAGACAGAGTCTCACTCTGTCACCAGGCTGGAGTGCAGTGGCACAATCTTGGCTCACTGCAACCTTCGCCTCCTGGGTTCAAGCAATTCTCCTGCCTCAGCCTCCTGAGTAACTGGGACTACAGGCGTGCCCCACCACGCCTGGCTAATTTTTTGTATTTTAGTAGAGATGGAGTTTCACCGTGTTGGTCAGCCTGATCTCTATCTCCAGACCTCATGATCTGCTGCCTCAGCCTCCCAAAATGCTGGGATTACAGGTGTGAGCCACCACGCCTGGCCTTAATTACCTCTTCAAAGATCCTATCTCACATTCAGTCACATACGAAGGCACTGTGGTTGGCACTTCAACCTCAGGATTTGAGGAGTTGCATCTCAGCCCATGGCAATCTTCCAGGTTTCTTTTTCTTTATAAAACACCGTTTATAAATTTAGAAAGTTTTCTGGTTTGTTTGTTTGTTTGTTTTTGAGACGGAGTTTGGTCTGTCACCAAGGCTGGAGTGCAGTGGCACAATCTCGGCTCTCTTCAACCTCCACCTCCCAGGCTCAAGCAATTCTCCTGTCTTAGCCACTGGAGTAACCAGGATTATGGGCGCATGCCACCACTGCTGGCTAATTTTTGTCTTTTTAGTAGAGACAAGGTTTCACCATGCTGGCCAGGTTGGTCTTGAACTCCTGACTTCATGATCCACCCACCTTGGCCTCCCAAAGTGCTGGGATTACAGGCATGAGCCACCATGCCCAGCCAAATTTACAAAGTTCATAAGAACATGACAGACAAGAGGAGCCTGGGGAGAAATCCGAGGCTAGCGGTCTCCATCTTAATCAGAGATAGGCTTTACCTGCAGGTGTTGACTGTCTGACCACCGCAACTGTGACCAGTCAGCGCCAGTGGCCCAGGCTTGTCCAAATTCAGCCAGAAGAACAACAGCCAGCAGAGAATGAAGCTGACTCGCCCGGTCACGGTGCTGCTGCCAATGCTTCTGCTCCAGCCTCTAGGGTCTTCCCTCACCCTACTCCTGCCACAGAGCCCTCTTAATTTTTGTACTTTTGACAAACCCTGTCCTACTGCCCCCAGACCCCAGATTGCACTGGCTCCTCAGTGCCTTCCTGGTGTACCCTGAACTCACTGCACCAGCCTGTCCACCCAGGCAAAGATGCCATACCAGGCCCTCAGCCCTAATGCCATTTGACTTTACACCCAATATTGGAGAAAGCAGGCTCTTTGCTCAATGTTTAATTTCTTAGTTGAAATTCCCAAACGTTCACTCCATTGCAGCACACAGGATGAAGGGCCCAGGGTTGTGAGTGCGTTTACCCTTTAACTTTTACCAGAGTACAGGCATCAACAGGAAAGGCGGTGAGAACCCCATCACTGGAGACATCGCTTTGCCTCTGCTGTTTCTTTCTTTCTCCTTCTTCCCTCCCTCCCTCCCTCCCTTCCTTCCTTCCTTCCTTTCTTCTTCTTTCTTTCTCTTTTTTTGGCCAGGATGCTCTCAATCTCCTGACCTCGTGATCCACCTGCCTCAGCCTCCCAAAGTACTGGGATTACAGGTGTGTGCCACCACGCCCATCCTGTTTCGTTACTTTCTAAGTAAATCACCATCAGCTTCAGCAGTCTATTACAGGTAACAAATGGCTCTTCCTGAACGCATGTTGAGGACACTTTGAAGAGGTCTGGATCCCAGCTCCTTAATCACGTATATGGAGTGGAGGTGTGCTGTTTACTATACGGCCTCACCAGGCTGACTTTCTGCAGAGTTTACAGACTGACTCGCATGAAAAAGTTGGAAGGCTCACCCCAGAAAGGAATGTTGGCAAGAGAAGTTATTTACTTAGAGGTTGAACTCTAGTTTGGTCTTTGGGACTTTCCATGCTATTTGAAAGAATTCTGGCATCCCAACTATGTGGCAAGGGCTGACCAGGGTGAAAAACCTGCTTTATGTCACTTTAATTTGGAGAAATGAAATTACTTTCCTTGGAAACAGTATCCACAGTTAAGTCAAGGAGGGAGGGCGGGGGTTGGAGAAGGTTTCACAAGGATAGCAACATCCCGAACATCACTTCTGTAATCTTCGAGGCGAGGTATTTAGATGCCAACAGGTCCAATACTGCAAGAACATATCATTCACTCATTTATTTGAGACAAGTCTTGCTCTGTCACTCAAGCTGAAGAGCAGTGGTGCGATCTTGGCTCACAGTAACCTCTGCCTCACAGTCTCAAGTGATCTTCCTGTCTCAGCTTCCTGAGTAGCTTGGGCTAGTGGCATGAGGATGTCTCTGCATATTTTGTGGAGGATGTTTCTACATTTTTTGTAGAGACGGAGGCCTCACTATATTGCCCAGGCTGGTCTTGAGCTCCTGGGCTCAACCTATCTGCCCACCGCAGTCTCCCAAAGTGTTGGGATTAGAGGTGTGAGCCACTGTGCCCAGTCGAATATATAATTTAAGTAATTGGCAAGCAGTATGGGTTTTTCACATCATGAAAGTAATATAACCCTATGGTGGGAAACTAGAAAATGAAAGAAAAGTCTAAGGTGCGTTAACAATTGCCAGTAATTCTACCCCCAAGAGACAATCCTGATTGTAACCATTAACATGTCTCCAGGCTGGAGTGCAATGGTGCGATCCCAGTGTGTCCGGAATTTATTCCTTCTGGTGGGTTCTTGGTCTTGCTGACTTCAAGAATGAAGCCGCAGAACCTCGTGGTGAGTGTTACAACTCTTAAAGATGGTGTGTCCGGAGTTTGTTCCTTCAGATGTTCAGATGTGTCTGGAGTTTCTTCCTTCCGGTGGGTTTGTGGTCTTGCTGACTTCAGGAATGAAGCCCCAGACCTTTGCAGCAAGTGTTACAGCTCTTAAAGGTGGCACATACGGAGTTGTTTGTTCCTCCTGGTGGGTTTGTGGTCTCACTGACTCCAGGAATGAAGCCACAGACCCTTGTGGTGAGTGTTACAGCTCATAAAGATAGTGTGGACCCAAAGAGTGAGCAGCAACAAGATTTATTGTAAAGAGCAAAAGAACAAAGCTTCCACAACGTGGAAGGGGACCTGAGCAGGTTGCCACTGCTGGCATGGCCAACTTTTATTGCCTTATTTGGCCCCGCCCACATCCTGCTGATTGGTCCATTTTACAGAGCACTGATTGGTCCATTTGACAGAGCTCTGGTTGGTCCATTTTACAATGTGCTGATTGGTGTGTTTACAATCCTTTAGCTAGACACAGCGCTGATTGGTGTGTTTTTACAGAGTGCCGATTGGTGCATTTACAATCCTTTAGCTAGACACAGAGTGCTGACTGGCGCATTTTTACAGAGTGCCGATTGGTGCATTTACAATTCTTTTGCTAGACACAGAGTGCTGATTGGTGCATTTTTACAAAGTGCTGATTGGTGCATTTACAATCCTTTAGCTAGACACAGAGTGCTGATTGGTGCATTTACAATCCTTTAGCTTGGAGAAAAGTTCTCCAAGTCCCCACTTGACCCAGAAAGTCCAACTGGCTTCACCTCTCACAGGCTCACTGCAACCTCTGCCTCCTGGGTTCAAGTGATTCTCCTGCCTCAGCCTCCTGAGTAGCTGGGACCACAGGCGTGCATCACCACGCCTGGCTAATTTTTGTATTTTTAGTAGAAATGGGGTTTCACCATGTTGGCCAGGATGATCTTGATCTCCTGACCTTGTGATCTGCCCACCTCGGCCTCCCAAAGTGCTGGGATTACAGGCGTGAGCCACCACATCCAGCCCCCAAGTTTCCTTCTAAGCATGTTTTTATGTATGTAAGCATGTCTTTTCTGCATAACTTTAGATTATTTGAGCAAAATCTTCTGCTAAGAAAAATTTTTGAAGCCATCATTTTATTTTATTTTTCCTGAGACAGAGTATTGCTCTGTCTCCCAAGCTGGAGTGTAGTGGAACAATCTCTGCTCACTGCAACCTCCCCCTCCAGGATTCAAGTGATTCTCCCGCCTCAGCCTCCTGAGTAGCTGGGACTACAGGCATGTGCCACCATGCCCGGCTAATCTTTGTATTTTTTTTTTTTTAAGTAGAGATGGGGTTTCACCATGTTAGCCAAGCAAGCTGGTCTCGAACTCCTAACCTCAGATGATCCGCCCACCTTGGCTTCCCAAAGTGTTGTGATTACAGGCGTGAGCCACTGTGCCCGGCCTGAAGCCATCATTTACACCGTGCCAATCCCATGCAGATTGAGTTCAAACCTGCCCTCTTAGAGTTCCTGTTTTACTCCCTGGGAAATGGGAACAATTATAGTTCCTGTCTCAACAGGCTATGTCTTAGACTGTTTGTGCTGCTATAACAAGAAACCAGAGACTGAATAATTTATGAAGAGCAGAAATGTATTTTATCACAGTTCTAGAGGCTGAAAAGTCCAAGATTAAGGTGCCAGCAGGTTCAGTGCCTGGTGAGAGCCTGCTCTCCTCTTCCAAAATGGTGTCTTATTGCTGCATACAACCAAGGGGAGGAACATGGTGTCCTTACAAGGTGGGAGGAACCAAAGGGGCCAACCAGGGAACTTATTCCCTCCACCAGACCTTTTCCTAAGGGCGTCTAATCCCATCAGGTTGGCAGAGCCTTCATGACTCAATCACCTTCCAATTAGGCCACACCTCTTCACACTGTTGCATTGGGGATTACATTTCAACATGAGTTTTAGAGGGGACACAGCTATTCAAAACCACAGCAGGCTGTTCGTTTAAAACACAGAAACTGCTCCCTGACCATAGTGTCCTCAGGAAATGTTTTCTGATTGTCATATTTCTCATAATTATAAACAATGCTGCCATGAACATCTTTGCACCTAAACCTCAGATTGTCTCTCTGATAATCTCCTTGGAACTGAATCCTGGCTGTAGTTTTACCAGGGTCTCACAGAGAATTCAAAGTAGAAACTGACCTCCACCCTGACTCCCCCGAGGCAACTTCTGTTGCAACTTACAGAGTCCATGCCCCTCTCTGACACCTCTTCTGGGCAAGATGTAAGAATGCAGGACCTCCGCACAGGAGCAGGTGGGGTCTGTCAACCTCTAACAGGGTGAATTTTGCTTTGTCAAATGTGTGCTGGGCAGGATCTGCCATCGGTCGGGCCTGGGTTTGTCGTCAGAGGGTCTCTCCATGATAGGAAGCTTCACGATGTTTTCCACCAGCTGGTTCTGAATCACACAGGTGGTGACACGACTGATTTTGGCAGAGGTCTCAAAATGCAGCTCAGATGTCACCATCTCCATGGGGACATCCCTAAACCCCTTTCAGTGTCAGTCATTACCTCCTCCAGGGCACCCTACACCTGTGTTTTACTTTGCATAGCACGATATGCTTCTTTATTTATATGGCCCTCTCCTCCCCTGGCTGATGTCTTCCCCCATGCATTGGTGTGAATCACCTTCCCCCGGTGCACTGTGTTAATGTACACACTTAACAGATTTCTTGGGCAAGGCTGTGAACCCCACCATTCCAGGACAGGCAGCATCCACACTCTATTCTATGTGAATCACGCTTTCTGGGGTTGGACAACATAGGGTAGCACTGATTTTAGTGCTCATTAAACTATTTGTTAAACTAATGTGAAATTGCAGAGAAATCTTCGCTCTTCACCATGAGGGTGGAAGTTAAAGTCAAGACCCGTTCAAGAGGAAAGGCCCTGGTGAATTACAACCACTTTCCCTTCTTAATTTCAGTCAACAGTTTTACACTGTGACCAAGGGGGCACAAAAGTAATATCCCTTTGCTGAAGGTCTGCCGGACTTATCATTGCATCCCTTGGAAGGGGACATTCAGAAGTGTGGTTTTGAGATGTCAATGTTTAATCACTGTTAAGAGTTAATGTGGCCTCAGCAGTAAAAACACAGGCCCTGCTCCAAGCTGAGCCCGGGGTGAATGGTCAGAAAACAAGTTAGGAAAGACACTGGTGGAGGAGGAAGGAGCTTGCTCTGACCCGGAGAAAGAACTCAGTGCCCGTCTTGGCTCAGCACCCTGTCCTGGAGCCCCAGTTTTCTCACCTGTGAATCATGCCAATAGAAACGTAGATTAGTAGTCTTCAGATTTTATTTATTTATTTATTTTATTATTATTATTTTTTGAGATGGAGTCTCGCTCTGTGGCCCAGGCTGGAGTGCAGTGGCGTGATCTCAGCTCGTTGCAAGCTCTGCTTCCTGGGTTCATGCCATTCTCCTGCCTCAGCCTCCTGAGTAGCTGGAACTACAGGCGCCCACCACCACACCCAGCTAATTTTTTGTATTTTTTAGTAGAGACGGGGTTTCGCCGTGTTAAGATGGTCTCAATCTCCTGACCTTGTGATCTGCCCACCTCAGCCTCCCAAAGTGCTGGGATTACAGGTGTGAGCCACTGCGCTCGGCGGTTTTCAGACTTGTTTAGAGACATAGTATCTCATTATGTTGCTGGAATGCAGCTGAAACGGGAAAGGTTCCCTTGTCCTCTTCGCAGGGCATGTGATGGGGATGTGGCTCATTTCTTTGGTATCCCACTGCTCAAACCTCTAGGGGAGCATACAGACAGGCAGGCTGTGGGGCTCCGACCCCATGGCAGTGTGTAGGGGTGAATGTTTACAGCTTCGGAAGCCCCAGTGGGCGTGAGTTACAGGGTGGTCTTTTAGTTTGCCATCCATAGGCAGCTTGTGTTAGTCAGCTCAATTAGACGCTCTACCTTGTCGCAAGGACAGAGGGCTTTCTGTATCCCTGGGTTTCTTGCCTTGGTGTACTGGAAGAATCAGATCACACATGGGCTTGGAGAATGAGTGCAAGGTTTTATTAAGTGGAAGTAGCTCTCAGCAGACCGGAGAGCCAGAAGGGAGATCATTTTCCCCAGCAGTCGGGCCACTCAGCAGCCCGGGCTCTCCTCAGACTGCCCCAGCCAAACTCCATGTCATCACACCAGTTGATGGCCTGCGGGCATGCCCGTGCCTGTCAGAGTGCTCTTCTGCCTGCGTGCTCTCAACGATCAGCTGCTCATGTCTTCTTCCACCTATGTGTTCCTCAAAACGTCCAGTCGCTTGTGTGTATCTGCCTTGTTAGGGTCTTGGGTTTTTATAAGCCCAGGATGGGGGCGTGGTGGGCTAGGGTGGTCTTGGAAACTGCAGCATTTGGACGTGAAGGCAGAAGTGCCTGTCCTCACCTAGGTCCATGCGGGTGAAGCCCTAGTCAGGAACCTGCCTTCCTCTACCCAGCACTTCCCTTCCCCGCTTCTGTATCATTTAAAGGGACCATGCTCTTCCCTTCCCAGCACTCCCTTATCATATCCCCCCTCTGAAGAGGTATATCTAACTGCCGCTAGCATATGGACAATGACCGGTCTTAGCTGTTTCCTGTTGACAGGGGCGTTGTTTTGGGGAAAACGGCAGTCAGACTCCTCTCAGAGGTCTATCTGAGGGTTCCTAGCAAAGGGCAGCCATCGTTTGAGGCTCCAGTTGCTTGACTGTTTGGAGTTTGAGGGTTTCTAGGCATGAGAGAAAAAAACAAGTTTTATAAGGTTAAGAATGCATGGGTTAAATATGTGTATTATACAAGGAAAGAACTGAGTGCCAAAGATTACCGAGACAAGGAGTAAAATATACTAACAACAACATTGTACTCCAAGCTGTTTCACCCTGGTGAAAGAAATTGAACCTTGTATGGGAGCAGATAAACTTTAGAAGAGAGATAGCTGTTCTTGTCATATCCTTAGCAATTTATAGGTGCACCCTGGGAATATCTATATCTCCACTCTCTTTCCTAGGCCTCCCTTTTTCTATTATGAAAGACTGAGGTAGCCACTTTCAGGAGGTCTTCCTATATACTATATGGTCCCAGGGCCCATTTTTGCAACTTCCTCCTGATGTCAGGGGAAGCCTGTGTAATAAATTTATCCTTTAGGATTAGCTGTCCCTTGACTGAATCAGGAGATAGAGAGATATGCTTTACCAACGCCTCTCTTAGCCTTTCCAGGAAGGCAGTGGGATTTTCATCAAATCTCTGGTCGATCATGGACAACTTAGTATAATTCAGAGTCCTACGTAAGCCCTCCATTACACACACCTGAAAGTGTCTTCTCTTCCCATCTTCCATCTTGTCATTGGGATCCCATTTAGGGTCATTCACTGGTACTGCTTCTCTTCAGGTTGGATAATGTTCACCCCCTTCCCTGATGCTATATGTGATACAAAGCTCATCCCCAAATCTCTATGCTGCTTGCAGAGCGACCTGTTTCTCAGTGTCCATCAGGGTCTGATTCAAAAGTAACATAACATCTCTCCAGGAGAGTTCAAATATTTGGGTGAAATTCTGGAAAGCCTCTATTTATCTATCAGGGTCATCTGAAAACTTGCAAAGATTCTCCTCAATTTACTTTAAGTCCCATGGGGAGAAAGGGACCTGGACCTTACTGGGCCCAAATTCACTGGGCATTTGTTGGAGGGGCAAAAGTGAGACTGGGGCTTGTTTAGGGGAAGGATTCTTAGGAGGGGCAAGTGAGAGGCTGAAGCTGTGGAAGGAAGTAGGGGTGGACTTGGAGGAGCAGGGCTTGAGGGAGCTGGCTTCTCTGCTTGGGGTGCCGCTGGCACTCGTGCCTTTACTTCCCTGGGTTTGCCCCTTGCATCCTTCCTTGAGATGGCAAACAGGAAGGCTGGATCAATCCTACACTGTCGGCAAAGGTTCTTGCAAGGTATAGAAAGACTGCACATATGGGGCCTCAGACTACCTGCCCTCACATCTACAGAAAAGTTCCAACTGCCAGATTGTATTGAAATGAATGGTTCCTCCCGGAAGCCAAGCCAGTCCTTCCTGTGAATCGTAATTTGGCCAAACCTTTGTGCAGGGGGATATGAGACACTTTTCCTCCAGACTCTGAGGGTCAAAGCAGTTCCAGTGGTTCAGGGTACACTCCAGAGGAGTATAAGCTGGGGGTGGTGAACAGAACTGGTTGCCCATTCTGAAAGACAGGGAATAGAGGTGTCTCTCATTCCCTTCCTTCTCTCCGCAAAAACTCAGGGTGTGATGGAGAGAGAAAGCGAGCATCCTCCCTTCACTCTCCACCCTTTATCCCTGAGCCCCGGCAACCTTGGCAGGTGCCAGCCATGGGTATCGATGTGGTATGTATCCAGGAAGCAGGGAAAACCTGGAGAACAGGAATTAACTGCCCTCACCTACACCTCCCTTTCTCCCTGCTGTCGGTAAACTGAGTTCCCTGCGCCTGTTTATGCCATGAAGCCTGGCCTCCTTCCATGGAGTGTGGGGGTTTAGTCAGCCGGAATTGGTCCTGCCCATTTACACTGTGTCTGTTGCCTGGCTTTGGATCCCTCAGACCTGGATTTCTTTCTAGGGCCTCTGCCTGAAGCTTGGAATCCAGTTTGGGACTGAAAAGATATTATTTATTTATTTATTTGTTTGTTTGTTTGTTTATTTACAGACAGAGTCTTGCTCTGTTGTCCAGGCTGGAGTGCAGTGGCGCAATCTCGGCTCACTGCAAGCTCCGCCTCCTGGGTTCATGCCATTCTCCTGCCTCAGCCTCCCTAGTAGCTGGGACTACAGGCGCCCGCCACCACGCCCAGCTAATTATTTTTGTATTTTTAGTAGAGACGGGGTTTCACGGTGTTAGCCAGGATGGTCTCAATCTCCTGACCTCGTGATCTGCCCACCTTGGCCTCCCAAAGTGCTGGGATTACAGGGTTGAGCCACCGCGCCCAGCCTGAAAAGACATTTTAGAGGCTATTTGTGTTTAGAGTGTCTCAAATGTTCCCTGTCAAATTTGCAATTCTCGGCCAGCAAGGGTTATTCCTCTGTTAACTTCCCTATCAGAAACAGAGTGGGGGTTGGTGGGGGGGCACTCTCACTTAGTAAAAGAAAAAAGAGAAAAACAATTTAAGGGGAAAAAAGTGAAGATTCTGGGGGAAGAACCTCTTGCTTAGTACAACTGGGTCTTTCTATTCCTTATATCTTTCCCCCAGTTCAGACCAGGTCTAATTCCTTGGCCAGGGAAAGAAAGAAAGTGCCCATCCGTTGGCCCTATGGGATTGCAGCTACTGTGGGTTCAGGGCTACTGTCACCGCTTTCTCCCGCACCCACTCATGGCTGTTGGGCTTGGTCTTTGCCTGCTGCGGGCACACCTAGGTGCCTGAACTGGGAGGGAAAAGGATAAGGAGAGGTGCCCTTAGCGCTGCATGCCTGTGCCTGTCACGGTGGAGGCATACATGGCACCTCTAGGAACAACTGGTCTGATTTGCACCTTTGATGGCTGAGCCTAATGGTCATTTTACTTAGTAACATTGCTGCAGCCTGCAGCAAAACTCTTAACGTTATAAAGGAAGAGATAAGAGCCATTTTGAGCTGCATGAGAGAAAAAAAAAAGTCTGAGGGTTTCGAATAGCCAGTTAGGGCAGAGTTTCTGAAGGGAATCAGCTTCTTACCCACAGGAAAGAGAGAGATGGCAGGGTTTTGGAAGAGAGACAGACCCAACAGTTTCACATTTGTTTACACTCACGTTCCAGGATCCTGGGGGAGCCCCCAGTTGAAAAGGGAAAGGTTCCCTTGCTCCCCTTGCAGGGAGAGTGATGGGGGTGTGACTCACTTCTTCAGCGCCCAGCTGCTCAAACCTCTAGGGGAGCATACAGATGGGCAGGCTGTGGGGCTCTGACCCCCTGGCAATGTCTAGGGATGAATGTTTACAGTTCTTGAAGCCCTATGTTACACGGTGCTCTTTTAGTCTGCCGTCTATGGGCAGCTTGTGTTAGTCAGCTCAATTAGACCCTCTACCTTGTCCCAAGGACAGAGGGCTTTCTGTACCCCAGGGTTTCTTGCCTTGGTGTACTGGAAGAATCAGATCACACGTGGGCTTGGAGAATGAGTGCAAGGTGTTATTGAGTGGAAGTAGCTCTCAGCAGACGGGGGAGCCAGAGGGAGATCGTTTTCCCCTGGAGTCTGGCCGCTTGGCAGCCTGGGCTCTCTTCCAGCTGCCCCAGTCAAACTCCATGTCGTTCTGCTAGTTGTTGGCCTGCTTGTGTGCTGGCCTGTCAGCGTGCTCTTCCTCCGGCAGGCTCTTGACAACCAGCCACTTGTGTCTTCTTCCACCAATGTATTCCTCACAACGTCCAGCCGCTTGTGTGTCTTTGCCTTGCTAGGGTCTTGGGTTTTTATAGACTCAAGATGGGGGCATCGTAGGCCAGGGTGATCTTGGAAAATGCAATATTTGGGCATGAAGGCAGAAGTGCCTGTCTTCACCTAGGTCTGTGGGGTTGGAGCCCTAGCCAGGGACCGCACCCTCTCAAGTAGCTAGTACCACAGGTGCATGCCACCATGCCCTGATAGTTTTTAGTTTGTTTATTTTATTTTTTGTAAAGATGAGGTCTCACTATGTTGCCCAGGCTGGTCTTGAGAACTCTTGGCCTCAAGCAGCCCTTCAGCCTCTGCATCCTCAAGTGGTGGGATCTCTTATAGATATTAAAAAAATAACTTATAAGAGTCCCATAGCAGGAGCCAAACGGTCCACAGAAAGCTGAGGCACAGCAGAGGCCATGACCTGCTATGTTCAGATTCCTCCCAGCACTTCCCTTCCCCGCTTCTATATCATTTAAAGGGACCACACTCTTCCCTTCCCAGCACTCCTGTATCACAATGACACAATCCAGGCTCACTGCAACCTAAAACTCCTGGGCTCAAATGATCCTCTTGCCTCAGCCACCCCAGTAGCCAGGACTACAGGTGTTTACCATCATGCCAGACTCATTTTTTTTTCTTATTTTTTTGTAGAGAAAGGATCTTGCTATGTTGCCAGGGCTATTCTCAAACTCCTAGCCTCAAGCAATTCCTCCCACCTTGAGATCACAGGAATGAGCCACCGTACCTGGATGAGGCTTTTAAATAAGTAGAACCTTTTAGGCCGTACGCAGTGCCTCATGTCTGTAATTCCAGCATTTTGGGAGGCCAAGACAGGTGGATCGCTTGAGCCCAGGGATTCAAGACCAGCCTGGGCAAAAATGGCAAAACCTCGTCCCTCCTAAAAACATAAAAAATTAGCTGGGCATGGTGGCGGGCACCTGTAGTCCAAGCTATTCAGGAGGCTGAGGCAGGAGAATTGCTTGAACTTGGAGGTGGAGGTTGCAGTGAGCCAAGATTGCGTCATCGCACTCCAGCCTGGGCGACAAAGCAAGACTCCGTCTCAAAAGAAAAAAAAAATCCATCTCAAAAGAAAAAAAAAGAACCTTTTAATCAACCAAACTGGCCAAGCACGGTGGCTCACACCTGTAATCACAGCACTTCGGGAAGCCAAGTGAGCGGATCACCTGAGGTCAGGAGTTTGAGACCAACCTGGCCAACACGGTGAAACCCCATCTCTACTAAAAATAGAAAAATTAGTTGAGCGTGGTGGCGGGTGCCTGTAATCCCAGCTACTTGGGAGACTGAGACAGGAAAATCACTTGAACCTGGTAGGCAGAGTTTGCAGTGAGCCGAGATCACGCCACTGCACTCTAGCCTGGGCAACAAAGAGTGAAACTGTGTCAAAAAACAAAACAAAACAAGCAAACAAAAACAACAACAAAAAAACCCCCCACCAAACTAAAACATATAGGAACCTCAATGTTGGAAAGACAAACCTGTCCTTCCTGTATAGAAACAAGTATGTTCAATTCAAAGTGTTTCTTCTTACACTGAGCCCACGAAGAAGGGTGAGGGTGCTGGGTCAGACACATACTCTGGTGGCCTGGGGAGGCAGAGAGCTGCAAGCAGTTGCTGTGGCTAATGTACCCCTCATTCTGTTCCTGGTAGATAAGATGAAGAAAGCCTTGACTCAGGCAACCTGTAAGTTTGTGGTTCGTTGTTATAAATTTCTGCGGCTTTCCTTTGCAGAATGAGGATTCTCTGCCTAAAACGAATTCTGAAGTCTGCAAGGCTAGGAAGAAGGTTTTATATTAATTGCTGAGACTATCTAATTGCTTGAATTTCATTTCATTTTATTATTTTGTAGCCACAGGGTTTTGCTCTGTCACACAGGAGTGCAGTGGCACAATCATGGCTCACTACAGCCTTGAACTCCTGAGTTCAAGCCACCCTTCTGCCTCAGCCTCCCAAGTAGCTAGGACCACAGGTGCATGTCACCATGCCCTGCTAGTTATTTATTTATTTATTTATTCATTCTTGTAAAGACGGGGTTTCACTATGTTGCCTAGGCTGGTAGTTGAACTCCTGGCCTCAAGCGATCCTCCTGTCTCTTATCAAAAAATTTGACTTTTTTTTTTTTTTTTTTTTTTTGAGACGGAGTTTTGCTCTCTCGCCCAAGCTGGAGTGCAGTGGCACGACCTCGGCTCACTGCAAGCTCCGCCTCCTGGGTTCACGCCATTCTCCTGCCTCAGCCTCCCCGAGTAGCTGGGACTACAGGCGCCCACCACCGCGCCCGGCTCATTTTTTGTATTTTTAGTAGAGATGGGGTTTCACCTTGGTCTCGATCTCCTGACCTTGTGATCCGCCCGCCTCGGCCTCCCAAAGTGCTGGGATTACAGGCGTAAGCCACTGCGCCCGGCCCAAAATTTGACTTTTTTTATTATTATTGAGACAGAGCCACCAGGCTGGAGTGCAGTGGCACCATTTCGGTTCACTGCAAGCTCCACCTCCCAGGTTCACGCCATTCTCCTGCCTCAGCCTCCCAAGTAGCTGGGACTACAGGCACCCGCCACCAAGCCCAGCAAATTTTTTGTATTTTTAGTAGAGATGGGGTTTCACCGTGTTAGCCAGGATGGTCTTGATCTCCTGACCTTGTGATCCGCCTGCCTTGGCCTCCCAAAGTGCTGGGATTACAGGTGTGAGACATTGCGCCCAGCCAAAAAATTTGACTTTTAAGAGTCCCATAGCAGCAGCCAAATGGTTCACAGAAAGCTCAGGCGCCACGGAGGCATGTGGCCATGACCTGCTGTGTCCAGATTCCTCTGCCATCGCCCAGCTTGCTCTCCAGAGCCAAGAGAGGGCAAGGTAAGGCTTCATCTTCTGTCCGTTGTAATGGGCATTGGGTAGGTGCCTGATGCTGAGAAATCATTTACTGCTCTGCGTGGTTGGGGCTGTTGACTGGGGAGAGGAAGGTGGGACAGAGATGGGGAACCAGTAACTGCTGTGCTTCATCACGCTGGACTCTGATTTCCAGAGTGGAAGGAAAACAGTGACATGCCTGAGTGTTTATTTACTTATTTAGAAATAGAAAGTAATGCTGCTGAAAAAAACAACCACCCCAAAAGCAGCAATGCACCAGTCTCTGTGGGCTAGCCCGGCATCAAAAAGACCGGGGCACAGCCCTAACCTCCTAAGCAATGGCACACTTGAAGGGAGTTCAGAGGCATGCAGAGAGAGGGCGAGGGGACCTTCATTTGGGATCTGCAGAGTGTACAAGTTGGCAACAGCCACGCTGGATTATGGTATGATGCTCTGTTTTATCATCACGTAAAGATACAAATTCACAGCCGGGCGTGGTGGATCGTGCCTGTAATCCCAGCATTTTGGGAGGCTGAGGTGGGTGGATCACCTGAGGTCAGGAGTTTGAGACCTGCCTGCCCAACATGGTGAAACCCTGTCTCTATTAAAAATACAAAAATTAGCCAGGCATGGTGGTGTGCACCTTAGTTTCAGCTATTCAGGACGCCGAGACAGGAGAACTGCTTGAACCCGGGAGGCAGAGGTTGCAGTGAGCCGAGATCACTCCACTGCACTCCAGCCTGGGTCAGAGAGTGAGACTCTGTCTCAAAAAAAAAAAAAAGAAAAGAAAAGATGTAAATTCACAAAACAATCTGAGTCAGCCCTGGGGGTAGCCTGGGTTTTTTCTCCGGGTGCTACTTGGCAGCCTCTGAACAAGATGACTTTGGTCATTCTGGCCAGCAGGCCCTGAGAGCTACTGAGGCAAGTACGAGGGAATAATGTGGTTAACACACGTGTGAGTGTGGTCCGGCAAGGGCAGCGCTCCTTCCTTGCGGCTTTATAATCTGGGCCACCTGTTGGAGAAACTCTTCTGCCCTTTGCATAGAAAGTGGGTTTTCAGGGCTGGGCGCAGTGGCTCACGCCTGTAATCCCAGCACTTTGGGAAGCCAAGGCGGGCGGATCACAAGGTCAGGAGTTGGAGACCATCCTGGCTAACTTGGTGAAACCCCACCTCTACTAAAAATACAAAAATTACCCGGGTGTGGTGGCACGCGCCTGTAATCCCAGCTACTCGGGAGGCTGAGGCAGGAGGATTGCCTGAACCTGGGAGGCGGAGGTTGCAGTGAGCCGAGATCGTGCCATTGCACTCCAGCCTGGGCAACGAGAGCAAAAAATTCTGCCTCAAAAAAAAAAAAAAAAAAAAAAAAAGAAAGTGGATTTCAGTGGAGCTCCTTCAAAATACCTTCTCTGAAAACCAACATATTGTCTTGAGTTCAATGCTTCTGGTCGCCTCTCCAATTGTAAGAATCTATTTGATTGCCACAGGTTTGCTCCCAAACCCCTCCTGAGGTCCGTGTGGGTGAGTCATGCGGAGCGGGGCCCAGGATGGTTAGTGCAGCCAGAGCCGTGATCTCAGAGCACGCAGTGCAGCTCAGGAATTCCGCAGATCAGAACGCTTTCCTTCAAACCCTTGGGAATATGCCCAATTCTTGAACTAGCTTAAAATCTGCAGATTTTTGTTCCCCAATGAAAGACAGTCTTTAACTACGAAAGAGGCTCAGGTTAATAACGCTCCAAGATAGCAAGGCACTCCTCTTAAATATGTACATTTTCCTTTATCATGCGGTAACTACAAAACGTGGAGGCCTTTTTTTTTTTTCAAGCACATTCCTGGACCCAGCCCTGGAATTTAGAGGATCTGGGCTCAGGAATCTGAATGTTTAACCGCCCCCTCCTCCAACGTGATTTTAATGATCGGCCAGGTTTGGAATAAACACCTCAGGCAGATTTTTTGGCTTCGGGAGGAGCTAGGGAGGAGATGAAGTCAACCTCCTTAGCTGGGTAGCTTGCTTTGCTGCTGTCTTCTGTTGACAGCCCCTAATTGAGTGGTCATTATGTTTAGGGGATAAGCTGCCCCTCCACTGACAGTGAGATAGTCATAGTGGCTACATTTGCAAGAAGTGCTGGACACAGCTCTAAATGGATCACAGAACATGTACTTAGTGTTCACAGCAGCCTGCTAGTATTGGTTCTGGTATCATCTCCATTTTTCACAGGAGAAGAAACTGAGGCACAGAGAAATTAGTGAACTTGCCAAAGCCACACAGTAAACGCACGCTCTGGCATTTTATGTTATTTTTATATATTTACTTTAGAGATAGGGTCTCACTGTGCTGCCCAGGCTGGAGTGCAATGGCATGGTCATGGCTCACTGCAGGCTCGAACACCTGGGCCGAAGTTGTCCTCCCGCCTCAGCCTCCTGAGTAGCTGGGACCACAGGTGAGCACCACCATGCATGGCTATTTTGCCTACTCACATACTAATTATTATTCATATGCAATACCCAAGTCACATATCAATGTCATCATAGCTTGTTTCTCTTTGTTTCATAGATTGCTTTGTCCAAATTATCTTCTTGTTCATTGCAACCCTTTACAGTGGGGATTATTTTATATTGTTTGTTGTTTTGTTTTGTTTTGCTTTGAGACGGAATTTTGCTCTTGTTGCCCAGGCTGGATTGCAATGGCGCAATTTCAGCTCACCGCAACCTCCGCCTCCCGGGTTCAAGCGATTCTCCTGCCTTAGGCTTCCAAGTAGCTGGGATTACAGGCATGCATCACCACACCAGGCTAATTTTGTATTTTTAGTAGAGACGAGCTTTCTCCATGTTGGTCAGGCTGGTCTTGAACTCCTGACCTCAGGTGATCCGCCTGGCTCAGCCTCCCAAAGTGCTGGGATTACGGGTGTGAGCCACCATGTCTGGCCGGCATTACTTTCTTTTCTTTTTCTTTTTCTATTTTTTTTTTTAAGACAGAATTTTGCTCATGTTGCCCAGGCTGCAGTGTAATGGCACGATTTCAGCTCACCGCAACCTCTGCCTCCCGGGTTCAAGCGATTCTCCTGCTTCAGACTCTCGAGTAGCTGGGATTACAGGCATGTGCCACCATGCCCTGCTCATTTTGAATTTTTAGTAGAGACAGGATTTCTCCATGTTTATCAGGCTGGTCTCGAACTCCCGACCTCAGGTGATCTGCTCACCTCAACCTTCCAAAGTGCTGGGATTACAGGCGTGAGCCACCGCAACCAGCCGGGATTATTTTCTTAATATCATGACTGAGGCCTTTGGCTCAGAGGGGAAGGGGGTCTCCATCTTACTGCCAGTGACAACTGGGGCTCGAACGTGAATCTCTCTCCACCAAGGGCTAGGTGGTGAGAGACATCAGACAAGGGTGGCATCCCTTAAGACCCCAAACATGATGGCTCACTGTGTCCTCTGAGAAGTAATTCTTTTTTTTTTTTTTTTTTTTTTGAGTCAGAGTCTCGCTTTATCCCCCATGCTGCAGTGCAGTGGTGTGACCTTGGCTCACTGCAACCTCTGCCTCCAAGCGATTCTCCTGCCTCAGCCTCCTAAGTAGCTGGGACAACAGGCACGCACCACCATGCCTGGCTAATTTTTTTGTTTTTTTAATAGAGATGGGGTTTCGCCATGTTGGCCAGGCTGATCTCGAACTCCTGACCTCAGGTGATCCGCCCACCTTGGCCTCCCAAAGTGCTAGGATTACAGGTGTGAGCCACTGTGCCCGGCCCCAAGAAATAATTCTTTTTCTTTTTTTCTTTTTTGAGATAGAGTCTTGCTCTGTTGTCCAGGCTGGAGTGCAGTGGTGTGATCTCTGCTCACTGCAACCTCTGCCTCCCAGGTTCAAGCGATTCTCCTGCCTCAGCCTCCTGAGTAGGTGGGATTACAGGAATGCGCCACCAGGCCCGGCTAATGTTTGTGTTTTCAGTAGAGACAGGATTTCACCATGTTGGTCAGGCTGGTCTTGAACTCCTGACCTTGTGATCCACCTGCTTTGGCCTCCCGAAGTGCTAGGATTACGGATGTAAGCCACTGCGCTCAGCCCTGAGAAATAGTTCTTACAATTTTCATCCAGTTTTCATCTGAGTCCTATTGTCCTTTGGATATGTGTCCTAAGGGAGAGAAAGAAGAAGAGAGATTGAGGGAGGGGGAGAGACAGTGAGGGGCAGGGTGAGAGAGGAAGAAAGGAGAGAGAGGGAGGAAGAGAGAGAAAGGGGAGAGAGAAAATTATGCCACCATAGTCTAAAGAGAGAGGAAGAGAGTGAGAGAGAGATGAGAGAGGGAAGGGGGGAGAAGAAGGGAAGACGGAGGAAAGATAGAAGTGAGAGAGAGAGACTGTGAGAGAGAGAGAAGAGAAAAGAAAAGGAGAAAAAGAGAAGGAGAGGGAGAGAGGAAGAAAAGGCAGGGTCGGGGAATAAAAGAAGGGGAGAGAAGAGGAGAGAGAGAGGGGAGGAAGGAGGGAGGGAGGGAGGGGGAGTGTCTGCTCACACAGGTGTCTCGCATCACCTCCACTCTGGCTGTCTTCCTGCTATCAGATTCCTACCTGCTCATTGCCCCCCACAGGCTGTGCCAGCAATGTCCCAGGCCCACGTATGGGACTGAGCAGGATGCTGACCTAAGAACATTGCCACGGAGCTTTCTTCTCCAAGTCTAGACACCGCAGAAAAGGTTCTGGAATCCTACCCAGGAAACCAGAAGCGGAGTCTTGAGTCTTGCTAATTTTTTTTTTTTTTTTGAGATGGAGTCTTACTCTGTCACCCAGGCTGGAATGCAGTGTCACCATCTCCGGTCACTGCAACCTCCGTCTCCCAGGTTCAAGTGGTTCTCCTGCCTCAATCTCCCAAGTAGCTAGGATTACAGGCATGAGCTACCATGCCAGGCTAATTTTTGTATTTTTAGTAGAGACAGGGTTTTACCATATTGGTCAGGCTGTTCTCAAATTCCTGACCTCGGGCGATCCACCCGCTTCGGCCTCCCAAAGTGCTGGGATTACAGGTGTGAGCCACTGTGCCCGGCATGGGTCTTGGTAGTTTCTTTTTTTCCTCTTTTTCTTTTCTTTTTTCTTTTTTTTTTTTGAGATGGAGTCTTGCTCTGTCACCCAGGCAGGAGTGCAGTGGCACATTTTGGCTCACTGCAACCGCCACCTCCTGGGTTCAAGCTATTCTCCTCTCTCAGCCTCCACTGAACGACAGGTGCGCGCCACCACTCCCAGCTAATTTGTATATTTTTAGTAGAGACGGGGTTTCCCCATACTGGCCAGGCTGGTCTCGAACTCTTGACCTCGAGAGATCGACCTTCTTCAGCCTCCCAAATTGCTGGGATTACAGGCGTGAGCCACCGCACCCAGCCACTAGTTTCTTTTGATGGTACTTGGGGAATAAAATCTGGGTAAATCTAAGTGATAATGCTTACTTTGATTCAAGGAGTGTTTTTTAGTTCCTGGTGAGTATGAGGAAAACTGACACAACGGCAGCACTGAGGGAAGTTTAGTTAATGACTGTGGTGCCTGCGGTGGCATCCGAAGAGGACCTGAGCACATGGGGCTGGGCACTGTGGAGACTTGTGCACGGGGATGGGTGGGCAGTCGCAGCTTTCCGCTCCTAGGGTTCATTTCCTTTTAGAAAATAACATCGTTTTCCAGAAAACTAGACAACTGTAGTCTAATTTTTAGAAACTAGTATGTTGTGCAAAGGACATACAGCATGAAAGGTAGGAAGGGGTGTTGTAGAGATGAAAACCATTCCCAAAAATTTGTGCGGCTCTGAGTCAGAGACGTCTAGACCAGAAGATTACACTCCAATCATGTGATGCGGGGCAGCCTGGCAAGCTCCTAGCAGAAACCTGGTGGATGACCTGGAGGTTTTATTTTCTTTTTTGAGACAGAGTTTTGCTCTTGTTGCCCAGGCTGGAGTGCAATGGCACGATCTCGGCTCACTGCAACCTCCGCCTCCCGGGCTTAAGTGATTTTCCTGTCTCAGCCTCCCGAGTAGCTGGGATTATAGGCGCCTGCCACCATGCCCAGCTAAATTTTTTGTATTTTCAGTAGAGATGGGGTCTCACCATGTTGGCCAGGCTGGACTTGAATTCCTGACCTCAGGTGATCCACCTGCCTTGGCCTCCCGAAGTGCTGGGATTACAGTCATGAGCCACCACGCCCGGCCAAGTTGAAAGTTTTCTAGAATAAGCAGAAAGAGGCTCTTCCAGGCAAAGCAACAGAGGGAGCCAGCAGAACCCGCTTTTCCCTTCTGTGGGACTCCCAGCCGCCAGTCAGGTAGCTGCAAAGAGCTTTAGGGTTTCCAGGGGATCGCTGCCAAGTGGACACAAAACATTTGAATAGACATTCCCTTCTCTATTTCATAATTGTATGTATGTATGTATGTATGTATTGTTTTATGTGAGGCAGAATCTCACTCCGTTGCCCAGGCTGGAGTGCAGTGGTAAGATCTCAGCTCAATACAACCACTGCCCCCTGGGTTCAAGCGATTCTCATGCCTCAGCCTCCTGAGTAGCTGGAATTACAGGCGTTCACCACCATGCCCAGTTAATTTTTGTGTTTTTAGTAGAGGCAGGGTTTCACCATGTTGGCCAGACTGGTCTCGAACTCCTGACCTCAAGTGATCCTCTTGCCTCAGCCTCCCAAAGTGCTGGCATTACAGGCATGAGCCACCACGCCTGGCCCACAAAGCAAAACCACAGAGCCCCAAGCCAATGATCTAGCTGCTTTGGTCTATATTTCTGTGAGTACCCCTAAGGCACCAGACCCTGTGGGGCCAGTGGTCACTCTCAGGCCAGGGCACTTCTCAAGGCTGGTTGCACTCATTCCCCTCTCCAGCCAATCTCCAAGGCCTGCCCAGGCAGACGGCACCTCCCAAACAGCTGCTGCGGAGCCGTGGTTTGCCAAGTTCTCCTTGTGCCTCAGGCACTGTGCTAAGAGCTTCAGGAAGGCAATCTCGCCCAGTTCTCATAAAGTCCATGTGGCTTTAGGTTTAATACCTTCATTTTACAGGTTAGAAAACTGAGGCTCGCAGAGGTGTTTGTGATGCAGCTCCAGAATTCCTACTATAATCTACTTGAATTTAAAAGGATCCGAGTTTAGCCCTTCCACCATCTGGCCCCCTCCTGCATGTTTCTCCAGCCTAGGCTCTCGGCAGCCTCCTGTGGGCTCTCTCTCACTGCCTGTCTTCGTCCCCTCTGGCCACCTCCTCGCATTGCCTGGCACAGGCTCGAGCACTGCCCCCTCACACCGACACCAAGCTCTTACAGGGCTTCCTGCTTTGCACCTGCAGCCTGCCCCTCCTCCACCCACATGGTTCCAGAAAGGTCTGCCCAGCAGACTCCTGATTCTCAGGCAGTCCCTGCAGAGAGCCCTCCCCAGCCTCCCTCTCCTGTTCCCTTATAGCCATTGGGAGATATCTGTCATGATGTCATCAGATTATCACTGCTCTCCAAGAAAGGCCTTCCTACTGGGCAAAGAATGGGCTGATTTCTACCAAGCTGGGTGATCCCCATCACTGGAATCAGTCAAGCATGTGTCAGGGGTAGTGAAGGTTCTTGCAGTCGGAAAAATCTGGAATCTCAGATCCAACCAGGGTAACCAATGTTGACTTCCTTCAGGCTCTGATTTTTTACTGCAATGATTCTAGAAGCAGAGGGTCATGGGGCTGGCACAGGGCAAGAAGTCCCTATAGGTATGTTAAGAAGAAGAGCCTGTGCCGGGTGTGGTGGCTCATGCCTGTAATCCCAACACTTTGGGAGGCGGAGGCGGGCAGATCATCTGAGGTTGGGAATTCGAGACCAGTCTGACCAACATGGAGAAACCTGTCTCTACTGAAAATACAAAAATTAGCTGGACATGGTGGTGCATGCCTGTAATCCCAGCTACTCAGGAGGCTGAGGCAGGAGAATTGCTTGAACCTGGGAGGTGGAGATTGTGGTGAGCCGAGATTGCGCCACTGCACTCCAGCCTGGGCAACAAGAGTGAAACTCTGTCGAAGAAGAAGAAGCAGCAGAAGAAGGGGAGGAGGAAGGGGAGGAGAGGGAGGAGGAGGAGGAGGAAGAGGAAGAAGAAGAGGAAGAGGAAGAAGAGGAAGAGGAAGAAGAAGAAGAAGAAAACCTGAATCT
Organism: Papio anubis; assembly: GCF_008728515.1. NCBI lineage: Eukaryota > Metazoa > Chordata > Mammalia > Primates > Cercopithecidae > Papio > Papio anubis. Next base: position 117,336,812 of record NC_044979.1, on the reverse strand, counting down.
GCATCCATGCAGTGTGCATCCACGAAGGGGGGTCCCAGGGCCCATGTTTGTAGAAGCTGGTGTGCAGGTGCAGTTTTTGGAAACAAGGTGCTGTATTAGGGTTCTCCAGAGAAACAGAACCAATAGGGCATATGCAGATATAAAGAAGAAATTTATTTATTTATTTATTTTTGAGATGGAGTCTTGCTCTGTTGCCCAGGCTGGAATGCAGTGGCGCATTCTTGGCTCACTGCAAGCTCTGCCTCCTGGGTTCACGCCATTCTCCTGCCTCAGCTTCCCGAGTAGCTGGGACTACAGGCGCCTGCCACCACGCCCGGCTAATTTTTTATTTTTTAGTAGAGATGGGGTTTCACCATGTTAGCCAGGATTGTCTTGATCTCCTGAGCTCGTGATCTGCCCGCCTCTGCCTCCCAAAGTGCTGGGATTACAGGCGTGAGCCACTGCGCCCAGCTTAGAAGAAATTTATTGTAGGAATTGGCTCACACAATTATGGCGGCTAAGTCCTACGTCTGCAAACTGGAGACGCAGGAAAGCTTGTGGTGTAATTGCCAGTCTCAGTCCAAAGGCCTGAAAACCAGGAGCACTGATATTTCAGGGCAAGAGAAAATGAATGTTCCAGCTCAAGGAGGAAGAGGAAGAATTCACCCTTTTTCTGCCTTTTTGTTCTACTTGGGCCCCTGAAGGACTGGATGGTGCCCACCCAAATTGGTGAGGATGGATTTGCTTTAGTCAGTCTACCCATTCAAATGCTAAGCTTTTCCAGAAACGTGCCACCCACACACCCAGAAATCACATTTTGCCAGCTATCTGGGCAACCCTTAGCCCAGTCAAGTTGACATCTGACATGAACCATCACAAACACCAAGGTTACATAAATTCCGAAAAGGTTCTAAGACATGGAAAAGCTGAGGTGCCTCTAGCCAGGCCTGCCAAGTGTAAAGCCCACTTTGTTGAGTTGTAGGTGAGGATTCGTGTGTTTGGGAAGAGAAAAAGGAAGAGAGGAAAGGGCCAGGTGTTCCAGTAAGAGTCTCAAGGGACTTAGTATCTTTTTTTTCTTTCTTTTTTCTTTTGGGACAGAGTCTTGCTCTGTCACCCAGGCTGGAGTGCAGTGGTGTGATCTCAGCTCACTGCAACCTCCACCTCCTGGGTTCAAGTGATTCTCCTATCTCCCCACTTCACTCTGCCTCCAGAGTAGCTTGAACTACAGGTGCGTGCCACCACTCCCAGCTAATTTTTGTATTTTTAGTAGAGACGGGGTTTCACCATATTGGCCAGGATGGTCTTGATCTCTTGACCTCATGATCCGCCCTCCTCGGCCTCCCAAAGTGCTGGGATTATAGGTGTGAGCCACCGTGCCCGGCTGAGACTCAGTATCTTAAGGCAAAACACAGGCATTTGCTCATGCTCCAACTTCACAGTTCTCTGAACACCCTGTAGAGCTTTGTAACTCCATCCTGTGTAATGTTTCCTGCTTCTCTTTCAGTTGGTCTTTGGGAAATACTAACTTCAGTGACAGAAAATAAGAAATAAGGAAAAATATCCAAGTCCTTGCTCATATACCTCCTTGATCTAGGGATACAAATTATCAGATTTTTGCGGCAGCAAAGACAATCTTCATTGCAATGACAAGCTTCCAACACATCTTCTAAAACTCCTACAGGGGAGGAGCAAGAATGAGTCTGCAGAGAAGGGCTCAGGGAGGAAGGAGATTGGCGGCGGGAGGTTCTTGCCCAGACTCCCCTGCCCTGTGCTTGGCATACTAGGAGGAAGAGGCCACTCTTGGCATATTACTGCTTTTTTCTTTTCTTTTCTTTTCTTTTTTTTTTCAGCTAAATGTTGGAGACTTTTGCTTTCAAATTTGAGATTTTTTTTGGATGGCTAAGGATGGAAAAAATGCACATTCCCTTTTTCAGATACTTGTTCATGCCCTGTTTTTGTCTAATTTCTTGGAAACTCGCAGTTGCAGCCTGGGAAGTGGGGAGGCCCTGGGCTGGGGAAGCGAAGCTCTGGAAGGGGCCCAGGTGCTGACTGGGGATCCAGAGAGGCTTCCCTTCATGTGCCTCTGGACGAGGTGTGGGGAACCTGGGGAGCAGCCGCCCCAGCCAAAACACAGTGCATGGGGATACTGGAGCCCGGTTTTTCTTCTCCTTTCTTGAGACACTGCCAGGGAATATAACCACAGACACTGCATGAATGAGCACCCAAATCAATTTTTCCGAAACAAAGGTGTGGCTGGGGCATCCCCTTCCATTGCTACCCCAACAAAGGCAGTGCGGCCGGTGGGGCCATCTGGCTTTGGTGTGAGTAGCAGTTTGGAGAGACTTTAGGAGAGGCTCCCTGACAAAGGGCCAGAGAATCCCAGCACTGCACTAAGTTTTCCTGACTGTGAGCTCTCAGGCAAACAACAGTGTCACCTCCTGTAAATGGGTGCCCTAACACCGCACCCATTTGACGCAAATTCATGTTGTCATTCGGCCAACAAGGTTTTTGGCATTATGATGGACAGAATAGCACGTAATTGGCTCTGGGTGTGAAGGTCACCACGGTCTAATGTAAGAGAGGGTTGAGCAAAGTGATGATTTGGTCCAGTTGCACAGAGTGGATGGTGTGGTCAGGCAGCTGGGAAGAAGTTAAGAGTAGCCTCAAGGCCAGGTAGTCCTGAGTCCCTCCCACTTCCTTTGCCTGACCAGGTGGGTGACCTTGAACAAGTTGCCTAGAATGTCAGATCCTGTTTCCTTAACAGGACAAAGGGGATCGTTAATGGGAGGGGACCAGCCTCACCTCCCATTCCTAACTCAGCTGGCTGTGACCTCCTCCCCACCTTCCCCTATGGCATCTTCCCTGGCACCCCTGACTCATCTCATTGACTCTTGGCTTGGTGTCTCCTATAGGGCAGGAAAAATGCCTGCCTCATCTCTGAGGGTTGGGGCTTGGTGCTCATGAAGTCTTTGCCTGGGAATAAGTACCCAGATCAGTCTGGGGATGAGAAACGACACTACCTTCCAGAGCACAGCAGGGGTTGTTCAAGTCGTCCAGAAAAGCAGCTCTTGTTTCTCCTTGTGTGGTGGGAGTGGAGTCAGAGCGTGGTTCAGGCCCCACATTCTCAGCTGTTTGGATCTGGAGCCTCGAAGTTTCTGTTGGTTGCTTCTGAAAGTCTTTTCCAGGATAATTATTCTTGCTCAGTTTCTCTGCCATCTCTGATAAGCTGTTTTCCCTGCTTCCCCCGCTGCCCTGAAGGGGCCAGAGGAGCAGGGCAGGACTCCAGGGCTGCGGATGGGTTAGGCAGTTCTGTTTCCGAATCCAAATCAGTTCTTGGTGACTGTCCTCCAAAACTTGCCCTGGACCCTGCTCTGAGTGGGATGATGAGACCGCCTGCTCCACGTGGCAGATGAAATCTAGGTCTCTCTTCTGTGGGAGGCTGGCGGGGAAGATGTTTTCCTGCAAAGGACCACAGGAGGAACCGCTGATGAAATTTCTCTTGTGACCTCCCTGGAGGAAGAGCAATTCTGATTTCTCCAGAATTTTTCTATTCCTCCGATCTCACAAATGGGGAAACTGAGGCTAAGAGACTGAGTTCAGGGTCATCTGAATCTCAGGGATAGACAGTCAGGATGGACAATCTATAGGCCTTTTCTCCTCTGAGAATCTCTCTGCTCGGGATCGTTTTTCTGGTTTCCGCCTGGCTTGCCTAAATTCTGCTCATTTGTCCCGGCGCATTTTAAGAAGTCATGTGACTTCTAAAGACTTCCCTGACCTCCTCCCTTCATTAGCTGGGTCTTTCAGGGGCTTCTACGGCACCCTAGGCTTTCCGGAGCGGCTGTGCTCCTTTATGTATGCGCGACCCCACTAGACTGTGAGCCACAGGAGGGAGGGTAGGTCTTGCTCCCGGAGAGCACCTTAATTACAAGCGCTGAATTAAAGAATGAACTGGTTGTGCAGGAACCAGGATCCGAACCCACCTCCCCAGGTACTCTGACATAGGCCCGGCGGAACCTGCAAGTCTCCAGACCGCCTGGAGCCTGGGCTGCTCAATGGGTCCGATAATCCCGGGTGCCCTCCGCGGCCAGCGAAGGGAGGTCCCAGGGCACACCTCGGCAGGGCTGGGGGCCCGGGTGACCCGCGCCTGGAGGCGCGCCGTATTGTTAGGGTGATGAGGCCAGGTGACCCGCCAGGCTCGGGGCGCGGGCGCGGGCGCGGGGGCCGGCCGTGGCGATTGCCCGCGCCGCCTCGAGGGGGCCCTGCCGCTGGCGCCGGCCGCCAGCCAGGAGGACGGGCCCGCCCGCGCGCTACTCGGAGCCCAGCCTCGCTGCGGCCATCGCCCCGCCGGACCGCGCCGCAGGCTCCCCCAGGTACTGGGGCCGGGGAAGGAGGAAACGCGGCCACGCGCCGCCGCCCTCTTTGTTTCGGGCCCGGCGCGGGCTTTCGCGGTACGGGCGCAGGAATGACGCTTGGGGAGCGCAGGGATCTGGAGCTGGGGCACGGGGATGGAGTTCAGTGAACGCGGAGGACGGGAGCTCAGGGCGCGGGGATGGGCTCACGGGGGAACCCAGGTTAGGGACCGCTGGGACCCGGCTGGGGGCGCACGGGCAAGGGGTTTCGTGCGCGCGGGTACGGGGTTTGGGGCGCGTGGCGGGCGGCGGCTCGGCAGGAGTCCCAGGACAGGGGCTGGGGCGCGCGGGCCAGCTCCGCCGGAGTCCGGGGACGGGGGCACTGACTGCCTGGGTTTGGGGACAGGGCTGGGGCGCAGGACCACTCGAGTGGGACCCGTGGCGCCCGGGCGCCCTGGACTGAGACTGCGGGCAGAGACGGGAGCAGCTCTGTCGCAGTCGCTGTCGGGACCGAGCGAACTTTGTACCCTAGGACTCCGTCTCGAGACTCCGGGTGGAGAGCGCAGCTAGGGGCTTCAATGGGCAGGCTCGAAACCCTTCTACTTTTTCTAGGCAAACTCTCAGTGCGTCTCTTTCCCTTTCCCTTTGATGGGTGGGAGGTAGGGGGTCCTTTCGCGCTTCCTTTTTTTCCCCGAAGGACGGGACCTCGGGGCGGGGTGATGTTCCGGGGTGGGGTGGGGGGCTGTCCTAGGCTGGGGGCCGGCTGTGTGGCATGTGCTTCCTGGCACTCGGGAGCTGTCGCTGACAAGCAGCAGGAAGGAGGGTCCCTGACGTCCCAGGGGTCTCTATGTCGGTGCTGCGCAGCGGTCTGACATGTGAGTCTGGGGTCCTTTGCTTGGAGTGATTTGAGTGTCTGTGGCGGGAAGAGACTTAGGCGCTCCTCTGGCATTCTCCAGACAGTGTCAGCAGGTGACCCGGACTCCAGCGTGGTTGAAAAACTCAAAGCGCCATCAGGGTGTGGGGCCAGCAGAGAGCACTATTGAGGGTGGTCACAACGCCCTGGGAAGCCCCCAGGCTTCCTTGGGGCCCATTCACACACTTTGATCTTCCGAGATGGCTTCTCCATTTTTTTCACTACTTGAATGCATGATCATGGGGGACTCTGAAAATACACTGAAAAGTATGAATGCAGAACTCATTGTATTAATAGTGCATAGCCCTTCAGAACTAACCAACCTTTTGATAGATTTTCTTGAGGCTTTGGTCTGTGCATATTACTTTTTTAAAGTGCTTTCATGCTTTCCCTTTTGAATGAGGTTTGCTTGTTCTGGTGATTCTGGTTCTTCCCTCTTTGGGGCCTGTGAGGTTATATTTGCAAATCAATCAACAAGTATTAAGAAAGGCTTTTCTGTGCTGAGGCCTTGAGGGCCAGGGAGGGGGTGGGGAGTCGCTGCAGCTGGAGGGTGGAGGGGCAAGGCCATTACCCAGAGATGGAGGTGCTCTGGGTCTTGGTGGGGGTGTGGCAGCACAGGGGGTGGGGGTTGTGTACGCAGGGAGCTGACAGGAGGAACTGGCAGCAAGCCAGACTCCTGACCTTAGGAATAGTAATGGTGACCCCGAAGACAAAGTAACAGGAACGCTGATTGAGTGTTTGCTTGTGCTAAATGCTTTGCAGGCATTCATTTCGTTTCACCCAAATTACAGTCCTTGGAGGAAGTTGGGATTATGATTACCCCATTTTACAGACGAGTAAACTGAGGCAAAGGAAGGCTAAGTAACTTGGCCGAGATGAAATGAAACATGGCAGTAGTGCAGCCTGGGATTCTGGGACAGGACTGTGGGGTCCCAGAGCCCTGCTCCTGGCTGCTGCTGCATGTCTGACTGTCGCCTGAATTCTAATGCATGTCCAGACAGCAATTCCTCAGCTGAGGCTGCCATAGCTATCAGCAGTTCAGCTGAATTATTTCTTTAAAAATCAGCAAAGATGGAAAAACTAGTAGCCCCGGGGCACTACTTGTTCCTGAATGCAAATTGATTGTTTTGTTTTTTCTTACAAAGTATCTCTTTGGTACCTAGTGGTTTGAAAGCGAGCTGCACTGCTTACTCTTGAATGCAAATGGATTTTTTTTTTTTTTTTTTTTACAAAGTGTCTCTTTGGCACCTAATGTTTTGAAAGCGAGCTGTTTGCAAATGTGACTCTGGAAATAAAAGGCAGGAAAGGGGGTGTCAAAGTATGTTCCTCCACTGCAGGAGGTGTTGCTGAAGGGGCTAGCAGAGACCAGAGGAGGAGGCAGTATGGCAAGAACAGTGAGTGGAAGGGCTGACCTACCATCTGGCAGTCGCAGCTTATATCTGCTTAGCATTCTACACAAGGACCCATTTTACAGATGAGTAAAATACCAGGTAAATTCCTAAAGTCTGGGAACAGTTAGGGATCTGAATGAGCCCAGTCCTCTGACTCTATGTGCCCCACTCCTTTCCTAAGATCAGCCTATTGTAAACCACCCCTGTCCACAGGAAGCCTCTTGTTACCTCCGTGTCCCTGTGTATGAACTTGCGAGGGGGAGGAACTTTCCACCTTCCTGAGGGCAGAAAGCATTGTTTAGATCCCTGCCACTTACTAGGAGGCCAGAGACATTTGCTGAGTGCCTCAGCAGCACACTTAGAATTGAGGCTTCGAGGCTTCCTCACAGCGGCCCCATAGATTTCCCAGGGAGGAGCCTCGTGTCTTGCGGGTGGATCTGGTGGGTTTGCTCCATGCAGCAGGGGCTGCCATGGGAAGGGTGGGTCTGGGTGTCTGAAGCTCTCCAGGAGGTGAGTTGACCCTGGGACCCTTGGGTCCTTCGTGTAGGACTCCAGAAAGCATTGGGGGATCAGCTAACCCCTGCAAGCCGTGCCTGGAATGACCCAGAGCCAGTCCTGTCTATCTAGAATCCTCTGCTGCTATCCTTGTTGATCTAGAATAAGGGATGCTGGTTAGTTGGTTAATTGAGTAGGTGTTTAGTTAGCTTAGTTACTCTCTTCCTCACAGTTAGCAAGAGTATTAAAAACCATCATGACTCGGACACAGTTCTTTCGGCCTCCACAGTGAAGGGCATGTTGTGTGGCTTCATCTTCACAAGGATTGTGGTTCACAGGTGTGTCATTTCCACGCTGCCTCGCTGCTTCTAAGACGCCGAGACAACAAAAATTGCTGCCACCAAAATGCTGCTGAGCAGGGCTAAATTCTCCTAGATTGAGAGGGCGTTTTGAATTTTAGAGTATGTTGAGTCCTGATGCAGGTCCGTGTCCTGCTGCAGGGCTTTTTGGGGGCAGCTCGGGCAGGAACAGTGGTTTCCTTGATGTCTGTCCGTTTCTCGTAAAAGCAGAAAACTAGACTCTCCACGTTTCTTGAGCTTTCTGTTTGTACTCTGTGACTCAGGAATGTGTTTGGTACACGTCCACCACGGCAATGTGGGATTGTAGTGCTGAGCTTGGGGTCCTTCGGGTGTCTCCATTGTCTGTGTGGCAGCATCTCCTGTCATGCTCAGTGTACTCTAGGAGCACCGTGGCCCTCTAGGCACACCTCTAACCACCCCCCCAACCTCCCTGCCCCATGCACCTGGTGCAGCTCCACCTGGTATCCCTCACCTGTTGCCTCCTACCCTCGCTGGGAGCTGCCTCTGCCAAACAGGAGGGAGGAGGCCAGTGAAAATGAGGGTGACTGAGGAGGAGGGCCATTAACTTGGGGATGAAGCACTGCACACAATTTAGGGTCCGTCAGAATGCCTCACTGTGTCAGGGAAGGGAGGATTCTTACATGCTGATTTTTTTTTTCTTTTTTTTTTTTTTTTAAGATGGAGTCTTGCTAGAGTCCAGTCAGGCTATCTCAGCTCACTGCAATCTCTGCTTTCTGGGTTCAAGCAGTTCTGCCTCGGCCTCCCAAGTAGCTGGGATTACAGGCACACACCACCACACCCAGCTAATTTTTGTATTTTTAGTAGAGACAGGGTTTTGCCTTGTTGGCCAGGCTGGTCTCGAACTCCTGACCTCAGGTGATCCACCTGCCTCGGCCTCCCAAAGTGTGGGATTACAGGTGTGAGCCACTGTGCCCGGCTGATTTTTTTTTTTTTTTTGGAAGGCAGTAGTCTAGTACTCTTTTGTCTCCTGGGCAAAATGAATGAAAGATTATGCTGAAGGATTCTACGTCTGTGATCTAGAAAATTCCCCCTGGCAGAGGGAGGTGCTCTCAGAGCTAGGGAAGTGCTCCTCAGAGCCACCCCTCAGGGGAGAGACCTCTCTGTCCCTGTCTGTCTCACCCCAGCGCTGGGCAGGAAGCCCTGGGAGCCCTCTGCAAACAGCCCGCCAGCCCTCAGCCTAATAATGCAGCTAACAAGACCCCCTTCCTTTCACTACTCAAGTACCCAAGCTGGCTCTGGCACTTTCTGTTCCTAGTCTGATTGTTGCTAAACCGTGCACGTATGCCATCTTGATGGTCTTCCTTTGCTGGAAGAGAGCGCTGAGACTTAGCGAGCTCAAGTCACTTGTGTGTGTTGTGAGCATACCAAGCCTTGAATCTGAATCCAGGTCCGTCAGCAATGCTTGGAGTTCTTGCCAAGATGAGGGATTTGTGCAGTCTCCATCCGCAGCCCAGCCCCTGCTGAAGTGGCCAGGCCAAGGCTCAGGAGCTGTGGTGGGCCTGCCGTCTACTGCAGCCAGTGCGCCAGTCCCAGCTGCTTCCTCGGCCCCCAAGGCTGGGCCTTTCTTTACTCTTCCTTCCTCCCTCAGCTCTAATTATGGTTCATGTTAGATTGTCTGCCCTTCCTCTTCCTCTTCTTTTTTGGGGAAAGATAGTAACACTTAATATGCCCTTTGCAGGCCTGGCTTTGTTACTAAGATATCAGAAGAATCTTTAGGAATCTTTCTTCTAGTTGCCCAAGTGAGCGGCAACCTGTTGGCACCCAGGAAGGATGAACATGGGTGCCCTGCTAACGATTACAAGTGCCACTCCTAGCCAGGCCATGCTCCTGGGGACATCGGGGGACATCTCCAGGTGGACTCAAGTGTGTCACCTCCTTTCATTGTGTCTTGGCAGCCACAGTGTGACGTGGCATCTCTTGTGTGTAGAGTTTATGAAACTGCTCCTGAAAAGTAGAGACCAATTCGTTGATGCTTTGAATACACCGGGATACACTCGTGGCAATACTGAAAGAAAGAAAGAAAGAAAGAAAGTCCTTGGGAAGTGTCCGGCCAAGGCCGTTCAGTGCCGTCTGCAGTTGCTTCTCTTTTTACAGGAGAGCCCGGGCTCTGCTCCAGGCCCTGGGATTATTTCTCGCTGGAGGATTCAGGAATCCGCGCTCTCCTCATTACCCTGGAGCACAGCTGCAGTGTGTAGCATTTCACTCACTTGGAGCCACACAATAAAAGGCACAGGCCCACATCTGGCTGTGCAGGACAGCGGGCAGGAGAGTGGGCCCTGGGGCACACTGGGCCATTAGCAGGGGCATCTGCATCCTGGCCTGTGCACATTCCTCCCTGGAGCGCCGGGCTGGCTCTGCAAACAAAGGGGCCTGGTCCTGGCATTCTTCTCCACCTTGTAATCCATCACCTTTCTTAGAGGTGTCCCTGGGCGCCTACCCCTTTCATCACTGGCCATTTGGGAGGTAGATCAAAGGTACGCACAGGAGGCTGTGACATAGACCAGGCTCTGGCATCCCACGAACCTGGGGTAGAACTGCCCTTTGCCCTGGGAGGTTCTGGGGTTATTGTGACTGTGTGTGTCATTTGTCGCCTGCAGCCTGGGGTTGTCGTTCCTCCACAGGTTCTGGAGCTCAGGGGTGGGAGCCACGTGGGGTTTTGTTTCCTCCTTCTGGACTCCAGGCCTGGTGTACTTTGGTCCTGCTGAATTTCCATGGCCCCAGGGGCCTGAAAAGCACCTTGTGGTCCTTTTGGAGAACCACTTCCTCATTCTTGGAGGTGCTAATCTGATCCCCTGGGAGGGAACTGTGTGCTCACTGGTTGACACAGGGGAGGCCAGCGTGATAGAGATGAGTTTTTCGCCAAAGATCAGGGACAGGTGTTTCCAGTTTGTCTCCTCTGGAAAGATCTGCAGAGCCGGGTGGACAGGGCTGGAGGAAAGGGGGCCTGTGTGCATGTCTTGGGTAGGTGCTAAGGGAGATGGGAGGGCTCTGCGTGGGTGAAGAATGCATTTCTGTCTTGTCCTGCACGCCGGAGGGAGGCACGCTTGTTATCTGTATTACTCGGAGAGTAGCAGAAGACTCTCAAGTAATGAACATATCTTTGCTTCTTAATTTGCTTTTTGACTATTTTTCTACAAAATAGTTTTCTTGTAATGTGTGCTCATTGTCGACTTGGAAAAGATAGAGAAATGCTAAGGAAAAAGGAAAAATTTCCTTCTAATATCACCTCCACAGAGGTTCATATTTTAGCCTGCTTGTGTGCCATATGTTTTCCGTGCTTTTTTAATTTACCAAGCTGAGATCATAGCATATGTATTTTTTCGTATCCTGCATTTTAAAATCAATGTGGCAGTATAAGCATTTCCCAATCCAGAAATAGCTCTGTGTAAATATGACTGCTGATAACAGTATATAGTACTTCAGTATGTGGATGTATCACGATATTTCGACTTCACTATTTGTTCGTCGATCATTTGCATCCTGTGTTATGCTTGCACATAGGTCTTTGGGCAGATTGTAGCTAGTCATGTTCTTAAAAGGATTTCTAGCAGACTCCTTGACATCAGAGAATACAAACTTTTTTTTTTTTAAACTGTGGTAAAACATGCGTAACATGAACTTTGTCGTTTTAATCATGTTTAGCTGTGCAGTTATGCGACATTAAGTACCCTCACATTGTTGTGCAGCCATCACCCACCTCGAGCTCCAGAACTCTTTCCATTTTGCAGAACTGAAACTCGGTGTCCCTTAAGCACTAACTCCCCACGTTCCCCTCCGCCCAGTCCCTGGCAACCACCATTCTACTTTCTGTCCCTCTGAAACGGACTACATCGGGTGCCTCATACAAGTGGAATCATATAGTATTTGTATTTTTTGTGATTTGTTTATTTCCCTTAGCATACTGTCCTCAAGGTTTCATCCACGTGGTAGTATGTGTCACAATTTCTATCTTTTTAAGGCTGAATAATACTGTGTGTGTGTGTGTATGTGTGTGTATGAATAGCACATTTTGTTTATCCATTCATCTGTTGATACACTTAGAGTTACTTCTACACTTCGGCTGTTGTGAATAATGCTGCTATGGACATGGGTGTGTAAGTCCCTTATTTCCATTTTTTTTTGGTGAACACAAGCTTTTTGGAGTTCCTTGGTGTATATGGTCAAATTGCAGTTGAGACATAGGGTGCTGGCTGGATTCTCACGGTGTCCACCCGCTGTCCTTAAACATGGCCAGGTTGTCACCCCCAGGGTAAAAACCAGGCCTGCAGGAAAAGGAAGAGGGAGACTTCTTACCGAGCTATTTTGACAGATTGTGTAAACTCTGTGATTAATGGGATGAGAAAGCAGGAAGAATGTCTTTCATTTAAAAAAAAAAAAGCCTTCGGGGTTGCTTGGTTTTATTTTCAATTAAAAGGGTCTGATTTTGTTTCTGGAGAATGGTTTTAATTTGGATAAATGGTTCAGTCTGGGAACCGCATGCCAGAGCCTATGATCTATGAGTGCAATTACTCAGGGTTTCCTCGGCTGCTTTTCTGAGGGAACAGTCCAGAATTGGGCTCGCTCTGGTTTGGCTCTGTTAAACGTCGATGCAGGCCCCTGGGCACTTGGAGTGAGGTGGTTTTTGTGATCAGTCCTTGAAGTGCAGCCATAATGCCCTCCCCCTAATGCCTTCCCCAACTGACGGTGGTTAATTTTTACCCTCTAAGAATGTGTTCACAATTCTAAGTCAGGAATGTCAACAGCAGGCTGTCGTTTCCCCCTCCTTGGAACATGTTGAACCAGAATTACTGGCATCTTTTCCAACGTGGGCATTTGCAGAATTGGTGAGATTTGGGGGCTCACGGAGGAGGCAGACTCATCCTAATGTTCCTCCTCCGGATTACTTGAGGTCCCTGGCTAGGCGGGACTGCAGGCCCAGAGACAGGGCTGCGGTGGGTTGTTCTATCTGGGGTCAACTGGTGTTTCTTTCCAAGGGGATGCTGGACTGGGGGAGGTGAGGGACTAAATCCTGGGTGGCTTTGAGGAAGGACCTGTCACGATGGAGGGGCAACGTGGGCAGAGGCCGTGGGCAGGGCCGCCTGCTGTGTTGTGGAGTAGCAAAGGGGATTTGCAGAAGGCAAAGAAGAATACAAAGACACAAGGTAGGGTGTTGCACCCTTTAGGAGAACTGTGGCAAAGCCCTGGGCAACTTTCCATGGTGCTTGCAGATTTGAGACCAATGCCCGACCAACCTAGTGGGCTGGTGGGAGGCAGCGTGGAGGGTGGCAGGGTGTTCCCAGGGTGGGAGGTGGAGACAGTCTGCACTGAAATTTAATTTCCAACAGCACAGCCCACAAAGGAAGAATAGGCTTGCTCGTGATGTGGGTGAAGGCATTGCCCTGCTGGCTTGTGTCAGGGCATTGGCTCCTGGACCCTCAACAAAGGGCATACTGGCATAATGAATAGTTAAGTCACCTGGTTGGGCTCCAGTTCTTGGGGCCATGGCCTCTTTCTGAAGGGAGGACTGGTGGGTGGGCCCCACCTCTGGAGATCCAGCCTGCATTGGGACCACACGGTTTGAGAAATGTTTTCCCAAGCCTGGGCCACACGTGCCCCTTGATTTCTGGGGCAGCTGCAGCCCTGGTGGCAACTCCCCATGTATCCCTGTGAGACCTTTCTCATTTTCCACTGACAAGGATACAGGTGTAACCAGATTATTCTGATGAAAAATTTGAGTGAGACAGGTAACCCGCAACACAGAGAGTTGGTATGTGTTGCTGTTTTTTTTTTTTTTTTTTTTGAGACAGAGTCTCATTCTGTCGCCCAGGCTGGAGTGCAGTGGCACGATCTTGGCTCACTGCAACCTCTGCCTCTCGGGTTCAAGTGACTCTTCTGCCTCAGCCTCCATAGCTGGGACTACAGACGTGTGCCACCACAACCCCGCTAATTTTTGTATTTTTAAAAGTAGAGACAGTGTTTCACCATGTTGGCCAGGCTGGTCTCGAACTCCTGACCTCAGGTAATCTGCCTGCCTTGGCTTCCCAAAGTACTGGGATTACAGGCATGAGCCACTGCGCCTGGTCATGTGTTGCTCTTTAACTCCCCACCCCTACCTCCATTAAATAGGAATAGTCCAAAACATAGGTCATCGAGAGCATACCGTGCATTTTGCTTGTTTTTTTTTTTTTAGATGGAGTCTCGCTCTATTGCCCAGGCTGGAGTGCAGTGGCGATATCTCGGCTCACTGCAAGCTCCGCCTCCCAGGTTCACGCCATTCTCCTGCCCCAGCCTCCTGAGTAGCTGGGACTACAGGCTCACATCACCATGCCCAGCTAATTTTTTTGTATTTTTTGTAGAGATGGGGTTTCACCGTGATAGCCAGGAAGGTCTTGATCTCCTGACCTCATGATCTGCCCGCCTTGGCCTCCCAAGGTGCTGGGATTACAGGCGTGAGCCACTGTGCCTGGCCGGCATTTTGCTTGTTATTAGGGATGATGCGACAACTGGAATGGTGTTCATTCACTTTTAAAAGGCTCACTCTTCTCATGGGATAACAGAACACACTATCATTCATTTTCCTCTTCCCACGAAGGTGTTTGCAGCGGTGGGCATGAGAAGCATAGTGTGTGTGTGACTATCACGCCAATGGTTCTCCCAAACCTGGATCCCAACGTAGGCATTGCCAGTCTCTGGGTGTCACCCTCCTATTTGTGACTGTAGTGACTTCTCAGAATGCCCTGGAGGGATGGCCTTACTCCAAATGGTCCCTTGGCTGCTGGGCTGGCTATTTGTGAGTAAAAGATATTTGTCAATGCTGCTGCTTTTAGAACATGCCCACGCCACATCAGCTACAGCTTGTCGGGTGTCTGGTTGTCTGTCTGTGCAGAGCCCATTGGGAGGTCTGTGCAGCCTCACACCTAGCAGTGAGGTGGCCCCTCTGCATGGTCATGCCCTGCGGAGTTGCATTCCTCTCCCTGATGGCTGGCTGCCAGGACCTGTGGGCCCCAGCGAGAGGGGTGGGGGGTGCTGTGACTCCTGCCAAGCTAGCTCTTCACAGGCTGGCTTAGTTCTTCCGAAGCATGGTTTCCTGGGACACCACGCACGGGGCAAGCACAGCTGTGTGGCCAGCGGCATGCTGACAGGGCTAGACACACACTGGGTCGCTTAATGCCGACCTTGGCCTGTGAATCTGTGACCAGGACTCTTGATGAGCGGCCAGCTGGGGGCTGTTGGTGCTGAGTTCAGCTCTGTAGCCAAAAACGTTCCAGCTGATTTCCAGACAGACCCGGCTTCCGTTTTCAATGCCAAGATGAGCTGGGCGAATGAGTGGGAGCTGACAGAGACTTTTGGCCGACTGTGATCGCTATTGTCTGGAGTCCCCTTGACCCTCTGGAGGTACTGCCTCTCCTTTCATTTGTACATACCGGCTTTTCTGCATGGTTCCGCCTCTTGTCAGCCAGGCTCTGGGGACACCAGCTTTTCCATTTCCCATACTGCCAGATGGCTTTGAGCAAACAAGAGGAAGGCCCCAGCGTGGGTGCAGCCTGTGGTTGCGTTGTCCTGCCTGTTTACCCTGGGGCTGAAGCGGAAAGGGAGCAGGCTTTGCAGGAACCCAGGTGGCACCCCTTCTCGTCCCTGCCACTTGTTCTCCTTGTGGTCCTGGGATGGTCCCCAAACTTCTCTGAAGTGGTGCTGAAAACTGGGTTGATAGTACGGACCTCACTGAGCTGTTAGGAGTAGCTGTCGACACCCTGTACCCAAGGTTCTCTCCAATGGAAACCAGGTAACCTTCGATTCCTTTTCTTTCATTTGTGGTTGGTCACCCGGGTGGGACGCTGACCACCAGAGGCCTGGTGCCCTGTCCTGAGGCCCAGTTAGCCATGGCCTTCATCTGCTCACATTCTGTATTGTGTAATTTTATTGTGTCCCCAGCCCCTCAGTTCTCCGGGGTGACAAGAAGGCTGCTAAAAAAAAAAAAAAAAAAAAAGATAAGAGCTTGGAGGGGACCGGCCATGGACTCATGCCTGTAATCCCAGCACTTTGGGAGGCCGAGGCGGGTGGATCACGAGGTCAGGAGATGGAGACCATCCCATCCCAGCCTGGGCCACAGTGAAACTGCCTCTTCAAAAATACAAAAACCAGCCGGGCGGATGGCGGCTTCTGTGGTCCCAGCTACCGGGAGGCTGAGGCAGGAGGTGGTGTGAACCTGAGGAGCTTGCAGCAGCCGAGATCTGATGACCCAGCCTGGCGACAGAGCGAGACTCCGCCTCAAAAAAAAAAAAAAAAAAGCTTTGGAAGGAGCTTAGAGTTAGTTACATGCACTTGCCAAGGTGTGACATCACTCAGAGCCTCCATTCCATCCTCTGGACAGCCAGGAGCTGGTCAACTGGCTGTCCACTGCTACTAATTTCACAATGGGGGATGCCACATACATCTAGATGGAAACATTCTAGAAGTGATTGCTTACGAGGAAATGCTGGCACAGTTTCCCAGGATTTTGTTCATGTTTTTATTAGGGCCACAACTTTTGTTCTTGGAGTTTTGCTTGGTAACTTATTCCTTTAACTTGCAGAAGAGAACCATTTACAACTCATCTTACAGACTTGAGAATCTAGCCTACTGTTATTTCCTTGGAAAATAGCCACATTGCTAGTTGTTGTGTTATTGAAAGTTGATGACAATGCCCCCAGCAGTCCATGCAGGTTCGCTGAGAAGAGTTGCACCTTCGGAGCTGTGACTTCAGCACAAAAGAATATTCTTCTTGGACAGTGTGTTGTGGGGTTTGCTTGCTTCAAATCCGTACTGCCAAATGGCAAGAATCATTTCCTTTTTCTTCCTCTCAAAATGTATTCCAGTCTTGATGCAGACGCATCAGCACTGTGTAATCCCTTGTGTAATATTTATTTATTTGTTTTTTCTTTTTCTTGAGACAGAGTCTTGCTCTTGTCACCCAGGCTGGAGTGCAATGGCGTGATCTTGGCTCACTGCAACCTCTAACTCTTGGCTCACTGCAACCTCTAACTCCTGGGTTCAAGTGATTCTCCTGCCTCAGCCTCCCGAGTAGCTGGGATTATAGGCGCGTGCCACCACGCCCAGCTAATTTTTGTGTTTTTAGTAGAGAGGGGATTTCACCATGTTGGCCAGGCTGGTGGCGAACTCCTGACCTCAGGTGATCTGCCTGCCTCAGCCTCCCAAAGTGCTGGGATTACAGGTGTGAGCTACCGTGCCCAACCTATTTTTTCTTTTTATTGAGATAGAGTCTTGCTCTGTCACCCAGGCTAGAGTACAGTGGCACAATCTCGGCTCACTGTAGCCTCTGCCTCCCGGGTTCAAGTGATTCTCCTGCTTCAGCCTCCCAAGTCGCTGGGATTACAGGCGACCATCACCACGCCCAGCTAATTTTTGTATTTTTAGTAGACGAGGTTTTCCCATGTTGGCCAAGCTGGTCTCAAACTCATGACCTCAGGAGATCCACCCAGCTTGGCCTCCCAAAGTGTTGCGATTATAGACGTGAGTCACCACACCCGGCCCCTGTGTAGTATGTATGTATGTGTGTGTGTGTGTATGTATGTATGTATGTATGTTTGTGACGGAATCTCATTCTGTTGCCCAGGCTGGAGTGCAGTGGTGCCATCTTGGCTCACTGGAACCTCCACCTCCCTGGTTCAAGCAATTCTCCTGCCTCAGCCTCCCGAGTAGCTGGGATTACAGGCTCCTATCACCACACCGGGCTAATTTTTTGTGTTTTTAGTAGAGGCGGGGTTTCATCATGTTGGCCAGGCTGGTCTGGAACTCCTGACCCCAGGTGATCCACCCTCCTTGGCCTTCCAGAATGCCAGGATTACAGGTATGAGCCACTGCGCCTGGACCCTTGTGCAGGTTTTGTTCTTATAAAGATGTTGGGTATCCAGCAGACTGGTCCTGGGAAAATGGCTCCTCTCCCCCTTTCTGCTTTGTGCTGAGACCCCCAGATCATGTTCACAAATTCTGCAGCAGGGACTGAGTGCACGTAAGACATTGGGCAAATTTTGGAGAGATGTTTGGTGGATAATACATAAGCTTCATGTCTGAAGCACATCAATTCTCAGATGAGCAGCTGCTCAGATCCCTGCCCAGAGGAAGATTGGGTGCGGTGATGGTGGCCATGCTGTGAATACTGTGGGCTTTGTTCACAGCCACAGTGAGGAGGAGATAGGGTGTCCCGGTACAAGTTATCGCTCTATCTGCAGATCCATCTGTCCTTCCTCAAAAGGCTGCAGCCCACTTCGGGGCCATTGTGTCAAACAGTTGGCATTTGGCCTTGGCCCTGGGTAAAACACATGGCAGGGTATCACGTGGGTGCTGCTCACGACTCCCCCACATCTGCCGGAGTTTCCATAACGCACTGTTCTGTTTGCAGCTGCGCGAATGCGATATGGCACAGCAGCCGCTCATAGACCTCAGGCTTGTTGCCATGCATAGAAGGTGCACACCACAGAGGGGAGGCGGCGGGCAGGGAAGTGGCTGGCATGAATTATTGACTGTGCGTGAGGCCCTGTGCAGGGAGATTCACTTGTTCCTTCCTTTGTTCATTTATTCATTCACTTACTCATTCCTTTCATGCAGCTAATGTTTAGTGAGTGCCTGCTGTGTCTCAGATACATTTAACCCTCACTCACTCTGTAGAAACTGAGACTCAGAAGGTGAATGCAGGGTGAGGTAGCTTGCCTACCATCTCAGCTTAGACATGGTGGCACAAGGGGCTTCTGATCACACCCCTCAGACCCACAGTCTGCTTGTCTCCATCCTGCCTGCTCTGGAGCCCCCAGTTCTGCCAGCCACATCTTGAAGGTAAAGGAAGACAACCCGGTGACCCGTTCGGGGCTATGTTCCTGCTGCTATGGCCTGACTGGCCTCTCCCTACCCTCTCCTGCAGGCCCCGGGGCTCTCTGGAGCCCAAGGCTTAGTGTTTTGAATCACCGGTCTTTCCTTTGGGGGCTGCCTGTGCCAACTTTTCAAGGGCTTGATTGCAGGGCAGCCTCTCAGAGGGTCTTGGGGGAGCCCCCAGAGTGGAGTTTTGCCAGGGTGCCTGTGGGTACAGACAGCAAGGTGGAGGCAGCTTAGAAATCAGCATGTCACAGCACTGGGCTGGAGAATCAGTTGGATGCCTGAGCCTCTCGTTTTCGGGGGCAGCTGGCAGAGTAAGTCATGTTAGGTCCGGCTTGTTCCTTATCACTGAGCAGTGTTACCTGCGAGGGATGTACCATAGTTTACTTAATCACTCACCTGTTGCAAGACTTCCAGTTTATGAACATGATATATCTTCTCAGTTATTTAGATTATTTTTCATGTCTTTCATTGGCATCTTTATAGTTTTGGGATACAGGTCCTGTATATATCTTGTTCAGGTTTACACCCAAGTGTCTCACTTTTTTTTTTTTTCTTTGAGATGGAGTCTCGCTCTGTCCCCAGGCTGGAGTGCAGTGGCGCCATCTCGGCTCACTGCAAACTCCACCTCCTGGGTTCACTTCATTCTCTTGCCTCAGCCTCCCAAGTAGCTGGGACTACAGGCGCCCCCCCACCATTCCCGACTAATTTTTTGTATTTTTAGTAGAGACGGGGTTTCACTGTGTTAGCCAGGATGGTCTCAATTTCCTGACCTTGTGATCTGCCTGCCTTGGCCTCCCAAAATGCTGGGATTACAGGTGTGAGCCACCACGCCGGGCCTCACTTCTTAAAGTGATTGTGGATGGCCTTGTATTTTTAATTTTGTGCCTGTGTGTTCATTACTAGTATATAGAAGTGCAATTAACTTTTGTATGTTTACTTTGTATCCTGTGACCTTGCAAAGTTTTGTTTTGTATATTCCTGGGGATTTCCCATGTAGATAATCATGCCATCTGAAAATAGGGACAATGTTATTTCTTCCTGGACTTTGCCTTTTCAAAGGGCTCAGGCCAGTTTCCTTGTGGATTTTGCGCAGTATGGATTTGTATGGTTCTTCTCTCCTCATTCGATTCAGGATAAGCAGTGTTTGAAAAATGATTACGTATGCGTGAGGTGCCTCTGCTTGCCTCACATTAAGAGATGGAATGTCTCTCTCTTTTTTTTTTTGAGATGGAGTCCCGCTGTGTAGCCCAGGCTGGAGTGCAGTGGTACCATCTCGGCTCACTGTTTCAAGTGATTCTCCTGCCTCCTTGTTTCAAGTGATTCTCCTGCCTCAGCTTCCTGAGTAGCTGGGACTACAGGCACACACCACCATGCCCAGCTGATTTTTTGTATTTTTAGTAGAGATGGGGTTTGACCATGTTGGCCAGGCTGGTCTCGAACTCCTGATCTCAGGTGATCCACCTGCCTCGGTGTCCCTAAGTGCTGGGATTACAGGCATGAGTTACCGCGCCCGGCCATGAGATGGAATGTCTTTTTGTCCTGCTGTTGGCCCGCTAAGTCAGATCATTTGGTTGAGACCCTGATTCCCTTCTTAACTTTGAGACTTTAACAACTCCGAACAACTTTCAGGCATTTTAACATCCAAAGATGACCTTTGCCTGAATTAGTTATTCCCTTAGGAGTTGTGCAGTAGTAGTTCTTAACTGTTTTTAAACACTTTAGAAACACGAATTGTCTTGCATATAATCGGACTGTTACTTAGCAATCCCTTTTGCTTGGGGAGCAAGCTCTTCAGAGTAAAAGGGAGAGCAGAAGGGAAGAGAATCGTGTTTATTGTGTTGATTCCATAGGCGGTTTGCAAATCTGACAAAACAAAGATGTGTGCCTTTTCTCAAACCCTGACTCTGTGTAACAGAGCACCCTGAGTACCTTTGGGCAGCACGCTTTATAACTGCAGTGGAGACATCAATGTGGCTGCGATCACTGCCAAATGATAGATGCTTGCCCAGGCTCACCTACCAGGCCGGGGGCTGCTTGGGTGGCTCTGATGAGGAGTCCATGTTTTTGGGTGAGTGCTGTCTTAAGTCAGCAGTTCTCACGGTGAGATCCTGACACCAGCATTAGCATCCCCTGGAAACTGTTAGGAATGCCAGTCCTGGGTTCCACCCCAGACAGACCTCCTGCATCAGACACTTTGGGTTGGGGCTTGACAGGGTTTAGAACCACTCATCTGGATTAATCTTTTTTCCAATATGTAGTACTAATCTGAAACCCTAGTGAAGCTGTTAATTGAGATGTCTTTAAAGTTCCACGTGGCTTTGCAGTAATCCACGCATATCATGCTATCAGACTGTGGCTGGTTGCTCTTCCAAAGCCTCTCAGAGCCTATGTGAGGAATAAGCTGCATTTACAGTTCTCATACTTAGGATAATTCCTTTCAGCTCCCTGAACCCCCAATGTGAGTTTTTGCCTAAGATTAAGAAATCCAGCAGAGTTCAAAATTGGAAAGTGAGGTTGGTGTTAACTAGTGTAAATTTGTGTGTATTTTCTGCATTTGTTTATATTTAACTTTGTCCCCCACCTACTGGCTTATTACCTTAAGAAATAAAAAGTTGGCCAGACATGGTGACTCATGCCTGTAATCCCAGTAATTTGGGAGGCTGAGGCGGGCTGATCACCCAAGGTCAGGAGTTTGAGACCAGCCTGGCCAGCATGGTGAAACCCTGTCTTTACTAAAAATACAAAAAATCAACCGGGCATATGGTGTGCGCCTGTACTCCCAGCTACTCAGGAATCTGAGGCAGGAGAATCACTTGAACCTGAGAGATGGAGGTTGCAGTGAGCTGAGACTGCAGCACTGCACTCTAGCCTGGGAGAAAGAGCGAGCCTCTGTCTCCAGAAAAAAAGGCCGGGTGCGGTGGCTCATGCCTGCAATCCCAGCACTTTGGGAGGCCGAGGCGGGTGGATCACGAGGTCGGGAGATTGAGACCATCCTGGCTAACACGGTGAAACCCAGTCTCTACTAAAAATACAAAAAATTAGCCGGGCGTGGTGGCGGATGCTTGTAGTCCCAGCTACTCGGGAGGCTGAGGCAGGAGAATGGCGTGAACCCGTGAGGCGGAGCTTGCAGTGAGCTGAGATGGCTCCACTGTACTCCAGCCTAGGAGACACAGCGAGACTCCGTCTCAAAAAATTAAATAAAATAAAAAGAAATAAAAAAATCAACATTTCTGGAGGCCAGTGTCTTTATAGCCTGCTCTACTGGTTGAGGATTTTGATTTTTCACCAATGAGATGCAGACCGAGCTGCTTTTGTGTGCAAGTCAGTCTGGTTTTCTTACAACGAGGAGTTGAGTTCCTGTGAACTCAGGAGCAAGTAGGTAGCCATGTATGCATCTGGACCAAGCTGTGAGAAGGGGACATGTCTGCAGAGGAAAAGAAGGTGCTGTGGAAACTGAGAGGTGAATGGGAATAGGGTAGGGGAGGCAGCCAAGATCTTAGTGGTATTAATCAGTCAGGTTGTCCAGTAAACATAACCAACAGGGCATGTTCATATATATGCATACATATATATGTGTGTATATATATATATGAATAAATTTTAGCAGTTCTTGAGCTTGCAGTCTTTTTTTTTTTTGAGACGGAGTCTCGCTCTGTTGCCCAGGCTGGAGTGCAATGGCAGGATCTCGGCTCCTCTGCCTCCTGGGTTTAAGTGATTCTCCTGCCTCAGCTCCTGAATACCTGGGATTACAGGTGCGCGCCACCAGGCCCGGCTAATTTTTGTATTTTTAGTAGAGACGGGGTTTCATCATGTTAGTCAGGCTGGTCTTGAACTCCTGACCTCGTGATCCACCCACCTCGGCCTCCCAAAGTGCTGGGATTATAGGCATGAGCCACCGCGACTGGCAAGGTTGCAGTCTTGAGTCTGAAGGCAGCTTGGAGCAGAATTCGGAATCTCAGTCTTTTAAGGGCTTCAGCTGATTGGATTAGCCCCCACTGACATTATGGACGGTCATTTGCTTTATTCAAAGACCACTGGTTTAATTTTTTTTTTTTTTTTTGAGACGGAATCTCGCTCTGTCACCCAGGCTGGAGTGCAGTGGCTCAGTCTTGGCTCACTGCAAGCTCCGCCTCCCAGGTTCATGCCATTCTCCTGCCTCAGCCTCCTGAGTAACTAGGACTACATACAGGCAACCACCACCACACCAGCTAATTTTTTGTATTTTTAGTAGAGACGGGGTTTCTCCGTGTAAACCAGTATGGTCTCGATCTCCTGACCTTGTGATCCGCCCATCTCGGCTTCCCAAAGTGCTGGGATTACAGGCGTGAGCCACTGCGCCCAGCCTTAAATGTTAATCATATGTAAAAAATACCTTCATGCAACATCTAGACTGATATTTGACTAAATAGTCGGATACCATGGCCTAGCCAAGAGGATTCATAAAGTTAATGACCACTGCAAGGAATCAGGACTGTGACAGTGACTGTGGTCTGGGGGAGTGGGAAGATTTACACTGGTTGGCAAGTGGGTGTGGGAAAAGCCACCAGTAGTGTCCTACTTGCTCAGTGGCCTCAACCCAGGGCTGTCATGAGTAATACACTGCCCATCACTAGGCTTGTGGAACACAAAAGTGAGTCACTTTCTGGAGAACCAGGGCAGGGCTTCTGTAAGTCGGCTTTGAGGACACCCTGGGGGTGAGATTGGATCTCCCCAGGATAGGGTTGGTGTCCTCCAGAGGGAATGAGCATCCTGACATCAGAGGTTGGGCACTCGATCTTGCTAGTGAGTCCTGCCCTATGGTTGACTGGCCCGGGACCCAGGAGGTCATCAGGAGGTCATCACTGGATCCTGAAGCTTTTCTATCGAAACTGGTGAAAAGGCCTTCTTCAAGAGCGCCTTTCAGAGTGAGCACCCAGGAGACTTTCGTGAAAGTGTGAACTCCCCTCAGCTTAGGAGCTGTTCTTACGTATTTATCTCACCGTCCAGCTAGTAGGGCTGTGGACTTTAGATCTTTATCATTGGCCTAGGTTTGAGAGTCCTTGAAGGGGGGCTCCAGGCAGGAGGAGTTCTGTGTTTCTGGCAGGTCCCCATGCAGCTCCTGGCCGTGGCCACTCCCATCTGCCTCAGTCACTCTGGGTGATCCTCGTGTGCCCAGGCAGAGGGCCTGGCCTGGGGATGCCCAGGGAGTTTTGCCTAGCTTTGCTGTTAGGGACATGAAGGAGAACAGGCATAGCTAAAGAAGGGTATGGCCAGAGAGGGCTGGGCCTGGAGCTGGAGGTGGGGCCATGTCTTGGCTCCCCACCGGTTGTTGAGTTGAATTATCCCCAGGCACCCATGGAGTTGACTTGTCCTGAAACCCATCTTCTGTGTGCCTCGAATTTATCCATGCTGTTCTTACCCATGTCATCTTCAGAGAGAAAAGTCTTTTTCCCATGCACAGCCAAGAGACTGACTTCACTCGTTTTGTATGTAGTTAAGAATTCCACCAAAAATAATTCTGCTGCCATACCATCTCCGAGGATGTCCCATAAACTTGGTTGCAGAGTTTTGTGAAATGTTTCACTCCAGTAGAAGGCAGCAGACTAGGCTGGGCGTGGTGGCTCATGCCTGTAATCCCAGCACTTTGGGAGACCAAGGCGGGCGGATCACCTGAGGTCAGGAGTTTGAGACCAGCCAGACCCATATAATTAAACCCCATCTCTACTAAAATACAAAAATTAGCTGGTGTGGTGGTGGGCACCTGTAATCCCAGCTACTTGGGAGGCTGTGACAGGAGAATTGCTTGAACCTGGGAGGCGGAGGTTGCAGTGAGCCGAGATAGTGCCATTGCACTCCAGCCTGGGCAACAAGAGTGAAACTCCATATTGGGAGGGAAGAAAAACAAGGCAGCAGACGAGACTGAAGGGTGTGACCTTTCAAGTGTTTATCCACCTTTGACCAAATAAATCTAATTGCATCTCTTTGAGTCTACTTAAGATAACTATCAATGACAAAGATTTTTTTTTGCAGAACTCTGTTGAGGAAAAATGAGCTGGCTTTTCCATTTCCAGAATGATCTCCAGGTCAGAGGCATACACTGGGTCAGTCCCTGGAAGGGAGGCCACTCCTCCCCTGGATGGTCAGGGTGCACAGGGAATTTTTGACATCATTACTGCAATGGAGAAATGTTTACCTATCAAACTGTATTGCAACTGTGTTTCAATTCCTTGCCACCTTGGACTGTTAGTAAGTATTGACTTCTTGAGATTACCAGTAGACTCAGTGGCCGAACCAGCTATGTACTGTGAAGCAGACCACCCCATAACTTAGTGGTTTAAAGGAAAATAAATTCTTTCTTGAGGTCCAGTGGGCTGGCTATGTGGGAGCTGTGCTCAGCAGGTCTTCACAGCCCAGCCTTTCTGTCTTCGTGGTCCTGCTTCTGAGAAGGTTCATCTCAGGTCACCCAAGGGCAAAGGCAGAAGCTGCAGGCAAAACCTCAGGTTCTATTCCATTGACCAAAGCAAGACCAGCTCAGGTGCCAGGGATAGGAAATAGATTCCACCTTTTGATGAGTCTTGGGAGAAAAATATTGTGGCCATGTTTTTCATTCTAAAATGTTGCTTGACTCTTCCGTTTACTTATTCAGCAAATTTTGTTTTAAAAATTGGCCCCTTGCTGATACCTGCAACCCACCTAAGGAATCACACAGCCTCACACTTCTGAGGTGACTGCATGATTTGGCTATGAGCTTCCTGACAGTCATTGTGATGAGGGAAACAATGGTTTTGAATTGTTTCTTGGTATCTAAGCAATTAAAAAAAAAAAAACCAAACAGTTAAGAAAAACAGACAGTGAACAGAAACACGTTATTCTGGAAAGTAGAGATGTTTCTGAGGCAGAATCCTGAGGTGGGTGGTCCCACAGGGTCCCTGCGTAGTCCTCAGTCATACCCTGCACTCACCACAGTAGAGAAGTGGAACACAACAGTTTCTAACACACTCAGTGGTGGCCAAAGGCAGCGTGATAAGATGCAGGCCCCTAAGAATAAGGTTCCAGGAATTTGAGCATCCTGTGCTCCATGTGTCCAACTCTGAGACACAAGGACAAAGCACTAGAATATCGCCCTCAAGCTACAGAAGAATAAACCTAGGTGTGTGGGGCTACAGAGGCATGAACATCTGTCCTAGCTTCCCCTCTGAAGGGGATCGCACCACGTCCTAACTATGACCCTGGACAAGGAGGTGACCACACTGTGCCTCAGTTTACTTCTGGTGTTATGGTGATATTTTCGTGAGGTCACACCTGGAAATCCCTGGGGTGAGCAGTCACTGTGACCTGACATCAGAGGCCAGGGGTCTGGCAGTTGTCTATGAGGACACCTGCCTGCCCGACATGGGATCACATAGGGTTGCTTGGGGATCACAGCCTGTTTTGTTTTTTTTTTTAGACGGAGTCTCGCTCAGTTGCCCAGGCTTGAGTGCAGTGGCAGGATCTCAGCTCACTGTGAGCTCCGCCTCCCGGGTTCATGCCATTCTCCTGTCTCAGCCTCCTGAGTAGCTGGGACTACAGGTGCCCACCACCACGCTTGGCTAATTTTTTTTGTATTTTTAGTAGAGACGGGGTTTCACCGTGTTAGCCAGGATGGTCTCGATCTCCCAACCTCGTGATCTGCCCTCCTCAGCCTCCCAAAGTGCTGGGATTACAGACGTGAACCACCGCACCTGGCCGATCACAGCCTGTTTCTATATGGATCTGGTGGTGCATGGGTTCCTCACTGAGGACTTGGAGGCTTCAGGCTCCAGGACAGCCCCAAGTCCCCCAGCCAGGACCTCAGAAAGGACACTGTTCTTTTTTTTTTTTTTTTTTTTTTGAGACGGAGCCTCGCTCTGTCGCCCAGGCTGGAGTGCAGTGGCCGGATCTCAGCTCACTGCAAGCTCCGCCTCCCGGGTTTATGCCATTCTCCCGCCTCAGCCTCCCGAGTAGCTGGGACTACAGGCGCCCGCCACCTCGCCCGGCTAGTTTTTTGTATTTTTTTAGTAGAGACGGGGTTTCACTGTGTTAGCCAGGATGGTCTCGATCTCCTGACCTCGTGATCCGCCCGTCTCGGCCTCCCAAAGTGCTGGGATTACAGGCGTGAGCCACCGCGCCCGGCCAAGGACACTGTTCTGAGTGGATTTGGGAGGAGCAAGTTTGGGGTGCTGAGAGGTGGGACTGCCGTTGCCCCTTGAAGGGGGTCAAGTGTGGGCTGATGTCTGTGCTGGGATCCCAGTTCAAGGGTCGCAGGAGCAGCCAGCCAGACCACAGGCAGCGTTGGCCAAGGACTGGGTGCTCCCGACAGTAGCAGAGATGGGGATGAGGGAGTCTGGAGAGAAGGCCACTGGGTGAGAAGTTAGGGCTTTGGTTGGGCAGATTTGTGGAAGACATGAAAACACCAGCATTTCATGGTGAAAACCGGGTTTTGGTTTGGACAGAGTGATATCTTTTTTTTTTTTTTTGGGACGGAGTCTAGCTCTGTCGCCCAGCCTGGAGTGCAGTGGCCAGATCTCAGCTCACTGCAAGCTCCGCCTCCCAGGTTCATGCCATTCTCCTGCCTCAGCCTCCCGAGTAGCTGGGACTACAGGCGCCCGCCACCTCACCCGGCTAGTTTTTTTGTATTTTTTAGTAGAGATGGGGTTTCACCGTGTTAGCCAGGATGGTCTTGATCTCCTGACCTCGTGATCCGCCCATCTCGGCCTCCCAAAGTGCTGGGACTACAGGCTTGAGCCACCGCGCCCGGCCCAGAGTGATATCTTAATTGGTTTGTGCTGCTGTAACCAGATACCTTAGTTTGGGCAATTTATAGATGTCAGGAATTTATTTCTCACGGTTCTGGAGGCTGGAAGTCCAAGATCAAGGCCCTCAGTGTCTGGTGAGTGCCTGTTTCCTGGTTCATAGACGGTGCCTTTTATGGCCCTGACATGGTAGAGGGGTGAGAGAGCTCCCTGGGGTCATTATGAGGCCCTAAGCCCATCCTGAGGCTCCAGCCTCGTGACCTAATCACCTTCTTAAGGTCCCAGCTCCTCATACCATCACCTTGGGGTTTAGGGCTTCAACATAGGAATTGGGGGTAGGGGGCGGGTCATTTGGACCATGGCAATAATGCTTAAAAGCCCAGTTTGGGGTGGGCAGCAAAGGGAGACCGGCAGCCGGCTCTCGAAGTCCCGCGGGGGTGGAGCAGGTGATGTAGACCCAGCTTCCTGCCTTGGGGCCCCAGTGACCCTCAGCAGCATCGTGAATCCCTTCAAGCTGGGTGTAGTGTGTGTGGATTGTTCTCAGAGGGTTTGTGGCTTCATCAGATCATCAGGGCTGCTCGACCCCCAGAATGTGAAGGCCAGGGTTTGCGTAAAAGGGCCCATGTCCTATGCTATAGCAGCTCTCTCCGCGTGTCCTGGTCCCCAGGCTGCCCCATCGCCCTGATGAAGATGCACAGTGGAGCCCGGGCCTGGAATGAGGGGAAGTGGAAGGAGGTGAAGTGAGTGCAGAGATGGACAAGGGCCCCAGGGAGACTGGGGCCATAGGATGCCATGAAGTTTGATGGAGGCCTCAGAGATGTAGAGCAGGAGGGCTGGCCTTTCATAAGATTGGCTCCTGTGGCTCTTGTTTTAGCCCCTTCCAGCCCCTATCCCTGCCTCTTGTTCTCCATTCTCTGCATGGTCCTGGGGTGCGTAAAGATGATGTGACGAGGTCGAGGCACCGCCCTGCACCAGAAAGTTCTTGGAACTCACCAAGGTCACATTCCTAAGATGGAATGTTGTAAAGCCACCTCTGCTGTTCCTTGGGGAATTCTCCCACTCCCTTTATTAAAAAGCTGAAAATGTGTCTCGATGTCTGTTTATTTATCTATTTTTTGTGAGATGGAGTTTTGCTTTGTTGCCCAGATTGGAGTGCGGTGGCGCGATCTTGGCTCGCTGCAACCTCCACCTCTCGGGTTCAAGCAATTCTCCTGCCTCAGCCTCCTGAGTAGCTGAGACGACAGGCACGCGTCACCATGCCCGGCTAATTTCTGTATTTTTAGTAGAGACGGGATTTCACCATATTGGCCAGACTGGTCTCAAACTCCTGATCTCGTGATCCACCCACCTTGGCTTCCCAAAGCGCTGGGATTACAAGTATGAGCCACCACGCCCTGCCTGTTTGTATATTTAAATATGCATTAAACATGGGATTGGAAGAGTGACATGGGAGGTCCATATATATGGGCGTTGTGAGCTTTGCTTCTGCCTTCCAGTGCTTTCCCTTGGACTCCCTCTGGGGAGATTCGGGCTCTGGGAGATTCGCGGCCGGTTTTGCCATTCCCAGGTGAGTGGAAGGGCTCGTGGGGGTCATGTAAAGCTCTCTCCTGCTCACGGCCTTGAACATAACCAAGGAGGGCTTGGCCTGGGACCCTGAGTAGGATTTTCCTGCAGGTGTACACAGAGAAATGTCCCATAGGGTGGTTGTGTGGGAGAGTGGGCCCTGGGGAGGCAGAGCTGGGACCCTCTGCTGAGCGGGGAGGCAGTGGAACCTGTCCTTTCCTCATGTGTGGGAAACCTGCCCCGGGAGGCTGCAGTTATTTTGTCTCAGTTTTTCCATCGAGGAAACAGGAGTCGGTGGAAATTTGCAAGTAGGTGATGGGAGAGGTGGACCTGAATCCCAAGTCCTTAGAATGAAAACCTGGGCCTTCCTTGGTCCCTGCAGGTGTGCTCCACTGCCCGGTGGGGAGGTGCTGGGGTCGGCCTCTTTGAAGTCGGGCTGATGGACACATTTGGGGTTGGTGGAGGCACCCACTCTTGCATGGAGGAGGATGTGGGACCCTCTGCCAAGTGTCAAGTTAGCCTGAAATGAGGCACAGACTGGGAGCTTTGCCTTTTGCCCTGGGGTAAGAATAAAAGAAGAAAACAATGCAGGCCAAGGAAGCATTCCTGGGAGGTGGCGCAGCCTCTTTGATCCTCCTCGGCACTGGCTTGCTGTAGCTTGCTCTTATCAGGACGGCAAATTCCCTGTTTCCTTTTATGTTGGGAACCTACAAGAGGCTCTGATGCTAGGAGCGGGCTCCCTCATTCTTGCCTGAAGGAAGCAGTGTCCTGTATACAGGCGTCAGCGCCCACATGGGGGTGGACAGTGGAGGGCCAGCCTGGGCCTGCCTCGGGTGCTCAGGCCTCCTTGGTGGGGGTGGGAGTGGGGGTGGTGCAGAGGTTCTCGTCATTTGCCAGAGGGACAATGGGCAGACAGCAGAGATGTCCCAAGGCCTGCTCACCGCGGGCCTTCTACCCAGCCCTCTGGAAAAGAGGCTGTCCTTCCAGTTTGGAGACTTCCTCTGGAGAATTCTATGACACACGTTCTTAAACCGTGAATGTAATCCCGTAAGGTGTGGTTTGTAGCATGTGGGCTGGAATAATTCCTTGTTGGACAGTTTGCTCCAGGAATGGCGTGGGCTCCCTACCTCCTCCCCCTACATGCTAGTGGCCACCCCAGTGGTGGTGATGGTTAAAATGTTCTCACATTTCCAAATGTCCTTAGTGCCTCCAATTATTAGTAGGCAGAGAAGTCAGTCGGCACTTAGAAAAACAAACTAGGATGAAAAATCCCAGAGAATATTCTGCCAGTTGCCACGTCATATTCCCGTGAAACCTTCAGTTATTTACCCATATGGGTGCTTTACCTGGTTGTTACTTAAGATAGATTTCTGTATGTGTTGCAAGGAAAGGCATTGCAGAAATGGACAGGGCCATTTTTTTCATTCCACATTGTGACTCTTCCTTTTCTGTATTTGAAAGATTAAAAGATAGCACCCCCTAGATGGGCAAGGGTTGGGTTAAATAGTAGTGTTGGGACAGAAAGGTCCATTTGTGAGCTTGCTGCAGGCAGGGTTGATGGTCCTGGTGGAAGCAGCCTTCGCGGCTGCTGGTTTTCAAAGCCTCTAACAGGCTGTGCATCTCACCTGTGACTGCACCCCTGAGGAAAGAAGAAAAGTCAGCCTCTCCCTTACACAGGACGCTTATGAACTTTCCCAGACACACTGTTGGCCTCAAGGATTGTTCTGACCCTGGACATTTGTAGGACTTTTCCAAGGTGGATCTGAGCCTCCTCCTCATGTGCTCCAGGCAGAGACCAGGATTCGGGTGCATCACCAACTGGTGGAAGATGGGGACTAGGCATCCTGCATGCCCTGCTCAGGTCAGGTTCTATTGCTCCCCACCCTCGCTGCTCCTGGTTATCATCGTCTATGGGGGGCATGGCTTGGTGGCAGGGACTGGAGGACGGAGGGCTGGGAGTAGGGCCTCTTGGCTGCGACCTGCCCTACTGCCCAGCACCCTTGCACTGAGAATCACCAGGTGCTATTCCTTCCTTGCATGCCGTGCTCACTGTACCAAAGATTTGTGGAGTTTTGCCATTTGGCTTTATGGGAGGTTGCATGCCCCCCAGACCAGCCAGCGAGAGTGGGCAAGATCTGGCCTGGGGCCCGCACTTTGCAGCCCCTGAAGATCTCAGCCTTCATGCCTCTGCTTTGCTTCCCTCGGCTTGGGAAGCTTCACTCACCCCTGCCCCCAGAGTGTGACTCAGATGTACCCACTGACCAGAGGAACTTGTGGGGAGGAAGTCACAATTATGGGCTTAGAGAAAGAAAAGTCAAACAACCAACAAAATAGTAATCATGCTCGCCTGTGGATTGGGCCTAAGGGATGTGGGGCCCTCTGTCGTCCTCAGTTCCCTACCTCAGAACTTCAGATGCCTAGACTCAGGCCGGCGGGTCCGTAGAGCCCCAGGACAGGCAGAATACCCACATTCATGGGGGTGCACAGTTGTCCCCAGACGGTCTGGAGAGACCCCTGCTCAGGGGGTCTTGGCTTTTAGTGTGTCTCAGAATGGGGACTCTAAAATCTATCTGGGAGCCTCCTTAGAGTGGCTGAGTTTTGTTTTATTAAAGGTAATTTTTAAAAAATCACATTTTGATTTTAAAATGTCTCCAGGATCTTCTGCAGTTGGTATCATTTTCACTAGAACCTCTTACTGCCAATTGTCAACAGGGTTATTCTAGAAAAGAGAGCATGTGCGTTCAAGGAGAATCTGAACATTGGATTCACACACTGAACTCCAACTGATTGCCTCCGCCTTTGTGTGTGTTTATATGTGTATGTGTGTATGTAAGCTCACATTCCTAAATATATATGTACACACACGTATGTGTGTCCACATGAATACACACGTATACTGTGCATGCATGCATACCTACATGTATGTGTCTGTATGTGCATATAATGTGCATGTGTGTATTATGTGTGTGCAGGCTTACTTTGGAGATACTGCAGTTTGGTGCCAACTGGACCACTGCAATAAAATGAATATGGAGATAAAGCAACTTGTACACATCTTTTAGTTTCCCAGTGCATATAAAAGTTGTTTATACTAAGCTATAGTTTATTAAGTGTGAAAATGGCAGTATGTCTAGAAAAACAACATACATGTCTTCATTTAAAAATACCTTATTGCTAAAAAATGCTAGCAATCTTTTGAGCCTTCAGCAAGTTAAAATCTTTTTGCTGATGGAAGGTCTTGCCTACGAGTTCATGGCTTTGGACTGATCAGTGGCTGCTGAAGGTTGGAGTGGCTGTGGCAGTTCCTTAAAATAAGACAATCATAGGCCTGGCGCGGTGGCTCACGCCTATAATCCCAGCACTTTGGGAGGCCAAGGCGGGCAGATCAGGAGGTCAGGAGATCGAGATCATCCTGGCTAACACAGTGAAACCCCATCTCTACTAAAAATACAAAAAATTAGCTACAGAGTGGTGGCCTTCTAGCCAGTTTCAGCTACTCAGGGAGGCTGAGGCAGGAGAATGGCGTGAGCCTGGGAGGCAGAGCTTGCAGTGAGCGAGATGAAGCCACTGCACTCCAGCCTGGAAGGTAGGCGAGACTCCGTCTCAAAAAAAAAAAAAGAGAAAAAAGTAATAAGACAATGATAAAGTTTGCCACGTCAGTTGACTCTTTTATGAAAGACTTCTCTGTAGCATGTCAGGGTGTTTAATAGCATTTTATCCACAGTAGAACTTTTTTCAAAATTGGAATTAACCCTGTTGCTGCTTTATTACATTTACACGATTACATTTTTGTAACTTCTTTTTGGGCGAAGTCTCACTCTTGTCCCTCAGGCTGGAGTCTGCGATGGCATGATTTGACATGCAACCTCTCCTGGGTTCAAGTGATTCTCTACTCAGCCCCCGAATAGCTGGGGATTACAGGCGCCTGTCAGCCTGGCTGGATTTTGATATTTTAGTAGAGAAGGGATTTCACCGTCGATGTATTCAGTCTCGATTCACCCACCTCAGCCTCCCAAAGTGCTGGGATTACAGGCTTGAGCCACCACACCCGGCCACATTTGTGTAATTTTCTAAATACTTTGTTGTCATTTCAATAATATGTACAGCATCTTCTTTATCAAGGGTAGATTCCATCTTTTTTGTTGTTGTTGTTGTTGAGACGGAGTCTTGCTCTGTTGCCAGGCTGGAGTGCAGTGGCATAATCTCAGCTCACTGCAACCTCTGCCTCCTGGGTTCAAGTGATCCTCCTGCCTCAGCCTCCTGAGTAGCTGGGATTACAGGCACACACTACCATGCCCAGCTAATTTTTGTATTTTTAGTGGAGCCGGGGTTTCACCATGTTGGCCAGGATGGCCTCGATCTCTTGACCTTGTGATCCACGGGCCTCGGCCTCCCAAAATGCTGGGATTGCAGGCATGAACCACTGTGCCCGGCCTGATTCCATCTTAAGAAACCACTTTCTTTGCTTATGCATAAGAAGCAACTTCTTATCCATTAAAGATTGATCATGAGATTGCAGCAATAGTCACATCTTCAGGCTCCACTTGTAGTGCTCTTGCTGTTGCCAGCACATCTGCAGCTCCTTTTTTCACTGAAGTCTTGAACCTTCAAGATCATTCATAAGAGTTGAAATCAACTTCTTCCAAACTCCTGTTAATATTGACAATTTGACTTCCTCTCATGAATCACAAATGTTCTTAAAGGCATCTGGACTGTTGAATCTTTTCCAGAAGGTTTTCAATAGACGTTGCCCAGATACATCAAAGGAATCACTACTTATCGCAGCTATAGCCTTAGAAAATATATTTCTTTCTTTTTTTTTTCTTTTTTTTTGTGATGGAGTCTTCTGTCACCCAGACTGGAGTGCAGTGGTGCGATCTCAGCTCACTGCAACCTCCGCCTCCTGAGTTAAAGCAGTTCTCCTGTCTCAGCCTCCTAAGTAGCTGGGATTACAGGCACCCGCCATCATGCCAGGCTAATTTTTGTATTTTTAGTAGAGACAGGGTTTCGCCATGTTGGGCAGGCTGGTCTGGAACTCCTGACCTCAGGTGATCCACCTGCCTCGGCCTCCCAAAGTACTGGGATTACAGGTGTGAGCCACAGTGCCCGGCCCAAAATGTATTTCTTAAAAAGTAAGACTTGAGGGCCAGGCGCAGTGGCTCACGCTTGTAAAGCCAGCACTTTGGGAGGCTGAGGTGGGCGGATCGCCTGAGGTCAGGAGTTCGAGACCAGCCTGGCCAACATGGTGAAAACTCGTCTCTACTAAAAATACAAAAATTAGACGGACTTGGTGGCAGGCACCTGTAATCCCAGCTACTCGGGAGGCTGAGGCAGGAGAATCACCTGAACCTGGAGGCCGAGGTTGCTGTGAGCTGGAGGCTGCAGTTAGCTGAGATCGCACCATTGCACTCCAGCCTGGGCAACAAGAGCCAGACTTCGTCTCAAAAAGAAAAAAAAAAAAAAAAAAGAGCTGAAAGTCAAAATTACTCCCTGATCCATGGGCCGTAAAATAGATGTGTTAGTAGGCATGAAAACACCGTTTATTTCTTTGTACATCTCTGTCAGAGTTGCTGCATGACCACGTGCATTGTCAACAGGTAGTAATATTTTGAAAATAATCTCTTTTTTTCTGAGCAGTAGGTCTCAACAGTGAGTTTAAAGTAGTCACTAAACCATGCTGTATGCAGTTCTGTCATCCAGGCTTTCCTGTTCTATTTACAGAGCACAAGGAGGGTAGATTTAGCATAATTCTTAAGGGCTCTGGAATTTTCGGAACGGTAAATGAGCATTTGCTTCAACTGAGTCATTAGTTGCCTTAGTCCCTCACAAGACAGCCTGTGCTTCGAAGTTCTGAAGCCCGACATTGACTTCTCCTCTCTGGCTATGAAAGTCCTAGATGGCATCTTCTCCCAACAGAAGGCTGATTTTGTCTGCATTGAAATCTGTTGTTTAGTGTAGCCACCTGCATCAATGGTCTTGGCTAGATCTTCTGAATAACTTGCTGCTTCACCTTACTCTGTTATGTTATGGAGATGGCTTCTTTTACTTAAACCTCTTGAGCCAACCTCTGCTAGCTTCAAACTTTTCTCCTGCCATTTCCTCACCTTGCTGAGTCTGCATAGAATTGAAGAGAGAGAGGACCTTGCTCTGGATTAGGCTTTGGCTTAAGGGAATGTGGTGGCTGGTTTGATCTTCTAATCCAGACCACTCAAACTTTCTTTGTATCAGCAAAAAGGCTGTTTTGCTTTCTTATCATTCGTGTGTTTACTGGAGTAACACTTAATGTCACTTAATTTCCTTCAGGAACTTTTCATTTGCATTTGCACCTTGGCTAACTGTTTGGCACGAGAGGCCTGGCTTTTAGCCTGTCTGAGCACATGCCTTCCCTACTACGCTGACTCATTTCTAGCTTTTAAGAGATGTGACTCTTCCTTTCACTTCAACACTTACTGGTTATTAATTGGCCTGATTTCAGTGTTGTTGTGTCTCAGGGAATAGGGAGGTCCAAGGAGAGGGAACAAGCAGTCCAGAGCATCAGAACACACAGAACATTTATCCATTAAGTTCACGGTCTTATATGGATTTGATTCATGGCACCCCAAAACAATTACAATAGTAACATCAAATAGCACAGATCATGAATAACCATGAAAGATATAATAATAATGAAAAAGTTTGAAATACGGTGAGAGCTTCCAAAATGTGACACAGAGACCTGAAGTGAGCTCATGTTTTTGGGAGAGAATAGCACTGACGTGGGATCGCCACAAACCTTCAGTTTGTAAAAAAAAAACTCAGTATCTGCAAAGTTCAATAAAGCAAAGCACAACACAATGAGGTGTGTGTCTTTGTGTGTCTTGTTGATATCTGCAACGGAGGCAGAGAGTGATTTTTTGTTGTTATTTTTCTTCTTGTTTCTCCAGGCAAATTGTTTCTCGCCTTCACTCATGTGCCAAGCTCTAGACGACTTCCTGGCTTGGCAAGATTACTGTTAACGCATCCATAAGCATTCCTTTTATTTGTCAAATCCCTGTTATTCTGTCAGAATCCATCTTGCAGCCAAAATAGCCTCAGGAGAAAAATAATGAAAAGAAGAAATGAATTAGGTGTGCCGGAAGAATGTGATGGGCGTGGGGAGGTTTATGCAGATAAATAGGGTGGGTAACAATGCTGCTCCTTTTCAATGTCTGTTTAAATGTTTCCATTTTCCTTGTAAAAGCACTTTAACACAAGGAGTGCATCTGCAGAGAGGCCAAGGATCCCTCCCCGTGGACACACGATTTTGTAGCCTCCCTCCATACCCCACCCCTGCCCCGCTCCAGCTGTGCCTTAGCAGACGTCATTCCCTGTTATTTCAGTCTCCGAAAGTGCAAGAATTTAGGGTGATACAGCCATACTTCCATTCCATGAATTTGCACACTTCTTACTCTCCACTCATCTCACACATGTGCACAGTGTGAACCTTGGTCTGTTGGCTTAACTTTGCCTGTGCTGGGATGATGTTTCTGTCCTGTCTGTGGACACTTCTTGAGTTGAGATTCACAGGTGTGGAATGAGTGGGGTCTGCAGTGCAAATGTTTTCGTAGTTCTCATTATAGACTGTCTAACGACTTTTCAGAGTGCTCCCCAAGGCATGAATTGTTCCAATGGGGGTCTCCTTCCCTGTAGTTTTGAACCCTGACCCAGCCAAAGGCTCCCCTGCTCCTGGTGGCTATGCTGAACTCTTAACTCCTTCCCTTTGGTCTGAGGTGGCCACACCCAGGGCTCCAGCCACATGACGTTTTTTGCCCCCACCCACCTCCTCTGTGGTCTCCTCATTTGCTTTAAGGAAACAGCCGGAGCAAGACAGAACCATCCAGTCCATGGCTGGGCCCCACTGGGCCTCCACCTTCAGGACGTGCCCAGGGTCTAGCCACGTGCTCTTGCTCGGTTCCCGAGTCCAGCGGCAGGAAGTGGACACCAGACCAGCCTTCTGCCCAGGAGCTCAGGTGCTAAAGCTTGTCTGTCCTCTGTGCTGCAGGGAGCCCAGTTTGCCCATTTGAGAAAGAAGCAGGGGCACTCTGAGGAGATGCTTCCTGAGGGAACTGGGTGTTTTAGGAAGATCCTCCTGGTGCTTCTGCAGGTCTGGTGAATGGTAGTCACCCAAGGCTCCCAAGAGGCTGAGCCCCTCCTCACCCCTTTTCTGAGTGAGCTCATGTTCCTTGGCTGGGTGCAAACTTGGGAGATGTGCTCAGTCACCCCGCAGTAAAGTTCTGTCTCTTTGGGGTGGCGTGACTCCTCAGGAGTGGGGTAAGACTGTTTAGGAATGACCAAAACTTAGGTCCGTTTTGTTTTGTAACTTTCTTTATATCCCATGGGTGTTTTCCATGTCAGTGAATATGGATGTGATTACTATATTTTAGTGACTTTGTAGTATTCAAATTCCATTCTATATTAGTACCATAAAATGACCAGAGCGCAGTTGCTAGCTATTAAAACTGCTTCCAGCTTTTCTTGTTGTGCCTAATTCTGTAGCCTGCCTTTCCACGTACATCTTTCCAGGCGTGGTCATTGCCTTAGAACACACTCCCTGAAGCAGAATTGACCATTGTGATAAGTGTTTTAAATAAGAACATAGAGATTTTGTTTGCATGTGCCTTGCCCACTGAGACCCTGCAAATGCGTCTTTGTGCTTCTCTCTCCTGGTCCTTGCTGTCTTGCTGTGGGACAACTAGGGACAGCATCTTCCTTACATGAGGTTGGTAAGGTGAAGGTCAGAGGGACAGCAAGCCAAGGTTACCGCCTTCCAGGACAGATCCTATGATCTGGCTGCTCACCCATTTGTTCTAAGCGTTTATCTTTTGCAGAGGGCTATGCAGTTCACCAAGCCCTCTCCATACATCAAGGCTTACTGTGGACATTGCTGGCCATGGAACCATGGGGCCGTATTTCTATTACCATTTCCCTTCTTCCTTCCTTCATTAATTCAGCAAACAGGCATGGGCCCCTTCTCACATCTAGGCCTTGGATAGGTGAAGGGAAGGGTGAGGGTGCAGGGCTTCTCTGTGATGTAAGAACTTTTGTGGGGCCCTGAGGCCAGGGGCCAGAAGACCTTGCCTGATCCTCCCTGAGAAGGCCTTGCAGGGGAGACCTCAGTGTTGCATTTGGGGACCGGTGCTCAGCTGAGTGGGGATGGGTGGGAGGGATGGAAGAGGGGAGGGGAGACCAAGGCATGGGGCTGGCACCCCTGCCAAGAACCAAATGAAGTAACTAGGTTGTGGGGATGGAGGTGAGAGGGCAGGGACGTGGGTAGGATTGATACTGTAGTGTTCTGGTCAGAGCATGAAAAACCTGGAATGGGCCAGTAGGTGGTCTGTGTGCCAGGGCCCATCAGGAGTATCATTCATCATTCAGCAAATCCTTAGCTGTGTTCTAGGCAGGGGATCTCTGTGAACCGGATGGACAGATGGAGTAGAGTTCATGCCCTCTTAGAGGTGAGTTTTTCATACCTGATGACTATAAGACCGAGGTGGATGAACTTTTCCCTAGGGCCTCATGCAGGAGAGGCATAAACTGGGCAGGGATCTGGGGGAAGTGAGTCCCGTGTGCAAGGAACAGCAGGTGCAAATGTCCTGAGGCAGCACCTGGCCGAGGAGGTTGGAGAGCAGGCCAGAGATAGGCAGGGGCTAGATCATGTTGGTCTGTGGGTTCATGAAAAGAACTTTTTTTTTTTTTTTTTGAGATGGAGTTCAGCTCTGTTGCCAGGCTGGAGTGCAGTGGTGCGAGCTCAGCTCTCTGCAACCTCCGCCTCCTGGGTTCAAGTGATTCTCTTGCCTCAGCCTCCTGAGTAGCTGGGATTATAGGCACCCACCACCACACCCGGCTAAGTTTTTTCTTTATTTTTTTTTTTTTTTTGGTATTTTCAGTAGAGACAGGGTTTCACCATGTTGGCCAGGATGGTCTCAATCTCCTGATCTCGTGACCCGCCCACCTTGGCCTCCCAAGGTGCTGGGATTACAGGTGTGAACCACCGTGCCTGGCCAAAAGAACTTTTATTTATTTATTTTTTAAGGGTGTAGATTCTAAAAGCTGGAGAGGGTTTTGTGCTACATTGTCATGTCCTGATTCCTGTCTCAAGAAGCTCAATTTGATTGGCCTGTGGATGCAGAGAGATGGTCAGTGCAGTGGTGAGTGGACCAGGATGGTAGGAGTGGAGACTGGGGAACTGGGCCTTTTTGGGGCTTTATTTTGCAGGGCTTGCTGACAGATTGGCTGTGTGCTGTAAGAGAAAGAGAAGGGGCCCCAAGGTTGACACTAGACGGTGTAGGGAAGTGGGTGCTATTTATGCAGACAGGGCAGCAGGGAGGACATGTTGGGGAGAAAACTGGGAGTTCTCATTTGGAGGGTTGAAGTGAGTGGTGCTTCAGGGATGGCCCAGTGAAGGTGGGAGCAGGTGGTGCTCAGGACTCAGCAGGTCAGGGGAGAAGCAGCTTGGAGCAGGTCAGGACCATCAGCAGGCAGATAGGTGGTGGGAAGGGTGACAGCCGGTGTGGGGGTGCATGCACAAAGAGGACTTTCAGGTTGGAGCCCAGGCACCCTGAAACTTAGAAGTACCCAAGGGGATAAGACCCTCCAAAGGAGACAAAGGCAGGACCAGTGAGGTAGGGCATGAGATCACAGTGACCAGGGAAGAAAATGTGTCAGGAGATGGTGTGTTCAAATGCAGCTGGGATTGGAATAAAGTGAGGGGCAAGTGTCCTTTACTGCGTCTGAAAGGCTGTGGCTAGGTGGTGACTTATGGAAAGTTCCAGTGAGATGGGTTGAACATGGATTCTGGAGCCCATGAGCCTTGGGGTAAGGGGCGGTGACTATAGTCAGCCCTTTGAGGAAGGTTTCCTATAAAGGGAACAGCAGAGAAATAGGCCAGGTATGGGAAGGCTGGATGGGAATCCAAGGAGGGTTGTGTTTTCAAAGATGGGATGTGTTACAGCAGGCTGTATGCCATGGAAAGTTGGCGCAGGCAAGAAAAACGTGAAGATTAGGAGCTGGGGGGGCAGGGTGGTTGGTGACTCATCCTTATAATCCCAGCACTTTGGGAGGCCAAAGTGGGTAGATCACCTGAGGTCAGGAGTTTGAGACCAGCCTGACCAACATGGTGAAACTTCATCTCTACTAAAAATACAGAATTAGCCAGGTGTGGTGGTGCATGCCTGTAGTCCCAGCTACTTGAGAGACCGAGACAGGAGAATCGCCTGAACCTGGGAGGCAGAGGTTGCAGTGAGCTGAGATTGTGCCACTGCACTCCAGCCTGGGCGACAGTGAGACTCCGTCAGAAGTTGGAGGATGAGAGCCAGGGTGGCTGGGGACAATTCTGGAGCCCACTGTGCATGTGCATCTGGGGTTAGCACCTGGCAGCGCCCGCATGAGCTGGTGAGCCGCAGTTTTCTCCATGTTCTTCTGGGCTGAGGTTCGTTGGGAGGCTTTGGTTTCTGTATGTGTTGCTGCACAGAGTAGCTACGCACTGATGAGTTAGGACTGTGGAGGGGTGGATGGCGGCGTAGACTTGGGGCCATGCTGAGGGCTCCTGGAAGGCGGGGACCTTGGCTTGCTGTCCCTCTGACCTTCACCTTCCCGACCTCATGCAGGGAAGATGCACAATATGGACCTGGCCAGCTGATGGAACTGTAGGGTTGTCCCCAGTACCTTGTGCTGGTGACTAGCGGTGGACACCTAGAGGGCTGGGAGGAACAGCTCCTAGAACCCCATTGATAACAAGTGTCTTCGTGTCCAGTGTGTGCCGCTGCCCCCTGCAATTTCAGCAATTTCGACAGAAGCATGCCTGCAAATCTAATGTCCCCAGCGCTCCACTGAGGGCTGATTACTCCTGGAGGTCCCCACCCACGCTTGCCCTCCACTCCCCGACACAGGCCCCTTATCTCTCTTAATTCTTAGTCCAGTTGAAGTCAACACACGTCCAGGAATTGAGGAATCACCCTCAATTCTTTGCTTTGCCCTCCGCCCCACTCCCACCCTTTGCTCCTGAGCCTCTGCCTACCTGTTTTGGGCAAGGCCCAGTCTACACTGGAGCCCAACACACACTGCCTGCCTCCCTCTTCACCCTGGAGGGTCCACCGCCTCCTTGGCTTTATCTTCTCTCTGCTGCCTCCTAGGCTATAAGCTTGGGAATGAATGAATGGACAAATGAACCCTGCCAGTATAATTGTAAACCATCTAATCAGAAATTCAAAGGGCAGCAGATAGGAGGCCACAGCCCAGGGTGCTCCAAAGGCCCAGCCCAGGGCGTGACTGAGGGGTGTGGTTGTCAAGAGAGTAACCTTAAAACCTGGCGTCTGTCTTTGTCGATTTAGTCATTCCATCCGCAGAGCCTGTTGAGCACAGCCGTGTCTTACCAGGCCAGTGCTGAGCGCACACAGTGGGAGACCCACGGTCTTGGCACACGCGTAGTTTATAGTATGAGTGGGGTATACTGCAAACCTGTGTCTGTTCCCTGCTAGCCTGGGTGGACCGTGATGGCTATCATTGCAGACACAGGATGAGAAGCTCCAGTGGTGAGGTGGGACTTGAACTGCCTTTTTCTTTGCTTGAATAACATTAAAAAAATTTTTTTTAAATAAGGAGGATAAGAGGATTGTGAGTACTATGCTATAAGTATACTTTAGTGATACTTAAAAAAATTATAAGAACAATACATTGAATCTTTTAGGAAGCTGAAAACGGATGTGTAGAAATTGCCCACAGGCTCCTAGCCTCACCACCTCAACATCCTGGGCTGCCTGGGGAGGGGTTTTCCTCAGGCTCTTATGCCGTGGATGTGCACAGGGCTGGGATGCAGGAAGACCGTAAGGAAGGAGCTCTCCTCCAGTGACGGCAGGTCCTGGGCGCTCAGTCCAGCTCCGGAACAGCAGTGCTGCTGTGTGGTGACTGCATGCGAGGCCAGGGGGTACCCGACGTGGATGCCACGTGAGACAGGTGGCTCAGGTAAGATGCTTAAGGTCTGAGCCTCAGCCCCTGGGCAGTGAAATGAGATCAAGGCTCAGGAGGCTGGGTCCTGGCCAGACACATGGCTGACAAATAGGGCCTCTGTTGTTCATTTCTGCTCTTGAGTGTGGATGGCAATTTTGGTTTTTTCTTTTTTTCTGGATTGGAGCATTGCGGTGTTATCTACTGGAAGCGTGCTTTTCATGTACTGGAAACTTCTTGGGGGTTAAATTTGGGTAAAGTAGGGATTACTTCAAGGCAAGAGCATCACACCCAGTTGGGGACCTGGGAGTACCCTGTGTGTGGAAGGGCAGGGCCACCTTCTACTGAACTTTAAATCAGAGGCATTTAATTATTAGCTCCCTTGGAGCGCTGATGGTGGTGAGACCAGGGCCAGCCTGGAGTTTTTACGAGGGCACATCTTCCACCTGTATGGGAAGATGGAGTGTTGAGGTTAACTCTGTACTAGTGGGGGATGGCCCTCAAGACCCTGCCTTCTGCTGAGCTTCTCCAGAGCAGGCCCTGACTCTCCAGCCCTGCTTGCCTCACTCCACCCAGGGCATAAAAATACCGACTCGTAGTCGCAATAATAACATAAACAACTCTTGCTTTTAAAAAAAACTTCAGTAGTAAGTAGCTAAAATTTGTTAATATTAATAAAAACAGCTCAACTTCTTCAGAAACCATGTATCAGTTTTACACTGTCTGGGAAGAATCTCCCTCCTTACCCTCAAAGCATTAAGGGCTGCAGGAACTCCTCATAGCAGAGGGAAGAGAAGGGATGATTGTGGGTGTGGTACCAGAGCCCCCTCTGTGCACTGTCTGGCATAATCCTCATAAGAAGCTTTTGAAGTCGGTTGCAATTTGACCATCCGCTTTAGCACACGAAGAAACTGTGGCCCAGAATAATTAATAATAAAACCTCAGGCAGTGAGTAGAGGAGTGGGCTGAGGGTCAGCTGCAGCTCTCTGGCCCACCTCGGTCCAGACCTCTTGGGGGAGGCTCCAGGCTACAGGACAGCAGGGCACCTGCCTCTGTCCCCAAATCCCATGACTTTGTGCTCCTTAACCCAACTATAGATCAGAACCCCCGGGGAGATGGTGAAGAAATATCACTGCCTAGGGTTCCCCCAAGACTGTGGTGTACTCTGACTGTGATGTAAGTAGTAGGGGTGGAGTTCGTGTGATGTCAGTATGTTTTTAACCAGCTCCCGCAGGGGATTTGAGGAGCAGTGTTGGCTGAGAACTGTCCAGGCTGCTCCCGGGTGGGATCCCCTAGGGCTTCATTACCCACAGTTCCAGATGTGGTCCAGTAGTCATTTTCTGATCGAAGTCAGGGAATGTTGGGGCATTTTCGGTCAGGAAGAAACTGGGGAGGTGTGACAGGACAGGGCTCAGTTAGAGAGGTTTCCGAAAGGACACTGGTAACTGAGATGGCTATCTGTGGGTGACCCGCCTCCCACTGCCCCAGCCTCTGTGTGGCAGCCCCCCAAGAGAGGGGAGAACCAGGTTGGGTCCTCTTACCCTCAGCACCCTGTTTAAGGGTCTGGCGCAGGTTTTGAAGCTGAGCAGGTTGTTAAACTTCCTAGAGCCTTGGGCGCCTTGTCCACATCAAACAGAGTAACAGAGATTTCTGTGGGAGGGGAGTGTAGAAAGCCCTCCCGTTTCGTGGCCAGTGGCATGGGCCACCATCTAGTTCTTCCTCAGTGTTCTAGAAGAGGCCAGGCTGGCCAATATGGTGAAACCCTGTTTCTACTAAAAATACAAAAATTAGCTGGGCATGGTGGCGCACGCCTGTAGTCCCAGCTACTCAGGAGGCTGAGGCAGGAGAATCACTTGAACCTGGGAGGCGGAGGTTGCAGTGAGCCGAGATCGCACCACACTGCACTCCAGGTGACAGAGCGAGACTCCATCTCAAAAAAAAAAAAAGAAAGAAAGAAAATGCCCTCTTATGCATCTCAATGTATGATCATGGAAGAGTTTAAAAGGCCAGGCACAACACCACCAACTGTGTCCTTTTTCTCCACGCCCCACCCCCGCAGGAGGAAGTGATCATACCTGTTTCTGTTTTTAGTGTTTGAGGTGCTCAAAGTGGCAGAGTACGTCCTGACACTATGGATCTCCAGGCTTTTTGTACAAACTAACTCTGCAGGGTTTCTCCACTTGGAGTCAACTTGATGGTGAAGAAATGCTTGGCTTGGCAAGGAGTGGAAAAGTAAATCGTGATGTCCTCAGCACAGGGCACCTCTTAACTAGACAGTTTCCCGTGTTCTCATTTTCGGTTAGAATAGGTGGGGCAGCTCATTTGACAGGAGGAAACTGACTTGTCGGAAGTGCGGGGATGCTCTGCTCTCCCGTGCTTGGGTTCTGGGACACCCACTGGTAGCAGTAGGTCTGTAAGCTGGACCTGGGGACTTGGGCTTGTGGTTCTTTAGCTCTGCGACCTCAGGCAGTTCTGGAAGCTATCACAGTTGGAGGCTGGAAGTCCAAGATCAAGGCTCTGGCAGATTGTCTGGTGAGGGCTGGCTCCTGGTTCATCAAAGGCACCTTCCGTCTGTGTCCTCCCATGGCAGAATGGGCGAAGGGTCTTGTGGGGTCCCTTTTTTAAAGGCCTTACCCCCATTCATGCAGAGTCTCCCCTCATGACCTAAGCACCTCCCAAAGGCCTCACCTCCTAATATCATCACCTCGTGGGTGAGGATTTCAACATATGTATTTTGGAGGCACACAGACAGCCCATAGCTGTGGGGGTTCATTTTACCATGAGAAAGGTGTGCTCCGTGCTTGTGAGGGGTGGAGACAGGTGGGCCCTTATTTATCTCTCAGGCCGGGCACCCCCATCCTCCCTCCATCCATGGATAGGTGAAGGAAGGAAGATGCTCCTGTTGACACGAGCCCC
Organism: Papio anubis; assembly: GCF_008728515.1. Taxonomy (NCBI): domain Eukaryota; kingdom Metazoa; phylum Chordata; class Mammalia; order Primates; family Cercopithecidae; genus Papio; species Papio anubis. Next base: position 117,292,268 of record NC_044979.1, on the reverse strand, counting down.
TGATTCTTCCTGCTCCTCTGAAGGGAGGGAAAGGGACGAGATCCTACCAGGGACTTGGCTGGAGGGGGCTTGGGAGAACCACCTTAATTTAACACTTTTTTTTAATTCTCCTGTGCACATTCTGTAATGAAACAGCTACTGTTTTGAGCAGGGAAGAGGGAAGAAGCACCCACTGGAGGGTGAATTTTGTAGGGAAAGCATTTTTTATTTACTTCTCAAAGTCAGGGGGAAGGAACTCCATGACTTCCCACTGTTCCCACTATTCCCCAGAGCAGAGGGAAACGGAGAACAAATGCTGGTTTCTCCAGGGCGGGCAAAAACACCATGCGAAGGATGTCAGAAGTCACCATCTGTTTGTCAGAAGAAGCCCCGAAGTGTGGCAGTTGCAGAATGACACTTCATTGAGAGCCTGAGCCTGCATACCCCAGGGGCCTCCCATGGGTGGGGAGAGGCTGTGTGCCCAGAAACTCTGTAGCCAATGGAGACATTTTGGTTAAACTGGTGGAATAAATGCACTCTCCTCTGTGACCAGTGGACTCTCATTCATCACGTATCTACTGAGTGTGTGATTTTCATGAGAAACAGCATCGTGTAAAGTACAAAGCAATATTGCTTTTAAGTCCTGCTTCCACCCGACTGGATAACTCCGGCTTTGGACCATCCTGAGGGTCAGGCACTTCACAAATGGCATCTTTGATTATTAACACCACTCTGGGAGGTGGACTCCTTGTCCCCTAGGATGTCACTGGGTCAGTAAGAGCCTGGGTGAATGCCCCCTTACCGCAGGGACTGGAAGCCAGCTCCCCAGCTCTCCAGACTTTCAGGTGCCCCATGCATATATCCTGAGCCCCGGGACCTCATGTACCAGAAAGTCCTCTGCCGGTCTTCCCCCTCCAGCATGGCCCTGGGGAACAGGTAGGAAGATGTTTGCTGGAAAGGTGAGATGCACGTGTGTCTGAACACTTCCCGAGTGTCCCAGAGGGTGAGTGCCCTGGGAGGCACACTGTCCCTTCTGGATGTGGGATGGAGCACAAGCTAGCTGCACAGGGAAAGAGACAGAAGGGAGGTCTTGAGAGGGAGGATTTTCCCAAAGTCTGTGCTTGGGCAGGGCCCAGGTATAAGACTGGCCTCTGGAGACAGTGCCTGAGCCTCTTGCTCCCCGGTGACCAGCATTCCTGACTTTGAACAAGGAGGGAGGGCCAGGCTCAATTTCTGCAGATGAGAGCTGGCAACAACTTGCTGATGTCAGAAATTCCTTAAACTGAAGGCAGTCTTTTTCAATATCAGAGGCAAAGTGCTTTTTTTTTTTTTTTTGAGACACCGTCTTGCACTGTTCCCCAGGGTTGGAGTGCAATGGTACGATCTCGGCTCACTGCAACCTCTGCCTCCTGGGTTCATGTGATTCTCCTGCCTCAGCCTCTCGAGTAGCTGAGATTACAGGCGCCCACCACCACATCTGGTTAATTTTTTTGTATCTTTAGTAGAGACGGGGTTTCACTATGTTGGCCAGACTCGTCTCGAACTCCTGACCTCGTGATCTGCCCGCCCCAGCCTCCCAAAGTGTTGGGATTATAGGCATGAGCCACCGCGCTTGGCCGCAAAGTACTTTTAGATGTGCTTTAGGTGGCACATAGGAACTCCCTCACACTCAAACACCCTCAAGCCATGGAGCAGTGGGACTGGCCACGTCAGATTTCGTGTCGACGGGCATGTAGTGGGTAGAGGAAAGCTGGGAGTCATCTGCTCAGAGTGTCTGGGGGCCCCAACTGCAGACTAGGAATGGAGAATCAGGGCTGGATCCTGCCAGGGCAGGGGCTCTGTGAGCACACGTCAGAGGGACTAAGGATTTGGACTCTCCACCCCTCCCTTGGGTTGTCTGGCCAAGGTGTGCTGAGGATTTGGTTTAGATGATGCCTCTCTGCAGAAACGCCCAGTGGTAATGCGTGTTCTCATCTCTGAATCACAGGCTTGTCCCATCCAAGGTCATGGTCATCTTGACTCCTTGATTAGGTGGAGATTGAAGCCTTCTCTGTTGTTGACTTACTCTTTTCCCTTTTATAGAGACATTTTGGTTAAACTGGTGGAATAAATGCACTCTCCTCTGTGACCAGTGGACTCTCATTCATCACGTATCTACTGAGTGTGTGATTTTCATGAGAAACAGCATCGTGTAAAGTACAAAGCAATATTGCTTTTAAGTCCTGCTTCCACCCGACTGGATAAAGGAAAGTATTTAGAGACTATGTGTTCTCTCTAAAGGTCAACCAGTGACAGCCTGTTAGATCCTGTCTCTCCACCACACAAAACTCCCGAGTCTCCCATCTCACGACGTGTAAGCTGAGACCTTTACCCTTCCTAATAACTGGCTCCCAGGCCTCCCATTGCCTCTCTGAGACTGTCTCCTGCTATTCTCCTTCTCCTCCTCCACCAAGTGGGGAGGTACTTTGAGACCACATAGGCTTTCAGCATGTGCGGTCATTTACTTCTATCAGTAGGGACTCAAAGACTCTTGGATTCGTATTGTATTCAAGGGGTCGTAATCCAATATTATCACTAATTTGATGTCCAAGTCATTTATAGTTTGCCTGGTGGGTGGGAGCCTCTACGGGCTAGCCCCTGTGTCTTTTTGTTACATACCCATTGTTCTGTGAGTGCTCTCTTACTTTCTGGCCAAAGAGAAGAGATTTCAGGCTCATTGGGGGTGACTCCAATGACATCTTTGATTATTAACACCACTCTGGGAGGTGGACTCCTTGTCCCCTAGGATGTCGCTGGGTCAGTAAGAGCCTGGGTGAAAGCCCCCTCACCGCAGGGACTGGAAGCCAGCTCCCCCCGCTCCAAGGACAGAGCTGGGAGTATCTCTGTGTGTGTGTGTGTGTGCACTGGTGCGTATATACACATTCACATCTACTTTGATTTCTAGATGTATCTACATCTCTAGATTGGAAACTGTGAGTCACACCAATATCTGATTCCTGTCTTCCAACACAGGGCTTACTATAATGCTCCCCTTTCTAGACCAGCAAGCTCCTCCCCAATGGAAAGGAAGGTGGCTCCCATTTTTCTTCTCACAGATCCTTATGCTCAATCTTCCTGTGCATAACCAATCTTCTGTCACCTCTCCACTGCTGTGGCCGTCCTCTCCCCTGTACATTTATCTGTGTTTCTAGGGCTGTTGCCCGAGGCTGAGGTTCTCTTACCTAGAGTTTCCATGTCCACTCCTGCTTTCTCCTGAGTGTCCTCCCAGGGCTGCCAGGGAGTCCTCCAGGATGAACATGCACCTGTGATGCTTTTTCCTTTTTGCCAGTTAGAGCCCCCTGTGACCTTGGAGTCCAGCCCAGCTCAGTACCAGGGCCTCCTCCCTTGTCACTGCTTTGTGCAATTCTGCTCACCACCCTGTCTTGCTTCTTGAGCCCTGTCTACCCTCAGCGTCCCAACACAGCTGTGCATTAGCCACCCAGCCTTTGGCCAGTTCACCAACAACACGGTGCCTTACCACCTTTGACTCTCCTCACCTCTTTTCCTGTCTGGAAAGTGCCTGCTTCTGCTTCAAGTCACAGCCCACTCGCCGAGTTCTTTCTATGATCTGGGGACTCCGTGCCCCCTCTTAATGCTGTGTGTAGATCATCCCTCTGGGAGGGGCGGGGTGAGCCAGCCGCTGTATTTCCTCTGACACCAAGCACACACGCTGCTCACATATCTGTGGGTGAATGCATGATCGTGTGTGGGAATGGACGCATAGGAGCAGCCTCCAGTTTCCAATGACAAAACAGAGGCATGAGTGGCCCCTCAGCTCTCTCCCAGGGAACCTTGTACTTGGTGTTAAAGTCTGACTCATGGAAGGGCTCATGTCCCCAGTTCCAGCTGGGTTTCCAATCCAGGTTGAGATGTAGCCTCTCTTCCTGATGCCTGGTTTGCTGATGTCTGCCTTAGCTGTCTGGAATCCAGCCTCCCAGGGAAGAACCTCGTTTTGTTCCTGGGAACCAGGTGCAGTCAGAAGCTAGGGTGAGACAACCCGGCCAGTAAAAAGCACAGAGGACTGTGGCAAAGCATGAAGAAAATCGGAAGCTGGGTAGCAGCATAGAGCTCACTATGGCCTTAAGATGGAGTGAGGCCAGTCTGCCACCCAAGTTTTGAGGTGAGGGTCTGTGCCTGGAGGAGTTGGCCCCCACCTGCCCTGGCTTCTGAGTCCCTTTGTATCCCCAGACCCTCAGCTACAGCTTACTTCTGGGAGGACTCAGAAGGGTGTGGTCTGAGACAGGCAGTGAACACCAGTGTTGATGCGGTAGAAATACAGCAAAGCAGAATGTTTTCATTCCTGCACCAGTGTTTATTGCTCCTGCTTGGTGCTGTGTGTGGAAAATCCCAGACAAGGTTAGGACTTCCTATTGGAGGCACAAGACTTATGACCACACTAGAGGGTCAGGGCCCCAACCATCCTTGGGTGGCTCAGCCATGGAGGATGATTAACCAGTCTGGGAGGTCAGATGGGAGGCGGATCTTCAACTGAGCCCAGGACAGCGGTTTTCAGCCAGCAAGGAGAATGGGAGAAGCCCCAGGTGAGCCCAAGGGCGCAAAGCAGAAGGACCCTGGAGTGTAAGAGCCTAGATTGCAAGCCTGGCAGGAGGAGGTCAGAGGGGGGCAGGGAGAGGGGCTGGAGACGTGGCCTGCTGGAGAATTTGGATTGGCCTTAGGATTGAGCAGTTTCTTGCCAGTGAAAAATCAGTTTGTTGTCCTCACTCGGGAGGTTTATCACATGCATGTTATTTGTTACTAGTAATGAAGTATGGGAGTTTTCTGAATGGCTACCCTTTTAAATAAGTAAGAGCAGATTCAGGGTATCCCTGTAATAAAAAGCCACCTTCACCTATTTGCCTTCCACTCTGGCTTGCATGGGCAGTGGGCTGGCCTGTGCTCCTGACCATTGTTCCTGGGTGGACCCCAGAGAGTGTGAATCCTGGTACTCAGGTTGGAGGAGTTTTATCCTGCTGGGAGCTATCTGTTCATTGCTGAATTCAGATTTCTTCGGCCGGTTCCCGTGGGCACCGTGGTAAGGGCGGTGGTAGATCCAGCTGACCTCTGGGCATGTTTGTCTTGGGTAAACCACGACAGCAGCATGTCCTGTTCTTAGCTGTTTGTAGACACTTCTGTGTACCTGGTATTGTGTCAGATGTGAAGGAATCTGGAATGAATATGATACAGATGTGTTCTCAGGGAAAGACATTTGAAAAAACTACAGTTTGGATACGCTATAGGAAAAAAATGATGAATGAATACAGGAAAATGAAGGAAGGAATGAATATAGAAAAAGGTGAGTAATGATGTCATTTGAAGGACAGGGGGAAATGAGAATGCCTGCTTGTCTGCCAGGTGATGATTTAGTGAGGAATTGGAACCCAGAATGGTGTGTTCTAGGAGGAGGTTTTTTCCTTTGTAGTTGAAAGTTGAAGAGCAGCTTTGCTCTTCTACTGCACAAACGGAAAGATGGATATTTAGTGCCAGAACTTGAGAGGTTAACGTCGGCCAGTTGAATTGATGGCTGGAATTTGCACATATGTCAGCCATAAAGGCCACGACTTAGCCCACCCATACTGCTCCCCACATCCAAGGCATGTGGAGTTGCACGTGGAGTTGCACGTGGAGTTGTAGATCCGAAGTTGGAGTGTTGGAGCCACAAAGGCTGAGCTCTGGGACACTACCCCTAGGCTGGGCCTGGAGTGAAGGCCGGTAGTAGGAGTACAGGGTTAGCTGGCCTGAGGCTAGAAGGCCCCCTATCCTACTCTGAGGCAGGGATCTCTTCCCCTGCCCCCCACAGACCACAGGCAGTGGCTTCATCTTGAACATGATCTTTTATTTTCAGTCTTGCCACAAAGCTTCTTGTAGACAGCCAAGATCCACTGCCCCGGGAAGGCTGGTGAAGTCCGACAGGCGTTGAAAGGAGGGATCTGCCTGTGGATCTTGCCCACCTCTCCTCCTGGCGTTTCTAAGTGACCCTTCCTTCAGGATCCTGGCTTGTCCATCTTCTTCCATCACCCTGTCATCTTCACCTCCTGAACCTCGGGTTTCTAATTTCCTTCTAAAATCGCAGACCTATAAAGGAAGACAGGACTCGAGATCTGCTGTGAATTTTCCTGATTTGCCAGGAGCAGGACGGCGGGGGTGGGGGGGGGGGGGGGGGGTGGAGGGGAGGGAGGGGCTGTGAGATAGGGAGGGGGGCAGGGAGGTGCAGCCCAGCCCCCAGGTGTGCAAGGCCCCGGGCGGTCCTGTGCTTTGAGCTTTGCTTGAAATCCTCACCTGGTTAGGCGTGTCCTTTGCAAGGCCAGGCTCCTAGTATTTCCTAGTTGAAAAGGCAAATTAGAAAAAAAGCCTTTCTGCCTCGGTGTTTCCCTGTTTTCCACTCCAAATGCCCTGTTTGCCAGTGTAGATTACCAGGGTAGTGCAGATTACTGCTCATTACAGATGCAGAGTTGACTGGATAATAGTTAAGATTTAGAAATTCCGAAAGTCGAAGAGCGTGCCCGGTTTTGATTCTTTTAAGCCCCTCGCCAGCGTTCTCGGAGAGGTTTGAAATCCTAGTAAAGCTGAACCCTGCACCAAGCTCCGCGCGTCCGTAATTCCAGTCAGATGGCGGCTGCAATACCCTGCTCCCTCCGCCTGGAAGGCGTTTCTTCACCCACTTTTCCAGTGTTTGGCGGCTCAGCCTGTGCCTCCGCGCTAGCTCGGAGCTGCGGTTGGGGCGGGCGGGGGAGGGAGGGCTAATTCGTGTCAGATGTAGGGACGCCGTGCGGGACCGTGCTCTCGAGCCTGCCTTTTGTTCCCGGCGTCTGACTTCTGACGGGCAGGAGTGGCCGTGGAGGCGGCGGCGCGCGGCTGGGACCTGGGCCGGCGGCCACGGAGAGCCCTTCGCTCCTCCCGTGTTGGCCATTTGCTGGGACTTGTGTCCGCAGGGAACTCGGGAGGCATCCTCTGCCCCGACCGCCACTGGGGAGGGGTCCTCGCCTGGCCGGGCCGGGCTCCCCGCGGGCGGCAGGGGCGGCCATGCGGCTGCGCGCCTTGACCCCCGGGCCACCGGGAGGGTTCGCGCGCGGAACTCGGGCGCGCCGGCGCCGGCGTCAGGTGAGTGCGGCCCGGAGCTGGGGTGCGGGGCCGGGGGCGCGAGGCGCGGGCGCCTTCAGGGCTGCACGCACGTGGGCTGCGCCGGGTGTGCGCTGGTGCCCGTGGACGCTGTGCCGGTGTGTACCCGCCTGTGCTCATGTGTATGCGTGTGCCCTTGTCAGTGCGCGTATGTCGGTGTGTGTTTGTGCACCCCCGTCTGCACGTCCACGCGTGCGTGCTTGTGAGCGCGCGTCTGTGTGTACAGGCATGTGTACGCTGGTCCGTGCCAGAGTCCTGGTGGTTGCGTGTGTACCCTTGTGTGTGTGCGCGCAGGACAAGGAGCGAGAGGGCCAGTGGAGCTTTGCCTAGTGGGAGCGGCTTCTGGTAAGCGTGGAAGAGGGTCCAGGCTTAGCTCTTTCCAACCCAACAGCCTCTTGAAAAGGCTTCTTGGTTTCCTTTCCCTGCAATGGAATTGGGATTCTGGCCATTACACAGACCTGCTGTCCCTCGCGTGTTTCTTGCAAAGGTAAAGGGCATTTTAGCTCTTCAATAATGTGGGGGATGCGCTGGGATGTAGGAATCCTTACAGGTTCCCTGGGGACCGCATGGATTCCAGCGGCGCTCTGCGGTCCACAGGACGGCCCTTCACGGTGTTTGAATTAAACAGAGCCGTCCTGGTTGGCTCCCGCTAGGTTCAGCGCCCTTTCCCTAAGTCTAACAATCAGGAATTTATTGCATTTGTTTTTCTGAAACTTTTGTAAGGCTCTGTGGAGTGAAAAACTTAAAATTTCAGCTAGTTACTTGAGGTGTACTGCGTTCCCTCTTAAAGTTTAGTGGTCAAACGCTGCTGCCTGGAAGTGTGGGAACAATATGTGCTGGATGTGGAGGGTGTCCCTCTTGCCCCAGATACTGGCTCCCTGTGGGCTGGGAAATATCCCCGAGGCCCGGAAGTGTTCCTGGCTGTTTAATGTCAGAGTAAAGTTGGGCTGGGAATGTGTTTTTCATCAGTGCCTGCCTCTCTAGAATGCCTCTGAAGGTTTCCCAGGTGCCTGAATGCCCACCTAAATCCTTTTACTACGGTGGAGCTGAATATTTCCTGAAAGGAAAACATAGCAGGGATTGTGCTGATGCAGCTTTGCACTTTTGCGTGTGTAACCATTTTGCCAGGCGACCTTTAGCCGGGAGAACCTATCCGAGAGGTCCCTGCGGTTTTGCATTTCGGCAGAGTGGAGCATTCATGTGGAGCACCTCCCTGTTCAATTTTGCAGAGATTTTTCTTTCTGAAAAGAGACCTCACAATCAAGACCAGCACTAATTACTGTGTCCCCCTCAGGGAGTCCTTGTGGAACCAGCAGCCTGCTTTCTACCCTTCCAACATTTTGTTCCTAACAATTAAGTGCAATTTAGATTCCTGAACTGAGCCTGCTAAATACTTCAGCATTGCTGCCTCCTCTCCCCCTTTGGGAGAAATGAAAGCACAGTATCAGGTGAAAACAAGGGCAGTCTAATCCCGTCTGGTCTCATTTCACAATAGAGATGTTATGTACAGATGAAGCGTGAGCAGATGTTATTACACTATCTTAAATGAACTCCTCAGGGATCCAGCAATTCAAATGGCTGAGCCCTCGCAGCAGCGCTTCTGCTGTTTCCCTCTTTAAGTTTTCTAGCTGTGGACCAGTGGGCAAGAAAGCTGCAGAAAACAGTGCCTCTTTCTCCCTGGTTGGAATAAAGGTGTTTGTAAGGAATAAAAGGTCACAGTATCTTTCCTTGGCCCACAGACTGTGGCTAATTCATTTGGTCAACAAATATTAATTGAGGGTCCATGGTCCACTGTCTGCCAGGCGCTGGGCAGGGCCCTAAGAGGACAAAGGGGAAAGAGCCTGGTGTCCTGCATCTAGGAAGTTGCAATCTAGCACAGGAGAGAAGGCGTATACACAAATAACTGCAGTATGAGTGAAAAGTATGTACCAGCTGCTGCATTGCAATAGAGAGATGTGTTTGTTAAGTGTTTGAATGCTACTCTTGTCTGAGCGTGAGACTGGGGCTTGAGGCATATGGGGCCTGAGTCCCATATGCCACATCCTTTGCCTGTGTGGTGCTGCATCTTGGTTTTGCATCTCACCATCGCGGTTTGTAGACTAGTGGTGATTACGGTAATGACACAGAAGCACTTGGCTAGTGTTACCAACTGCATAATTAGCAGCATCATTATCCTTCTTTTGCAGAGCATTGAACACACAACCTCTGTTATCAGAAAGGATGCAATCTCTTTGAAAAAACCAGATACCGACATAGTAACAACTACATAATAACAGTGCCTTAAATGTATGTAGATCCTTATAGAATAGTCTGTTATATACAGTGGTGGTTCTGTCTTGGCCGCAAATTGGAATCACGGGATGGAGTTGGGGCTGGGGGGGTTTGACAGCATTCCAGTGTTCTGATTCAACCTCCAGGTGATCTGATTTAATTGGTCTTGGGTGGAGACTGGGTCAGCTGTTTTAAAAACTGCCCCAGTGATTCCTATGAACTGATAGATGGTATAGCATTTGGTCATTTATAATAGCTGTTAAGAGACAGGAGGGGGAGGATATCTTTTCTATTTAAGAGAGGTTGTGACTTGTCCTGGGCCACGGAGCATGTAGTGTAGGTATCAGAACCTATGTGAAGGTTTCTGCTTGGTTCAGGACACTGTCCTTTCCTTTCCTTTTTTTTTTTTTTTTGAGACAGAGTCTCACTCTGTCAACCCAGGCTGGAATGCAATGGCATAATCTCAGCTCACTGCAGTCCCCGCCTCCCCGGTTCAAGCGATTCTCCTGCCTCAGCCTCCCAAGTAGCTGGGATTACAGGTGCCTGCCACCACGTCTGGCTAATTTTTGTATTTTTAGTAGAGACGGGATTTTGCCGTGTTGGCCAGATTGGTCTTAAACTCCTGAGCTCAGGTGATCCATCCGCCCGCCTCGGCCTCCCAAAGTGCTAGGATTACAGGCATGAGCCACCACACCCGGCCATGAAGTTTTTTATTAGGTGATTGTATTAGTCCATTTTCATGCTGCTAATGAAGACATACCCGAGACTGGGCAATTTATACAGGAAAAAGGGCTTAATGGACTCAGTTCCACGTGCTGGGAAGGCCTCACAATCATTTTGGAAGGTGAAAGGCACATCTCACATGGCAGCAGGCAAAGAGAGAGAGCTTATGCGGAGAAACTCCCCCTTATAAAACCATCAGATCTCATGAGAATTATTCATTATCAGGAGAACAGCACAGGAAAGACCTGCCCCCATGATTCAGTTACCTCCCACTGGGTCCCTCCCACACCACATGGGAATTCAAGATGAGATTTGGGTGGGGACATAGTTAAACCATATCAGTGATTACATGTTTAGGATTGTTAATGTGTTCTTGATGAATCAATCCTTTTATTATTATGAGAGGACTTTCTATATCCTTGGTAATGTTCTTTGATCTGTAGCCTATTTTGTCTAATATAGCCACTCCAACTTCCCTTTGATTAAAGTCAGCAAGGGTACCTCTCTTTTCTAGCCTTGGTCTTAAAAAAAAAATGCCCTGGTGTGGGGGCTCACGCCTGTAATCCCAGCACTTTGGGAGGCTGAGGTAGGCGGATCATGAGGTCAGGAGTTTGAGACCAGCCTCACCAACATGGTGAAACCCTGTCTCTACTAAAAATACAAGAATTAGCCGGGCATGGTGGCAGGCACCTATAATCCCAGCTACTTGGGAGGCTGAGGCAGAGAACTGCTTGAACCTGGGAGGCAGAGGTTGCAGTGAGCCGAGATTGAGCCACTGCACTCCAGCGTGGGCAACAGAGCAAGACTCTGTCTCAAAAAAAAAAAAAAAAAAATATATATATATATATATATATATATATATATAAAAAATCTGACAACTTTTGTTGACTTATAATTGAGATATTTAGACTATTTACATAAATATGATTACTAATATGGTAATGTTTGAATCTGTCATCCTGCTACTTGTTTTCTATTTCTCCTACCTATTATTTGTTCTGCTTTTCTTTTATTTCCTTTTGCCATTTGGATTGAATACTTTTTATTATTTCATTTTATCTCTCTTGTTTGCTTATTACCTATAATTCATGATTTTAGTGGTTGCTCTAGGGTTTATACTATACCTCTGTAACATCATAGGCTACCTTCAAGTGATACTATATCCACTTCATGAATACCACGAGAGCCTTATAATAGTGTTATGGGATCTTTGGGGTGTCCATTTTCTGGCTGGAAACCTCTGTGGCCAGTGGCGTCTTTGCCTGAGTTCTTGTCCTGTGTCCAGGAATAATGAGGTATGCAGACAGGGGAAGGGTGAAGAAGATGAAGATAAGTTTTATTAAGTGTTAAACAGCTTAGAGGAGACCCACAGTGTCCTCCTCTCTGTAGGCAGGTCATCCCGGCCTCTGCTGCTCTCAGCAGAGAGGAGGCCCTGGAGAGGGTAGTTCCTCTCTGCAGCTGGAAGTCCCAATATCTCTGCAGATCTCTGAAGCTCTCAGCAGAGAGGTTAGCTTCTCTGTGCAGCTGGTCTCTTGTGGTCTCCCCATTCTCTCTGTCCTCTCTCTTGCTCTGGCTGAACCCGGAAAAGCCCTTGGAGGAGAGGAAGTGCCTGCTGATTGGTCCATGGGTGGCCATGGGCGGGCTGCAAGAGGCACCATGAGTCCCCATTCCAGTCTGTGGGACCTGCAGCCCGTCCCCAGCCTACAGGCCCTCCCTGGCCTGAAGGTGGGGCCTTACTGAGGACCCACCCCGTCTGCCCAGGACTTTGCCTCCTGCTGCCATTCAAGGCCCTGGAACTCCCCAATCCCGCTCTGAGATCAGAGGTGGGGGGCCAGGAGAGGAGACAAGCCAGGCAGCCAGAACAGACACTCCTGAGCCAGCAGGGATGGGAGGGGGGCTTCCTATGCCCCCAAGGGTGCAGGCCTTAGAGATGCCTGGGTCCTGTGCCTGGGAGGGTGGCTACAGCTGCCTGGACTCAGGGAGCTCCTGCTTGTCCCTGGTTCCTGCCTGCTTGGTGGAGTGGGAGGCCCAGGTCTGCAGCCCTGGATGGCAGCTGCAGCTGTACCCCGGGCGGGGGGCAGATTCTGCCTACTCCTGGCCCCATCCTAGAGCACAGGGAAGTTTGTATCTACAGCTGCAGTTTGGGCTGCTGCAGTGGCACCCAGGGAGTTCCCACGCCAACTCCCATCTCTCTCTCCATGAGAGTGCAGCCCCAGCCACGCCTCCCTGCTGCAGCCAGCGTGATGGTAGCAACCGCTGTCATCAGTAGTATATTTCCTTTTCTTCTTTCCTGAACTTTGTGCCATTTCATCAGAAAATTTACTTTTACGTATGTCATATGTCACATTACACGATTGTTTAAACAGTTAATTATGTTTTGATGAGCTTTAAATAGTAAGAAAAACTCATATGTTTACCTGTGTAATTAGCATTTCTGGTGCTCTTCATTTGTGGGTGTAAAGCCATAATTCCATCTGCCATGTCCTTTTTGCCCAAGCACTGTCTTTAATATGTCGTATGTGTCAGCTGGCATTTATTTATTTATTTTTTGGCTTTATTTGTGTATCTTTTTTTTTTTTTTTTTACATATTTTAAGAAGTTTTTGGTTCACTTTTATTTTTAAGAGCTATTTTTGTTGGGTACAGAATTCTAGATTGACAGGTTTTCTTTCAGTATTTTGTTTTATTTTATTTTTATTTTTATTTTTTAACTTTTAGGTTTAGGGTGCATGTGCGGGTTTATTATATGGGTAAGTTGTGTGTGGGGGTTTGGTGTACAGATTATTTCCTCCCCCAGGTAATAAGCATAGTACTCGATGGAGGTGGTTTTTCAGTCTTCACCCTCCTCCCACCCTCCACCCTCAAGTAGGCCTTGGTGTCTGTTCTCTTCTTTGTGTCCATCTTTTGGTATTTTCTATTACACTGCTGTCTTCTCACTTACATTTTTTAGAACAATGAGAAATCTGCTATCCTAATGGTTGATCCCCTGCATGTAACGTGTCTTTTGGCCCCGTGGTTGTTTTTAAGGTTTTTCTCTTTGTTACTGGGTTTAAGCAATTTGATTATTGTATGCCTTATGCCTTGGGGTAGTTCCTGTCACATTTCTTGTGCTAGACATATATATAGACATATATATCTATCTATAGACATATATGTATATATCTGTATATAGACACATATGTATATATCTATATATATAGACACATATATATATATATATATTTTGAGATAGAGTTTCACTCTCGTTGCCCAGGCTAGAGTGCAATGGTGCGATCTCGGCTCACTGCAACCTCCACCTCCTGGGTTCAAGCGATTCTCCTGCCTTAGCCTCCCAAGTAGCTGGGATTACAGGTGCCACCACTATGCCCGGCTAACTTTTTGTATTTTTAGTAGACACCATGCCTGGCTGATTTTTTTGTATTTTTAGTAGACCGTGTTGGTCAGGCTGGTCTGGAACCCCTGACCTCAGGTGATCCAGCTGCCTCTGCCTCCCAAAGTGCTCGGATTACAGGTGTGAGCCACCGGGCTTGGCCAAGAAATTTCTTGAGTTTCTTGGATCTGTGGGTTTATAATTTTCCTCCTGGTTTGAAAATGTTTCAGCCATTGTTTTTTCAAATATCCCCGCTTCCCTGCCCTTCTCCGTCAAAGTGCCCGTTACACGTATGTTATGTTGTTCAAAGTTCTCCCACAGCTTACTGATGCTTGTTTATTTATTTATTTAGGTTGTCTCATCTCTGTGTGTTTATGTTGGGAGGTTTGTACTGTGATGTCTTCAAGTTCATTCACCTGTGCTTCTGCAGGATCTAATCTGCCAGTAATCTCATCTAGTGTATCTTGCATCTCATATTCTTACGTTTTCTTTGATTTGGATCTTTTTATGTTTTTCAGGTCTCTACTTAACTTTCTAGCATATAGAATAGTTATAAGAGCCCTTTTAACATCCTTGCCTGCTAATTCCAACATCTCTGTCAGTTCTGGGGCAGTTTCAGTGGATTGATTTTTTTTTTTTTTTTTTCTTATTATCAGCCATGTTTTCCTGTCTCTGAGTGCCTGATAATTTTAGACTAGATAGTAGACACTGAGAACCTTACCTTGGGGCTAGGTATTTTTGTGCTGGATATTATTTGTATTCCTGCAGGTATTCTTGAGCTTTGTTCTGGGTTGCAGTTAAATTACTTGGGAAGAGTTTGATTCTTTTTGATAGTGGTTTTCTGATAGGGTGGGTAAGACAGGAGGAGTATTTAGTCTAGAGCTAATTATTTCCCTCAGTCTAGAGTTAATTATTCCTCTCTAGTGGGCAAGATCCTTTGTTTTCTATGAAATCCTCCGTGAATTTTGAGGTTTCCTGGTCTATCAAATAGGCACTCTTTCCAGCTCTGTGTGAGCACTGGACACTGTTTCTTCTAGTCCTGTCTGGTGGTTCTTTCCCCAGCTTAGGTAGCGTACACATACACGCGCACACACACAGACACGTGTGTGTGTTTGGACTCATCAGTACTCAACTGAAGACTTGAAAGGGACCCTCTGCAGGCAGGTGGGTCTTCAGAGCTCCTTGCAGTTCTCTGTTCTGTGGTACTCTGTCTAGCAAACTCTTGCTGCCTGCTTCTCCCTGGACTCTTAGTGCCTTCTCCCCAACCCAGGCAGTACTCTGGGCTCAACCCGGGGTCTCTCCTCCTTAGCCACGTCCTGGAAACTCACTCAGGGCAGCAATCTAGGGGCAGTTGTGGAGTTTGCTTTGTTTTTTCTTGTCTTTGAGGTATCACCATTCTCCATTTTCTGTGTAGTGCCTTAAAGACAGCTTTTCATATATTTTCTACAATTTTTGGTTATTGCAAGTGAGGATAAATCCAGTTCCTGGTACTACATCAGATCAAAAGAAGAAGTTTGTAGATGGAGTCTCGTTCTGTCACCCAGGCTGTAGTGCAGTGGTGCAATCTTGGCTCACTGCAACCTCCGCCTCCGGGGTTCAAGTGATTCTCCTGCCCCAGCCTCCTGAGTAGCTGGGACTACAGGCATGTACCACCATGACCAGCTAATTTTTGTATTTTTAGTAGAGATGGGGTTTCACCATATTGGCCAGGCTGGTCTTGAACCCCTGACCTCAGGTGATCAACCTGCCTCAGCCTCCCGAAGTGCTGGGATTACAGGTGTGAGCCACCATGCCCGGCCGTATAGATTTTTTTTTTTTTTTTTGAGCCGGAGTCTCGCTCTGTCATCCAGGCTGGAGTGCAGTGGTGCGATCTCAGGTCACTACAAGCTCCGCCTCCTGGGTTCACGCCATTCTCCTGCCTCAGCCTCCCAAGTAGCTGGGACTACAGGCGCCCACCACCACACCTGGCTAATTTTTTGTATTTTAAGTAGAGACTGGGTTTGACCGTGTTAGCCAGGATGTTCTCGATCTCCTGACCTCGTGATCTGCCCGCCTCGGCCTCCCAAAGTGCTGGGATTACAGGCCTGAGCCACTGTGCCTGGCCGATTATTTTTTTTTTAAAAAATAAAAATGCTATCACATAGCTTAACATTATTTTACCATATCTTCAACACTATATTACTAGCATTTTTCCAGGATTGCGTCTTTATTAACATACATATTTTCAACTTTCTTATAAGTCTTTAGACAGTAAAATGTAAAAATCTTACACATGCAGCTTAATGACTTTAAATACACGGGTATCCCTGTGTAACCATCACCCAGAGGGTAATTCAAACACTTTCTCCACCCAGAAAGCCTCCTCATGCCCTTTGTAGACACTACACACACCCCTCGAGGTAACCATTATTACTTCTATTAAGGTAGACTGCCTGCTTGTGAACAGTCTGTAAATTGGGTCAATCACTGTGTACTCCTGCACCTGGCATCTCTCAGTTAGGGTAATGCTTTTGATGTTCATCCATGTTGTTACACTGGTAGTGGTTTGTGCTTGTATATTCCTGAACAGTATTCCATTGTATGGATATACCATAGTTATTTTTATCTGTTCTTATGATGGACATTTGGGTTATATAAAGCTGTTATGACCATTCTTTCTCTTGTGGACATAGGCTTTTATTTCTCTTTAGTGTAAATAAGAATAGAATTGCTGAGTCATAGGATAGATGTGTGTTTAAGTTTATAAGAAATTGTCAAACTATTTTCTAAAGTAGTTGTACCATTTATTCCACATTCTAAATACCATTTTGTCTTTTCAAAGAAATTTAATTATTCCAGTGGGTGAGTAATGGCTTCAGTGAATCCATATGGATATTAGGTTCTGATAGAATACACGGTCACATATCAGCAAATAGGTATGATTGGTGCTTACCTCTAAAAGCAAATTGAATTCTTATAAGGTTATCATATAGTGGTGAGCCTTGGCTGTATAAACATGAATAGGTAGCTGAGTGGTTAATTTTCCCAAGTGCTAATGCTTGTAATTGTGTTTGAGAAAGAACCACACGTGTGTCACAGGCTGGACTGTCTCTTCTTCTGCAGAGGAGCTCAGAGAGGCTCAACAGCTTCGTAGTGATTCTGGAACACCTTTGAACCAGGAAAGCCAGTTGACTTCCTCATAACATAATTGTGCTGTTTTGCTAATTAACTTTTCCAGAATAAAAAAAAAAGGGTTGAGAGTCTAGAAGTGTGTGTGGATTACTTGGTCCCAGAAGTGGGTGGCTCTGTGGCTCAAGTCTGGAAGGGAGTGCATTTTCACGTGGTGATGTTGGTTGATGTACTGTTTCTAGGTACTCCATGTGGGGATGAGTTAGGCGAGAGTGAACATCCGTCTAGGACTCTGGAACTGGGAATGCTAACAGGGTATCCATGGGTCGTCTTGGGACCCGAGACACCGAGATGGTTTCTTGTTCTCTGTTCGCTTGGTGAAGTTCCTGTTTTTGCTCTTTACAAATTCCACTAGATTTATTATCTCCCGAAAAGGAAAAGCAGAAAGAAACAAACTATGAGATGAAACGTTGACAATGTCTTCCTTTACTTTTTCAGCCAGAAGAATTAACCTCAAGTCTGCACACTTTTAAGAACAAGGCCTTTAAAAAATCCAAAGTTTGTGGAGTTTGCAAACAAATTATTGACGGTCAAGGTATTTCATGCCGAGGTAAGTCTGTGTTTATGATTCTCTTGCTGATTAATCCAAAGCAAAACAAACAAAAAACAAAACCAAAACTTTTTTTCCGGAGTTTCCGAAAGTTAGATCATGGAATTCCCCTTCTTAGCTTATGTATCCCCCTCCCCCCATCCCCTTACTTAGCAGGGGCCAACCGTATTTACACAGATATGTGCTCATGAGGACATTTTTACAAAAAGAGCAGAGTTCCCCGATGGGAGAGGAGGCAGCAGTTTGTAAATTAATAATTTATTCTGGGGTCTGCTCTGAAGTGTCAATAACTCAGGTTATTTAGTTTGACTTTCAGATCTCTTACTCAAGTTTGCAAATGAAATTTTTCTGTTTTTAGAATTTGAGTTCATTTTGGTATGGCCCCTTTCAGATTCTGTCATTAAACTAAGCCACCAGCTTTGGTACTTGATATTTAGACATCAAGTAATGAATGGAACTTGCCAATTCTTTTTTTGTGACTGCGCATTAATAAATCTAGTAAGAGACGTGTGACTGCAATGAATGTGAGAATGGTGGGGGGCAGGGACTGCTGGGGGGACCAATGGCGTACACCACACAGAGGGAGTCACTAGGAGGACGAGGCCCTTGGAGAGTGCTGGGGCTGCTCTTTGGGGTCATTTCATCTGCAGGGTTGGAGATTTCCTCTAGAAAATGTGCAGAGTCTCAGCCTGTAGGCTTCTGTGCTGTTGGGACCTCCCCCTCAGTGCCTTCCTCCCTGCAGACCCCCAGCAGGTGGTCCCTGATGACCTTTTTAGAGTAGGGTGCCTATGGTGGAAAGATGCATGCAGTCAAACCTTAATGGGTTGAGGATGTGACCAGGGGCCTCTAAGGGGCTCTTGGGATTCTTTTACAGTTCAAAGGCCTGAGCCTACGTGAGAAGACTCGGGTGCCCCTCCTATGATTCGGCCCCTTGGAGAAGTCAGTGCTGAAGAATGTGTTGGATGAGTGCTGGGTACCTGCCACCCTGGTGTCTAAGTAGAAGCCAAAGACCAGGGAGCCATCTGTGTAATTCATCTAGATCTGCATCCAAGGCAGAGAACAGGAGCTATAGTGTACTCTGAGCCAACTGATATGACATCCTGTGATTCAAAACTTTTTTTTTTTTTTTGAGACAGGGTCTCACCTGTCATCCAGGTGGGAGTGCAGTGACGTGATCAGGGCTCACTGCAGCCTTGACCTCCTGGGCCCCAGCCATCCTCCCACCTCACCCTGTCCAGTAGCTGGACTGTAGGCGTGCACCACATGCCCAGCTAATTTTCTTACTTTTTTAGAGACAGAGTATCATTATGTTGTCCAGGCTGGTTTTGAACTCTTGGCCTCAAGTGATTCTCCTGCCTTAGCCTCCCAAAGTGCTGGGATTACAGGTGTGAGCCACTGTGTTTTAAGCCCATATTTGCAAATGGCACTGCACTGGGTGATATCTTGGTCATCTCTGAATGCTGTGGCCTGTCACTGGCCATTCCCCTGCATAACTTGTCCAGTTCAGGAGGGCCATGTCAGCCAAATGTGGTGGCCCTTTGTGTTTGGGGCCTGCAGGTGTAAGGGGATGAGAAATTGCACCGGTGCTCTCGGACTAGCGTCCTCCATCAAGCTTGCTCTAAGATGTCTGTGGGCAAATATAGTGGCCTCTCTGTGTCCCACATGTCCTACAGGGTCCAGTAGGGGCTTTGTGCCTTTCCAGGAACACGGCAAAAATAGAAACCTAAGGAGTCTCTCCATCTTCGAATGTCATTCTCATAGAAATGCTCATATTTTAAAATTTTGGTCTCTTAACTTTGACTCCCAAGTGTGAAAAGAAGGAAAAGGAAAGTCGTGGTTGAATTGGAACCATGAAACCAGCAGCCCAGAGAGTCTGGGAATCAGAGCTCTCAGGGCCTGGTGTTGATTCGAGAGCCCTGGTCCTGTGCCTGTGGAGCCACTGGGCGATGTTGGGAGAGCTGTCATGAGCAGCATGGCACCAGCAGGGACACCGTGGGCTTGCTTGTTCTCGGCTTCCTCACCATGTGATGACGTCTCCGGCAAAGTTGCACAGCCAAAGGTTCCCCATGAACTGACTTCTGCCTGTCAGGTGCTATGTGGGGACAGGTCTGATTTAGGAGCAAAGGCAGAGGTCAGACAGAGCTGGGTCCTGGTCCTGCCCCTGACAGGGGCAAAGTCTCCTCACTCTGGGTCTAGGACTTAAGGTAAGGGCTGTTGCAAGGGCGGAAGACAGTGCACAGCCAGTGTTGTGGCACTTAGTTTTGTTACTGGTGTTGGGATTGCTCTCAAGGGAACCCACTGTGGGTAGCTTCACATGGCTGATGCCGCATGTGTGTTTGGTTAGCCTCTGCATCACACATCCTTGAGGTGTAATCCAGTGAGGGAGCTCCTTAGACACAGAGGCCTTTTGCATGACTTACCACAGTGGCTTGGGCTGCATTGCGTTGGTTATATCGCTTGAGGAGTAATTTTTCCTTTGTACAAATGAGAACTGAGTTTGCTGAGGAGTTATCTCAGACATCCTTTTTAGTACTTCAGTATTCTGTTCCTGCCATTTAAGTAGTATTGACTATTTTCTTTTCTTTTTTTTTTTTTGAGACGGAGTCTCGCTCTGTCACCCAGGCTGGAGTGCAGTGGCCGGATCTCAGCTCACTGCAAGCTTCGCCTTCCGGGTTTACGCCATTCTCCTGGCTCAGCCTCCCGAGTAGCTGGGACTACAGGCGCCCGCCACCTCGCCCGGCTAGTTTTTTGTACTTTTTTTAGTAGAGATGGGGTTTCACCGTGTTAGCCAAGATGGTGTCGATCTCCTTACCTCGTGATCCACCCGTCTCGGCCTCCCAAAGTGCTGGGATTACAGGCTTGAGCCACCGCATCCGGCCGACTATTTTCAAAGTAAATAGAACCAATGAAACAGAAGAGCTTGCAGAAAGCCCGGCCTCCAGCTGTGAAACGTCCAAGTGCGTCTTGGAAAGCTGGGAGCCTGTCTTCTTTCTTGATCTTGGAGGATCATCGTCTTGGTGCCTTCCCTGGGTTGGGACTTGAGTCTCTTCCTCTGTCCTGCAGTTGCACACACTCAAAAGGGCCAGGGAAGGACCCCAGACTGATCCTCTGGTTCCAAGTGAACTCTGTTTTGTGGCATTTTAAATTTGTGGTGTGTGAAATATTAGGGAGGGGTGAGGAGGCCTGCCAGAAATACTAGGGAGGGGTGAGGAGGCCTGCCAGAGTGGTGTGTATGTGCCTGAGTGTGTGTGAGTGTGTGGGTGCAGTGCATACATGCATGATTGACTTCATGCATATAAGGACATGCAGTGCACACACCTGTGATTCCATGTGTGTGCATGCGTGCATGCATCTGCGTGAATGCATTTGCTTGAGGGCACAGATATTCCATGTAGTGAGGGAACATGTGAGAGCATCCCTCCTGTTCAGACCACTTTGTAGAGTTCAGCTGCTCTATGACGTCCATTATCTTATCTTGAGGGAGACAGAGACAGGGAAAACGTGCATGCGCACAGGAGCTGCTTTTGTTCTTGAAAGAGAAGAGAATAAATAGTGCTCTATCTGGACAAGATGTTCAACAGGCTTATCTTGCTGTGTGTCATCTGGTTGTTAAGGAAGATGCAGTAAGGCATGCTCTCTCCAGATAACAGTTTAAATTTCACACTTCTGGCAACATCCAGGCACGCATGAGAACAAGGCCCAGTGTGGTGGCCCTGTGACCCATCTATTGGTTTCTGTTGGTACTGATGCTTTCCCACCTCCTCTTGGAACTCTCTGGAGTTCTGCTTCGGTGTAAGGCAGCGAGATACCTAGAGCGTCACCTCCGAGGATTCGAGGCCCACCTTGGCCTGGAGGACCCCGCATGTACTCAACATGGACAAGCAATAGGGCTGCCAGCGCCTCGTGCAGCATTATCTCCTGTCCTGTTTGGCTAATGCTCCTCTACTCCAAGAAACCCAGTGTAGCACTGGTTTTTCTTATTGGTGAAATAGATTCTTGGTCAGTGGAGGTAACAAGGGAAAAAAAAGGCACATACTTTTTTTTATTCCTTGAAGAAAATCACTCATGGACAGCTATGATGTTAGGTGACTTCACCCCTCTTCTCATGCCTGGTTTATCCCTCTCTTCTTCACCTCCTCCTCCCCCACAGCTCACTTTCCACCGCAGGGCCACATTGCTGCTCTCATTGCGTTTTGTAGACTGGTTCCTGTCCAGGGGCAGCCAGGATGCAGGCGTTATGGGCACACAGACACCTGCTCTCCCTGTGTCCCTGTCTGTGGCTCTGGGCCCCTCCGCTGGGATGGGATGTCTTGTCTAGAGGCAGTAGAAAGAGATCAGGATGTGGGTTGAAGTTCTGGGTGTGCCACTCACATCCTGGGCAGTTTTGGACGTTAGGCTTTTGTGAAGCCCATTTTCTCAACCCTAAAATGGGCATGAAAATGCAGACCCAGTGGTGCAGAGTTGGGAGTCAGGGAGGGTTGTACGTGAAAGAGCCTGGTCTGCCAGGCCAGGGAGGCAGGACAGGACCACCGCCTCCCCAGCAGACAGCTGCTTCGTGCTGGCAGGTAGCACTGCACTGTACTGCACCCTGGATGTTCCCCCTTTTCAGAAGGTGCTGGTTCAGCTTCTCCCCAAAGAGTTGCCCTGAGCTTGCTGGCTGTGAGTGCTGGGGGTGGTGTGGTGAGTTGTGCTCACCTTTCCAGCCTGGGTGCATGCAGTGCAGGCATGTGTGTTCTTGTGTGTGTGTGTCTGAATTCCTCCCTCACTCCTTGCTGTCCTCTTATCAGTCCCGTGTGGTGAAACTCTTCTGCCTTGAGCCCTCTGGCCTGGTGGGCTTCAGTAGGGACTGTCCCCATGGTTCCCTGGGTCCTTTCTTTGTGGTTAGTGGTGGCAAGCAGCCATTTGCTTTTTGCAGAGAGAACTGGCAGAAGCTAAGGATGTGGTAGGCTTGGGAAGCTGCATGTCGTGTTGAGTTCATGGCAGGAGGCCCATTATCAGGAGAAGGAATGGGGAGCCGACCCAGATGAAAGAAACCTTCCCCTTCTGGAGGAAGGAAGGCCACCACCCTTCAGGGAGCACTTGCAGGCTCCATCCGCGAGGAGGGACCCCCAGTCAAGGCACTTGATGGAGGCATTGGGAGGAGACAGCACCCATGGGCACCATTGGAGGCAGAGGCATTCTGACTCAAGGGACGCGCCCACCTCTGGTTTCTGGTGCTGTTGGCTTTAGAACGTGGTGAGTGTGGCCGGGCGCGGTGGCTCAAGCCTGTAATCCCAGCACTTTGGGAGGCCGAGGCGGGCAGATCACGAGGTCAGGAGATGGAGATCATCCTGGCTAACGCGGTGAAACCCTGTCTCTACTAAAAAATACACAAAAAAAAAAAAAACGAGCCGGGCGTGGTGGCGGTCGCCTGTAGTCCCAGCTACTCGGGAGGCTGAGGCAGGAGAATGGCGTAAATCCGGGAGGCGGAGCTTGCAGTGAGCTGAGATCCGGCCACTGCCCTCCAGCCTGTGCGACAGAGCAAGACTCCGTCTCAAAAAAAAAAAAAAAAAAGAAGAACGTGGTGAGTGTTGTGCCCTTGGGCATGTGTGCACTGAGATGCTGAGGACTTCTCCTGTTAGAGAAGTGTCTGCCTTCGTCTTTCTGTGGGATAGTGTTTTGGAACTGCCCCATGTGTGCCCTGTGTTACGGTCAGGATGTTTGTGTCTCCCCGGAATTCCTATGTTGACATTCTAACCCTCCATGGGATGGTGGCATTAAGAGGTAGGGCCCTGGGGAGGTGATTATGTTATGTGGGTGGAGCCTCATGGGTGGGATTAGGGACCTTATGAAAGGGACCCTAGAAAGCTTCCTCACCCCTTTGGCTATGTGACGATGCAGTAAGGAGGCGCCATGTACGAACCGGGAAGTGAGTCCTCCCCAGACACCGCATCTGTGGTGCCTTGACCTTGGACTTGCAACCTCTAGAGCTGTGAGAAATAAGCAACTGTTTATAAGCCACCTAGTTTGGGGTAATTTTTAAATGGTAGCCCAAACTGACAGAGACATCATGTTTTTGTGCACGTAAATCCAGGAATTATGTTAATAAACAATAGAAACTCTTTCTAAAAAACATACAGGATTCCATATTTCAGAAGTCTTTTAGACATGATTGTTTTCATTAGCTTTTTCAGTTATGTTAAGTTAATATGTGTGCTAGAGACCAAGAGGTGTTTGGGGATGCTCCCAAGCCTGAGGTGCCGTGGTCTGTTGAGGCCAAGGTGCCCTGTGGACAGGAGGTGTCATGGTGCAAGCTGAGGCAGCTGAGATAAGCCCCCATCATCACAGCAGGAGTACTGGGGGATGGAAAGTTACACAGAGGCTGGCCTGGGGGTGTGGGTGGGACTGACTACCAGTGCAGAGGCTTACGACTCAGAGGCGGGCAGATCTGAAATGTGTTAGGGAGACACACCAGGGAATGTCACCCGTCGAGAGCCCTTGGCCTTCAAAGGCTGCTGATGCACGGAGGGTTAGTTTTCTAACTTAATCCAAGCAACAAATCTATGATCCTGCTTGCCTCTGAGGAGGCAGGGGGATATGGTGCCCCCACTTTTGGGGGGCAGGCATCCCATCCCTGCTGATACCTGTAACCCAGATCCACTGAATGGGAGAACCCCTGGCCAGGCTCCGGCTCCCAGCCCTACCTGCTGCTCCGCCCTTGATGGCCTTCTTCCTGGAGGCTGGGCCCCCGTCTTCATCGCCCTGCAAACCTCCCATTCCTCCTTCCTAACCCAGCTTCCCTGGATCTGGCCCTTTGTCTGCCAGGCTGGGATGCCTTTGAGATCCACTCTCCTGTTTGCCTCTCCGCGCCTTTCCTATTTGTACTCAGAGAACAGCTCTGGGAAACCGTAAACCATCCAGTGGGAAGAACCTGTGCCTGCATCCTCATGGTGGCCCTTTTGAGGCTGTGCCTGCCTTATTTGGTCTCTCCTGACTCCCCCAGGTGCTTTGAAAGGCCGGCTGCACAGGGCTCATTTTTGACCTTTTGTTGAACGGCACTGCTCTGTCTGCTGCCCCTCATCCTTTAGGTTTCAGCTCAAGCACCAGGTCCTCAGGAAGGTGCCTCCCTGCCCTGTCACTGTGTCCCCTAGCATCTGCCCTTTTCCCTCTGGTACTATCCAAGGCCAGTGACTAGCTAGCCATCCGGATGTTCACTGGGGCAGTGATTCTCTGCCCTCAGCTGGAGCCCAGGAGGCATGAGGGACTGGCTCTGTGTTGTTCACCAGGTGCCCGTGCACAGAGCAGACACCTCCGTCCCAAAGTGGAGTGCTGTCTTGTCTTGTAGGGAGAACCCTCACCAGCACACTTTTACTGAGCAGGTGCGGTGGCTGGTGCATTGCGATGCCCACGGTGACGAAGGCTTCGAAGGGCTTGGAGTCTAGTGGGCTGGAGTTGTGAGCAGCAGCAGGATCCCGTGTGAGGAGTGCTTTATCAGAGATATTTGCAGCCTCCTTGGGAGCACAGAGGAAGGACAGGCAATTCTGGGAAGGTGGGTAGGGCAGGGAGTGTGGACATTGTCAGGATCATGGAGGAACTTGCCAAGTCCTGATCATTTGTTTATGAATCTGTCTGCTCCCCTGGGCTGACTGCCCCTGCTCTGATGTGATGCACTGCTGTCTCTTGGGTGTCCTGAGTCTCAGCAAAGGGCCTAGAACCCAGTAGGTGCACAGGGAATGTAAGCTGCATGACAATCCAGATGAATTTGTGCAGATAAACACCTGGCTCATTGATCAGTTCTTCTGTGGCAAATCCATGTGAAATGGCTGCAGATGTTATTTCCAACGTTCTTTCCAGAACGATTGGAGGTGGTGAGTCCCTCACCCTGAGGCCAAGCCCAGCCCCACCCTGGGGTTGACTCCCGCCCGGGCACTGAACTCAGCCCTCCCATCAGACTTTCCCCATCCGGAGAGGTGGCAACATGACATAACCTTCCAGAAGCTCCAAAGCGGGAGGAGGCGCCCAGGCCAAATTTCATCTGAATAATTTCTGGTCAATGGTGGTTATCCGATGGGAAGTAGCACTTCCCTGTCTCTAAATTCTGCTCCCCTGTTGCAATGCATCGCCTTTCTCAGCCGCCTCCACATGGACTTTACTCGTGGATTTTGACTGAAATCCTTCCTGTTTTCTAACTCTGTGGCTGGGAAGACGGCCTGGACCCCTCCCAGATGTTTCTCAATGGTCTGGGTTGTCAGGATTTGAGGTTTCTGCATGCCAGGGATGTCTGGGTTATGTTAGTTGATTGTGCTGGTGGATTTTGATTTTTAAAACTCACTGAGCAGTGTAGCCAAGCTCATAAATCCAAGTATTTGTTTTGCAGTAACTGTGATCTGGAATTTTATGTTAAGTTATGGGGTTGTTTTCTGTCGGTTTATTCAGATGGATGTAATGCTGCTCTCTGGGTGCTCAAGGTCTGCCTGGGCGTGGCAACTTCTGATTCCACATCATCGAAGCCAGGGAAGGGGCAGTGCTGTGCTTCAAGGAGCCAACGCGGGTATCAGCAACCCTGGGACACTGGCAGACCTGAAATGTTAAGAAATGTGAGGAGCTCTGTTCAGAGGATGGGGTCGAAACCTGGCCTCCGCATGACTCAGCCAGGCGGCCCCTAACCTAGGGTGAGCGTGGACAGGCAGGCTCCCATATCACCCTCGCCCCTCCAGCCGGCTCACTGTGGCCAGCATGCGTCAGGCGCCTACTGTGTTAGCTGCTGGTCACCCACACACAGGTGGACAACTCCCAACAGGCTGCTGGGCCAGTGAGGGACAAAGAAGTCCTGGACAGTCACAGCCGTGTGTGTGGGGGACCTGGGGTTCTTGGGAGGGTGCTCCTGGTTTACATGGTGATGAGTGGCCCCACTGCTGGGGTCTGCTCACACACCGAGTGAGGTGGGGAACTTGTGTCCTTCCAAACATGTATTTGAACTAGACAAGTACTTAAGAGGGTTTCCTGAGTTAGACTTCGGATGTTTTTGAGGGATCGGTACCGTCTTCTTCCTTTCCTTTCATTTTGCAGTATTCTATAATATGATCCATTTGAATATCTGATGGAGATGCAGAGACATTTTCCTTTCTACACGTGCCTTGTGTTGGGGGGGGATATCTTAAATGGGGGGCATATTGACAGCAAGGTAAAGAGACAACAAGGTGTGTCCTTTACATAGATTATGTAAGTAATGTTAGGGAGGGGAGGTGGCTCCCCGAGACGAAGCAGCAGGCCGGGCCCCAGTGGGTCTCGTTGTCTCTGGGCTTGATTCTTCGGACTGTGAAGTGGGCAGTGAGGCCTGGCTGGCCCTGCTCACAGGCTGTTCGGAGGAACGTATGAGTCAAGGGATGTAAAAGGACTCTGTCAGCTCCTGAGTGCTTCATCAACATTAGTCAGTGCCACAGCCGATTCAGTGTCCTATTCGTGAAGATTAAGGCCACCTCGATTGATTTCTGAGAGGCTCAGAGGTTAAGCCTGTGATCTCCAGAGCCAGGCTGATGTTGAGTTCAGACCTCAGTTCCACTGCCTCCCTGTGCTTCAGTTTGCTGGTCTGCCACATGAGGACAATAACTGAAACTCATCGAGGGGTTGTGTGAGGATCAGATTCATGTCTGAGCACGTGAACCGTGCCCATATGATAAGAATCCCTTGAGGGGGATAACAATGATTGATTGATTGATTGATTGATTGATATTCTTTCTTGTAGAGATGGGGGTCTTACTGTTGCCCAGGCTGTTTTCCAACTCGTAACCTCAAATGAGCCTGCCAACTTCGCCTCCCAAAATGCTGGGAATTCAGGTGTCGGCCACTGTGCCTGGCCCCAACGATTATTTTTCGAGAAAATAAAATCATATTATGTGGAAAGAATGAGAGAGAAAGCGTAAAACCAATTATCTGGGGATAAAAACTTCAAGAGTTTTAGGGGCTGTTGTCTTGAAGTGTGGTTCGGTGTTCTTGGGCAGATCTGGCGTGGGGAGGTGAGGATCTGTGAAGAGAGTGAGAACAGCAAATAGGTAAGAATGTGGAGATGGCCGCCCTGTGACATGGGCGGAGGCACCTTGCGGCGACATCGAATGCTGCCTGTGCCGCGCGGGCACACAGAGAGGGCTGCTCTCGCTCGAATGGGAGCATCTTGAGCCTTATCCCCATTCCTGGGCTGGTGTCCAACAGAGGGTAGTCTGGAGGGATTGACTTCCCTTTTGGGAGGCACCTGGCTGAGGAAATGGTGCTGTGGGAGGCAGGCTGGGTGCAGTCAAGAGCCTTGGGGTCTCCGCAACCCCAGTCAACCTGCCACAAAGGCCTGTTGTGCAAGTACTGGAGTTTGTGAGAGTGACTATCTTGGTTGACTGATTCTTGATTGATTGATTATTGATTGGTTGATGCCCTCAACAATTAATTTTATAGTGTCTTTTGGGTGCTGGCCTCCTTGAGGCTGTGTGGCCCAGCCCCCTGTCACTTTCTCACCCATTTGCTGCCATTTTTCTTCTTGTTCCTTCAGACTTTTCTTGACCCCCGATACAGAAATGAGTGTGGAACCCTCCCTCCACCTTTAGGCTCCCGCTGCACTTTCCTGGAGTTACTTTCCTGTACCTCAGGTCATCCTGATAGAATCCACGGTTCCTGTTGATTTTCCTTTCCTCTTGCACTGCAGTGTACATTCATGAACATTTTCTGTGTTTCCAATCGTATCCAGGTCCAGATCAGGTTCTGCCCTGTCGTAGGTGTCCAGGACATATTTATAGGCTTACAAAATGTTTCAGTTGTGGGTGTTAATGAATACCAGTGGAATTAAGGAGGGAATAAAAGGTAGAAGTATTTAGTTTGGTGAGTATTAACTTGTGGTTAGCTTTGCATCTTTACAAACATCTGGTTTGTCGGAGGTGGTGAAGGTCCCTGTGGGAGAGCTCTTCCCCTTCCCTTTCCTGACGAGACTTATCTGAGGCTTGCGCCGTGGGTGGCTTTCCCGGGTAAAGATTGGTAATGACACCTTTCCTCTAGCTTTCTTTTGTCAAGAGTGGGGCTGCAGGATGCTGTGGCTGGTGGCCCTGGTAAGATGAGTGTGATTTGAAGAGGGGCTTGTGGAGACAATCCAGGAAAACAGCACAGCAGGGTTTCTGTTGCAAGGTTGGGCGCTCTTGTCTTCAGTCAGTGTTGGCCAGGCACTAGCAGGACCATAGAATTGGCACACCCCATGACACTGTGAAGGAAAAAGAGCCTATGTAAGTATACCAGGCTGAATTGGGATACAACACATGAGCTAGATTTTTGTTTGTTTGTTTGTTTGTTTTTGAGACGGAGTTTCGCTCTTATTGTCCAGGCTGGAGTGCAATGGTGTGGTCTTGGCTCACTGCAACCTCCGCCTCCTGGATTCAAGTGATTCTCCTGCCTCAGCTTCCTGAGTAGCTGGGATTACAGGTGCACACCACCACGCCCGGTTAATTTTGTATTTTTAGTAGAGATGGGGTTTCACCATGTTGGCCAGGCTGGCCGCAAACTCCTGACCTCGGGTGATCCACGCACCTCAGCCTCCCAAAGTGCTGGGATTGCAGCCGTGAGCAACTGTGCCTGACCCACATGAACTAGATTTTTATTTGTGTGTGTTTGTGTATCTTCACAGGAAATCATTTTAGCCATTGCTCTTGTCAGCGTATTAGGAGGAGTATGGACCTGGCCCATCTCCTTAACATGCTGCTGCATGAGTGGATGGGGCACTAGCAGGGTAGGGGTTGCTGCTTACTGAGTTGGAGCCGGGAGCTGGTCTGTGGGTGTAGCTGGGCCAGAGGCAGGATATGGGGACGCTAAAGCTCATTGAGTTGAGATGGGGTCCTGACAGTCACTGCAGGTGTAGACAGGCAGAGGCAGGATGGGAGGACACTGCTTGAGTTGAGATGGGATCCTGGCAGTCACTGCAAGTGTAGATGGGAGCCCGGCAGAGTCAGGGATGGGCTGCTCCACAGGAAGCTGTGGCCCTGGACAGTTGCACCCTATTTCTGTTCCTCAGTGCTGTGATCTTTACAATTTGTATGTCAGAGTAGTTAATCTCTAGGATTTTCTCTTACTCAATAGACTATATAGATACCACTCCCCAAATCGACAGTTTCATAGTGTTCTCTACTTATAATTCACGTATGTCATACACATTTGCATTTTGATTCCTTTGTGTACATGTTATCTAGAGACAACAAGGTATGCCCTTTACATAGATTATGTAAGTATCATGCATCACAGTGATGTGACGTTTTGGTAGAGGTGTTCTTTCTTTGGCTTATTTCTGGGGAAGCAGCAGAGCATGGTGGAGGTGAGGTGGATGGTGGAGACAGCCTGCCAGTGTTCCTGCTCTTCCTCTTTCTGCTTAGAGTCATTGTGAGGAATAGCAGAGTAAATACACATGAAATACAAAGAACACTGGGGAGCTCCAGAAAGTGTTCAATGGTGTTAGTAATGACGATGGTGATGATGATGTTGTTAGTGATGGTGATGAGGGTGACAGTGGTGATGCTGATAATGATGTTGTAATTGATGGTGATGATGGTAACGATGATGGTGATGGTGGATGATGGCGTAATTGATGATGATGGTATATTAGTGACGATGGTGTTGATGGGGATGGTGATGATGATGGTGTGATGTTGGTGAAGATGGTGATGGTGATGATGATCATGATGGTGATGGTGAGTGGTGATGGTGTAATTGATGGTGATGGTGTGGTTGATGGTAACAGTGGCACTGTGATTATGTTGACAGTGGTGATGATGGTGATGGTGACGATGCTGATGAATGGTGACAATGATGGTGATGATGATGGTGATGACAGTAATGATAGTGCTGTGACTGGTGATGGTGATAGTGGTAGTGCAGTTGATGGTGATAGTAACAATGGCAGTGGTGACGACTGTACTGATGATGTTGATCGTGATGATACTGATGGTGATGATAGATGGGGAACGGTTAGGGGCATATTCTGTGATGCAGGCCAGTCTTTTTACCATTCATTTTCTGGCTCATTCTTGGACTTTCAGGTCCCGACTTTCACATTTTAACCTCCTAGTTAAATGCAAATTGCATATGTGGTTAAGTTGGAAGAAAACACTTCATGTTTTAAAAACTGTTATATTAACGTGTAAGGGCCCTATTATCTCTACTCTTGGAACTTTAAGTAAGGGAAAGAAAAGATAGAAATGACATTGAGCAATGGGGTTAAGTGTCCAGTTGTGGTTTTTCTTATACTGCTCAAAACCTTGCTGGTGTGCCCATACCATCAGTTAGGACTCAGAGGCAACCGGTTCTCACTACATGTCACTGAGTTCCCTTGGGTGGCCTAACATGTCCAGTTGCCACCGATATCCCAAACTGGTTGTATTTCACAGAGGACAGAGGAAGGCGCTATTATGGGTGAGTCTTGGCATTCTGGAATTGAGTAGATTGAGCCCCCAAAGTTACAAGTTTTGTGGGACTTGGTCCCTGGAAGAAGGTAGATCCAGGGAGGATCCAAGGTCAGACCATGCGGAAATGCTCCCCATTTGAGAGATGGTTTTCCGGAATCTAATAGTGATCTAATAGAATCAGAGAGACTAGCATGGAATGGGACAGGTTGGCACAGAATAATGAAGCGCTGCACAAGAGAGACAGCTGTAAGGAAGGCCCAAAGGAGATGAGAATTGAGAAAGGTAGCAAGGAGAAAAGAAGCAAGGAGAAAGCTGAGAAAGGAGACCAGAGGGAAAATGGGATGAGGGTAGTTTTGTAAGAAAGATTTGGTAATGGGTTATTCCATTTGGTTAACCCAACATTATTAAGCACCTGCTAGGAAAGAAAGATGAGAGTTTTGTGTCCTGTCTTTGAGTCCATCACAGTCAGCAATACACTAAGTGATTACAGATAAAAGTTTGGAGATAGACGGGCAGGTTTGTAGGTGTGTGTTTTTTAGCACTTGCTTTGGGCCAGGTGCAGTATTAGGACTCCAGGAGAACACGGTAGTTATTTAAGACTAACAAGGCAACAATAGGGTCACGGGGCCGAGCAGTGAATGTGGGCATTGGGCAGGCCTTGTCTGGTGGTCCCCTGCTGTGGGTCAGTCACTCCCCTCCTGCCTCGTGGAGCCTGTTACTGGGACACAGAGAGGCTGGCAAACTTGACAGTTGAAGCGAAGAGAAGGAGAGGGTGACTCACAGGCTTGTTTATAACTTGGTCAATATGTGTGGAGTGTTGTATAAAAGATTCTGACAACCCTGTAAGACAGTGGCCTGGATTCCCAAGGCTCGTGGAGACGTTGTGAAGAATAGCAGTTCCAAGACAACATATAAAAATGTTGGGCGTTTGCAAGCCAGACAGCTCTGGGCTGTAACTGCTGCAGCGGGAGCCAGGATTCTTAAACATGAGTCTGGAAACCTCGTCTGACAAGGGAGCTGATGTGTGATTTGCAGACTGTCAGCTGTGGAGCTGAGTGTTCAGGCAAAGCCATGAGAAGGGGCCTGCCACACACCCCCTCAGATGCCGGAGGGTAAGCTGGGTTGGAGAAGGGACAGGCTCTTCACAGGAAAATGCTTTTGGTGGAGCCTACTTTCATGGCATGTCATCGACTATCTCACTTGAGATTTTTCAGCTTTTCAGTTTTGCAAGTTGATAGATGAAAAGTGATGTCTCCTTTTTATTATGTTTTTCATTCATCTGGTGATTACAGGAGATTGAACATCTAAAAAGATACAGAAAAGCTGCCTGCAGCATTTTCTGTTTACTTAGCAAAATAGCCTTTCAAATCCTTTGCTCATTGCTTATTTAAAAATTATATTATTTTAGGGTATGGTGAGGTGGCTTATGCTTATAATCCCGGTATTTTGGGAGGCCGAGGCGGGAGAATCTATTGAAACCGGGAGTTCGAGACCAGCCTGGGCAACAAAACAAGACCCTATTTCTACAAAAAATTTTAAAATTGGCATGCACAGTGGCACGTGCCAGTGGTCCCAGCTACTCTAGAGGCTGAAGCAGGAGGATTGCTTGAGCCTGGGAATTTGAGGCTGCAGTGAGCTATGGTCATGCCACTGTACTCCAGCCTGGGTTACAGAGTGAGACCTCATCTCTAAAAAGAAAAAAAATAAAGAAATAACATTTTGAAAATTAAAAAATTTAAAAATCAGTTTTTTTTTAATTTCTAAGAATTCACTACATTATGAATACTAAATCTTATATGTGATATTAGGCAGAACTTTGCCAATTTTTAGTGACGTTTGTCCTCAGAAAAGGTCAGTTTCTTATCTTTCCACTTTGTACATTGCAAACATTCCAGTCAGTTGCTTATGTAAGTTTTTTCATGGCCTGTTTGTCACGCAAAAGTTGTAATGTTTGGTTTCTTCCGATCTACTCTTTTCATTTAGTTCATGCTCTTGTTCCTTGTTTTAGAATGCTTGCCCTTCTCCAAGGTCACAAAGATGTTCTCTGATATTTTATTCTAATACTGATTTCAGCTTTTCCAATTCTGAATCAGCTCTATGATTGATGCATCTAAAATTCATGGTATTTATGTTATTATTTTATGATGTTTTTCATGGAGTAACCAGTTTTCCCAGTTTTATTGTCTGGCTCCTCCTTTCTGTCTGAGTTGTGGTGTCTCTCTCCAGTGTCATGTTCTCTCCTATGGATGAGGCCACCACATATATCTGTCTTTCACAAAGTTTATTTCATGCATCACAGGGCGCTATATATCTGTTAGCCTTACCTTTTACAAGAACTTTCACATGTGAAATAGTTTGAGATCATAATTTTTCAGTAGCTACCTAATATTTTGTGTGTGTGTGTGTGTGTATATATATAATTTTATCTTTTTATTGCTTAGGTAAACTTTTTTTTCATGGCAGAGAGGAATCTTGGCTATCACCCTGTTCTACTCCTAATTACAGAAGGGGAAATGGGTGCCAGAGGGGACATGACTGGCACGGATCGTTGGTGAGGGGCTGGAGTGAGCATCAGACTTTCAGCTCCTGAGGCCCCTGGACATCTGCTCCTGGTCCTGGTGTGTAGCTCATGGTAGATGTTTGCTTTAGTGGGCTCACACATGTGGAGCTCCAGTTCTTGCACCAGGCACAGAAGAGCCTTTGCACACCAGCTCACTGGGTGTTCCAGTCCAGCTCTGGGAGGTGGGCTCTGCGCCCGTAGAGCCGGGCTGGCAGCTGGTGTCACTGCTTAACCTGCTCTGCCTCCCAGAGCAGGCAGCCTCTGCTCTGTGCTGCAGTTTGCTGTTCGTACAACGGAGCGAGAATGTGCCTTTCTTCCTGGTCCCTGTGGGGACAGGTGGAACAAGGCGTCTAAAGTACGTGGAGTTTTGTGGAAGGCACCGTGGCAGCCAATAATGGGCTGCGTGGATGGAGCCTCTCCCAGTCAGCAGGGCATGTGTCTTTTGCAGGGGGAGGTGCGGCGGCTAGTGGGCTCCCAGCAGTGTGCCTGGGCTCCAGTTCTGCAGCCTGAGTTCTCCAGGTTCCTCCTATGGGTCCAGCTCTGTGCTCAGAGGGGCAAGTTCCAGAGGCTGAGGCATTTTCATTATCTTGCTTCGTTCATAGGAGTGGGAAGGCCTTTGCCAGAAGCCCGTGGGAGAATTCACTTACCTTTCTATTGGTGAAAATTGGGTCCTTACCCCATTCTGAGAGCCTCAGGCAAGGAGAATGAACGGAGTTGCCCTCGTGCTGCGGGTCTCAGGCACCCACTGTTAGGGTCCCAGAAGACCCTAAAGGGCTCCTGTCGGTGTGGTTTGTATTCATCACGATTTATCCTATTAGAAATAGGAAACTGATGAATATCAAAAATATTTAAGTCATTTAAAAGCAATGGTAATGAACCAATTATATGTTAAAATGAACATAAGCTTAATAAAAAATGACTGTATATTTGAAAACAACAAAGCGAGAGGAGGAGCATTGTTTTGTGATTCTGTTATGCAGCCTTAATCAAGAGGTTGGTTCCCCCTGCATGTAGTCTTTCTGCAATGTTTGAAGTGTTGAAGACAATCTAGCCCCATAAACATATCTACCTGGAAAAGGAAGCATTTTAACAGGCTTTTCAGGCCATTGTAGATATTCCATTTTGATTCTACACCAAAACTCAAGTGACAGTTGCTTAAAGTTCAGTTTCACTGTGGAATCTGAAAGTGTATTGGTAGAGTTTTTCCTACTCTGTTTTATTAAAATCCACTGGCCTGTCTTGCACACCAAGTGCATCTTTTACCCGGTGTGGAACACCACGCACTGGCTATCTGGAAATTATTGGTCTACTGACAGTTACTCAGAACTTTGAAATGTTGACATATTTGTTATACAGTCTCAGGAAAATCCCCACATTTGTTAATATTATTGTTGATTTAACAGAAATGTCCCAGGAGTTGTTAGGCTCTGGTTATGGGTACAAGTCTTTTTTTTTCTTTTTTTTTTTAGACAGTGTCTCACTCTGTCACCCAGGGCATGATCTCTGCTCACTGCAACCTCTGCCTCCTGGGTTCAGGCGATTCTTGTGCCTCAGCCTCCCAAGTAGCTGGGATTACAGACATGCATCATCATGCCCAGATAATTTTTTGTATTTTTAGTAGAGACGGGGTTTCACTGTATTGGTCAGACTGGTCTCAAACTCCTGACCTCAAGTGATCCGCCCGTCTCGGCTTCCCGAAGTGCTGAGATTACAGGCATGAGCCACCGTGCCTGGCCTGGGTACAAGTCTTCTAAAATTCTAATTTTCACTTGAAATCTCAAATTTTGACATGGGTTTATGATGACAGACTCACTTCATTTTTGAGAAAATGACAAGCACTCGAGTCTGAATAACAACATTTTGTCTGCTGGGAGTTCTTTCCAATAAAAATGACATTCCCTGAGAAGGTGGCTAGTTTAGCTGACAGCTCACACAAGTGCTGTTCCAAAAAGGAGGTGGGTCTGTGTGGCTGAGGGTCAAAAAGAACACATACATTTTGTCTTCCGGGCCTGTGTGCTTTGGAGATGGATTTTGGCGTGAAATTCTTCCACTGTTTGGAGCCTCCCTTGTGGCCAACACCTTCACAGCCCCGAGTCCCTAAACAGTGATCAGGTAATGAGGTCTCCACAGCACGTGGACCTACTGGCTATGGGCTTCTGAAAGCAGACCTGGAACAGGTCGGGATTGGGACACAGTTGTCCTGCCCATGAATCCTCAGTCTCATCCACAAACCCCAGTCTCACATTAGTAAACCAGGTGAAGGTAGGTAGCTTCTTTCCAGGGTGTGGTGGAAATTTGGTAATACCTATGCAGTTCAAGCTTTTAGGTGCTGAGAGTATCAGCTGCCTGTCACTCCTGTTAGTGCTGCTGTTGTGAGACCCTGTTCATACACAACAGAGACGCTGTCCCTTGATGAACTTGCAGCCCATTGGGAGAGATGGACACAGGGAAATCATCATCGTATGACAAGCCATGATGACCTGCCATGATGGGTCAGTGGCATAGAAGGGTGTGAATTCAGGCACAGAGGCAGCTGAGCTGGGCCCAGGAGGGGAGGTGGGTGCAGGATGGTGTGAATGAGGAGCTGGGGTTGGCATGGGCAAGGTTAGGGCAGACTGGGGTAGGGCAGGCAGGGGGACGTCTCCTGTGGGTGGCAGGATAGGAAGCTGGGCCTGGGCACTTTTCTATTCATACTTTGTAATATGTCAGAAAGGCAAGGAGAGTACGGCTGGATGAAAACACTGAACTTGATGTACAGATGGGCTGCAGTCCCATCTTCATGGACCATGGCTGCCGCCTTGACTGAGACATCCTTACAGTTTCTCCCCGAGAGGTGCTTGCGAGGAGCAAGTGCAGTAACATACAGGAAAGTATCTTGTATGCTGCCTGGTGCAGTGCTGACCAGAGCTGGGCCACAGATAGATTGACAGTGGACTTGCTACTCTGAGGATTACCCATGCTGCTGGCAATCGAGTATAAAGTCTTAGTCTAAACATTTGTAAAACTTTGAGGGTCATTTGTCTACATACCAGAAACAATGGCCATTCCTCTCAGGATTGCAGTCTTAGCTGATGGGCAGTTTATACGATTTCACTATGATAATTGAATTTAATGATTTTGCCCTACGATGCGGATGGCTGTCTGGTGGCCGAGTAGGCCACCCACCATGGATGTATCATACCAGTGCCACCCTTGTACTGCCCAGGGCCCTTTTTTTGTGTTGAGTTGGCATGTTGCATGACAAATGACCCCCAAAGTTAGTACCTTAGCATAACAGTAAGAATCTGTTATCTCCCACTATGTCAATGATCAGGAATTTGGGACATAGGTGACTGGGCAGTTCTGGTTCAGGGTCTCTGGAGAGGCTGCACCATCTGAAGGCTTGGTTGGGGTTGGAGACCAGCTTCCAAGGTGGCGTACCTCTATGGCTGGGAAGCTGGGGCCAGCTGTTGGTGGGAAGTCTCAGTTCCTCTCCGTGGGGGCCTCTCCACAGGCCTGCTTGAGTGTCCTCACAACATGGCATCTGGCTGTCCTCAGAATGAGTGATCCTCGAGACCAGGACAGAAGCCATGATGCCTTTTAGCCACAAAAGTCACACAGCATCCCCTCTGCCAGGTTGCACTGTCACACAGCCCAGCTGATTTGCTGTGGGAGGGGGCTACACACCGGCATGGGGGCCATGAGTTGAGGTCACCCGGGCCATCTGGAAGGCTGACTGCTGCGTGATGTCATAGTCCTGTGACATGCTGGTAGACGTGTGTGGGCAGAATTCTTTCCCTGACTCTCACTCAGCCAGAGGCCAGAGGCCTGCCCACCGCCCTTCTCCTTATCTCAGTCCTTCGTGCTGGCCTCTGCCGGGGATGGTTTCTGTCTGGACTTTTACTCTTGTGTGGAAGTCCCTTGTTTCCCAATGGCAAGTCTCTCTTGATTTGAAAATCACTGATCACCTTTGTGTGTTTTGCCCATTAGAAGGTGTAGGATAAATACATGTCTTTGGGAATAATCTCACAAACCTCAGAGGCATAGAAAGACAATTCAGCAATTCAAAAAAATAGATCCTACAAAGATAACGACCTAGCTGTAACTACTGGAGTTCTAATAACTGCCAGGCAGTGGGCAAGTGACTTTATCTGTTTCGTCCTCATTCAACCCTACACAAACCTTTTTGACTTTGACACGTCGTAGAAAACAGAGTGCAGGAGGGGGAGTGAGACATTGATTAAATTCACAGGGCGTCAACACACAGAGCTGGGATGTGGGGCCCCTCTCTCTGACTTCCGAGGCCTTGGTTTTCAGGTTCCATGCACTTCTGCCTGTGGGCATTACTTTCTAGTTTCAAAGCAAGGTCCCTTGAAGGATTCCATTTGACCCATGATAGCTCCGTGGGAGGAAACAGAGACCCAGCTAGAGGGGCAGAGCCTGGAGAGGAGGTTTTGGTCACTGTTCCCCAACCCAAGTGTCTTTCCCTCCTCTCTCAGCTGTCTCTGTGGGCTGGCAAATGTGAGGAAAGGGAGGGCATGTACCTGACGCTCCCTTGGAGCTGGCACAGGAGGCTGTGCTGGGATTATTTGGTGCTGTTGCTTCATTTCTCTTTCCCTGTCTTGCAAGGCCTGCCTGCAGCATGCCCGTGGTAGCCATGGGGAGGTTTATGCCTCATCATCACAGCTGCAGCCCCTGGGCAGGAGGGCCTGTGAAATCTGCATTGGTTCCAGCTCCGCATCACATTGTTAGGGCCTCCGAAGGGACACAGGACTCGCTCCGTTCACACAATGGCCCCTCTGGAAGGATTCTTCTATAGGAATTTAGACATGAATTTATTCTGACAGTCAGTTCTCAGGTTGGCCGGAAGTGGAAGCAGTTCCGAAATCCAGATGCACGACTTTGTCACAAATTTAAAGGCTCTAATCCAGTCTTTCATGGACACTTTAAATTCTGATTCTTAAGGGGCATTTTCCAGTTTCTCTTCTTTTTTTAAGAATCAACTGTAATTTCTGGGCACACACAAATGCTCTCTGCTGCTGAAACTCACTATTCTTCTTTAGGGATCCACTTTGGCTGGATGTACATATCCCTTGAAAAACCAATCTGCTCATGACCCTGCTCCCAAGACATTCCCACCTGAGCCACCCGAGCTGTTGCTAACAGACAGCAATTGTAACTTGGCTCTTGCACACCATGTCCTCACTGCCTTCTGTCCACACTGCCGTGTGTCTCATGTAAAAATCTCCCTTGTGCCAGAGAGAGGCCACCCATGGGATCTTCAAGCTAGAGACTTTGAAAGATTGAGAGGGTTTGGAGATTTAAAAATTCTTGCTAGAAAGACTGCTTGACACACATTCTTTCTCTCTCTCTCTCTTTTTTTTTTCTTCCAGCCTGCAAGTATTCCTGCCACAAGAAATGTGAAGCCAAGGTAAGCATTCTGTTGCTTTCCCGTGGGACTTTTTATAGCTGAGTTGGCCTTCATTGAATGATATGTGTGGGGTGGGGGGGCCTCTTTGGACTGTAGCCACGGGAAGAAAACTCTTTAGGAAAGCCAGGGCTGGGATATGGTGTATACCTTTCATCTCAAGAATAAACCGAAGAGCTTTGAAATCCACAGTTTTAATCATAGAAAATAATTCTTAAGAATTTGATTTCAGATAAGAATTCAATAGTTGTCCCCTGGCCACATCAACAGCTCCTTCTCAGTGGTACACGGTACCTGGTTTCTCACTGCCTTGTCATATTGCCTCTCGGGGGAGAGAGGGCAGGAGCAGGGAGGTCCAGGGCATTCCCCTGGCCTGGGGACTTTTCTGCCTCATTATGGAGATAGTTGTGCATAGATGGATTGGGGTTTTCAGCTGCCATGGAAACCTGGGAACCCTGGAGTAAGGTTTAGTGATGTTCACTGAGGTTTGTGAGTGCCTGGAGAGGTTAAATTGCCCGATGGCCTCTGTGACCAAAGGAGGCCTGGCTGTGTCCTGTAGGGCTTAGGGTTTTGGTGAGTGGGGAAGTGAGGTGGCCTGGAAGAGCCGTGTGGGAAGTGACAGACATCCCAAGGAAGAAGCATGTGGTTTTCTACCTTGTCTTGGTGCCTGAACCTTCAGATCTCCTGGGGATGGTGACTGTACTTACGGAATCCCCAGGTATGATTTGGGTCTGCAGTCGGGGTGGCAGCAGTGTTTTGCCCCATCTACTGTTTGGCCCTGCCTATGGGGGCTCTGTAGGTGTCCTGACAGGTTGTCCTCATGGCTGTAGGTCCAGGGAAGAGGAGTTTTAGAGTCTTGGGATTTTGCTGCTGTTACAGACCTCATGGGTCAGCTGTTTTGATCATTTCCAGCCCTGCCTTGGGCTCCAAGTGGAAGGCTATGCTGGAAGCTGACTTCGTGTTACCATGAACTCACTGCACGTGGGTCTATTTTCCATGTGAGGACTAGGGGGGCTGGTTTCCCCGACCCTCCCGATCTCAGGCATACACAAACACACACATGCATAAATATGCACACGTGCACGCACATAAATACACATGCACCCAAACACATTTGTGCTCACACACACACATACGCGTAGGCATGCACACAAATACATGCACACATACACACAAAGTTGAAAGAACTAGACTAGTATAGCCCTATTTCTTTTTTCCCAAGATACTTTTCTTTTTAAAGTCTTTGTTATGGAGAATGCTGAGCACGTGCAGGAGCAGAGAGGATGGCACAGGGGCCTTGCTGCCCACTTCCTGAACCCCAGACCAGCAGCCCCTATGACCTGGCCACACCT
Organism: Papio anubis; assembly: GCF_008728515.1. Classification (NCBI taxonomy): domain Eukaryota; kingdom Metazoa; phylum Chordata; class Mammalia; order Primates; family Cercopithecidae; genus Papio; species Papio anubis. The sequence goes on along the minus strand of NC_044979.1, from coordinate 117,252,331 downwards.
CCTTGCTGGCTGCCTCTTCCAGATGTCACGTGGGTGCGCTTCTCGGGCCTCCTGGGGGCTATGTGGAGCCCTTCTGCTCTTGCTTTCCATCCTGCTCTGGAGAGGGCTTCCCCTTTCCCAGAGGAGTAGGCGTTTCTTGTTCACACACTCCTAGGCATAGCTGATTTCCCACCGTGGTTTATTTGAGGTTTTTTGTCCACAGATAGGCTCCTTTCCCAGGGTACTGTGCACCTTTAGTGGTGTGGGAGCAGTGCTTCTGAATACAGTGGTGGGTGGGGAAGATAGTGCCTTTGGGGGAGTATTTCAGACGTGGAGAGGTTCCCCCTCCCCTGGGAGGACTGAGATGTGTTGTCCCTCACCCCTGTTGTGTGTTGCCTTTGTCCGCATTGCTTGCACCTTGTGTCGACTGCGGAGTAGGATGAGGGGGTAGGCTGCTTGTCCTGACTGTGTTGCGGGCCCAGACACCTCTGAGCCACAGCCGCAGAGATGAGCCTGCTGTTGTTCCTTCCATTTCTTAAATGAGGCCTGTCGCCAGCTGCTTAAGGGATTGAATTCTTTGGTTCAAAGTGTATTCCAAAATCCTTAACTATGACTGAATATGGGATTTCTAACGGCAGCAATTGGCAGTTTGCTGAGGGATGGATAAGCTCTTATTCCTATCAGATCACAGTGCAGGGAAATATATCCGTGTTCATTTTTTTGATAATACAGCTTTGAACTGCAGGGGAGAAAGCCCCCAGCAATAACAAAGCACCTTCTCATTCCAAAAATATAATGCCGTCGTTGTTGGGGATATGAGGGCCATAACTCCTCAGCGGCTCCTGCAGGGCACGCGGCTAAGGGAGCGGCTCAGTCTTCCAGGAACTGAATGTGGCTGTGGCTTCTCCCACATTATTGCACTTGGGTTTTGAGTCCTTGATTACTGTGTTCACGTATATCGCCCAGTGGGCTCCTTAGACGCTGCACTCAGATTCCTCAGGCGAGTATGAAGCCTTGTTTCAGCATGTACGCTTAGGTCTCGCATCAGACCCGAGACTGGGTGGTAGCGTGTGCTGTGTTATACCCCCTTGACGGTGTTCCCCTCTATGTGGGAGCACTTGCGCCTGTGTCCACAGGCTCCACACACACCCTGGAGCATGTGGCTGCTGTGTGGTGGTGCTAAGGCCACAGCTGTTGATCTGCTGCTGTCAGTGACATTGTCACAGGCTCCTCCCGTCCAGGCCCTCGGAGCCCCTTCTGTGGCACTGACGATGTGGAGGAACCATCCTGCAGAAATGGGGACCGAGACAGCAGCTGGGGGCTCAGGCAGGGAGGCAGAGCCATCGTTGGGACATTTTGAGAAGCCCTAAAAGATTGCTGTCACTCTCTTCTTGAGCCATTGGACAGTAAATCCTCTCAGGTCAGGCCATGCAGCTCAGTGGGTGGATGGAGGCAGAGACCCGGGCTTGGATGCCAGTGGGGCTTTTTGTCTCCCGAAGACTTTCTAGTCCCCCTTGCTATGGTCTTGATGTTTGTGTCTCCCCCAGATTCCTGTGCTGAAACCTGACCCCCAAGGTGATGGTAGCTGGAAGTGGAGGCCTTTGGGGAGATGATTAGGTCATGAGGGTGGAGTGTCCATGAATGCGATTAGTGCCTCTATAAAAGGGACCCCAGAGAGATCCCTTACCTCTTCTGCCATGTGCATACATGGCAAGAAGGCACCCTCTATGAACCCTGAGAAGGGCCCACACCAGACACTGAATCTGCTGGCACCTTGATCTTGGACTTCCCGGCTCTAGAACCATGAGAAGTATATTTCTGTTGTTTATAAGCCTCCCGGTATTTTGGTATAGCAGCCCACATGGACTTAGATAGGTCCTGAGCCTCACTTTCTTCCTGCAATAAACAGAAAAATGACTTTCTCTTAGCTGTTGGTTACAATACTTATTTAAGTTTTAGGGAAGTCAAATAATGTATGTACAATCACTTGAAAGTTTGGGATTTCAACTGTTTGGCTTCCTGGATTGCAGTGCTTATTCATTTAAGCCACATGAGCCGTGTGGGCATCATGACTTGCTTTTTGCCTGGCTATCACTTGACTTACTGGCAAGAGTGAAAAAGGAAGTAGGAGAAGTGAAGCAGTTATAGGAAAGCAGATGTTGGGGAGGGGAGAAGGGGGAGGAAAGGGTGGCAGATGGTGCCCCCATAAAGGAAATGAAGGGGAGGTTCTGTGGAGCTTAGGCAAGCAGATGGAGGCACCGGCATCCCATCCTTGAAACCTGCAGCCTTGCATCATGGTGAGATGCCTCTTCTGCCTCTGCCCACTTGCAGATGCGTCTGCTCCTTAGAGTTGTGCTTTGTGTAGGGTATTGAGTATCATCTTGAATCATCAGAGGTGAAATGGACCTGCAGATAATTTTTTTGTAAACTTAAGACCTCACGTCGGGACCACACGCAAGAGTTAGCGAGGGGAACATGCACAAGAGTAATGTCGGGGAGACACCCTGCAGGGGGTCCCGATGCGCAGCTACCGCTTTAATCCAGGAAAAACACAGAACCTCCTGCCACCTGGGCTCCAATGCTCTCAGACCCCCTGGCTCATCCTCAGCCTTTGCAGCCTGGCTGCGAAGGTCCAGCTCACCGTTTCTGTCTCTGCACATGCCTTGGTTTGCGCCCTTCTTGGATATAAAGTACAGGAGTGCTGGTGTTGCTGAGTCTGTAGAAGGAGAATGCAGCAAGAGGAGAGAGGTCCCAGGCTTTGTCCAGCCTCTCAGCTCCTGCAGGTGGCCTTGGCGTCTTCTTCCACTGTCCCGGTGCTCCGTCTGGGCAGTTGCCAAGCCAGGAGCCTTCCTCCGCTCTCCAGCTTGGTGGTTGAGGGAGAGAACTTTGTGATAGACTTGCTGCTCTTTTTAAGCTGAGACTACAGGAGGTCCTGGGGAAGTCAGCGGAACCCCCTGCTGCCCTCATCGCCTGCTGCCCTGGGGGCCTTTGCTGGGCTCTCCCGTCAGGGATCCCCATGTCCTGGCTGCGGTTGATGTAGGAGCTTTGTCACTTCCACCAGATAGGCCCAGGGCAAAGACTTGGTCCCCTTCCATGGAAAACACGGGAACTAGAGTTTATGACTTCTTCAGAAACTGTCCCTAGACATTCATGCTGGGCGTCTACAGACACTCAGTGGCCTAACTGATAAGTTTTAACCATTAACTTATGTCTGGCAGTTAACCTTCATCTTCAGATCACTACTCTGCATGCTAAGAGGAGCAGCAGCTGCCGTGCAGTGGGATACGGGACTGCTGGGTCCCAGGGACTGACTTGTCCAGTCCCCTCTCCCCATTGTCTGATGAAAAACCTGGAGACCCCAGGGAGATGAAACAACTTGCCTATTGTCATTTGGCTTCTGAGGCCCAGAATTCATGGGTGTTGCATTTCAAAGCTCTGATTTTTGCTGTTCCATGTGTTCTTTTTGGTGCTTTACCATCTTCACGTGTCAGAAATGGAGCTGAGGTTTGTGTGGGTGACTCTAGCCCACCTTGCTCATATGCCTACAGAACCTACTATGCCTCTTGTGAACTCCAGCTCCAGGGCCAACTTCTCTAAAACACGGGTTGAGCATCTCTCCCGCTTGGCTTGGGGCTCACTTCTCCTGGGCTGCCTCTCTGTTTCTCTCTCACGAAGTGATGCCTGAGAATTCTCTGACTCCCGCATGGCTCAGGCCTCTTCTTCCCCGTAAAGGCTCTGCTCATCTTACGTCCATAGCATCTTGTCCGAGACTCCCAGTCCTCCCACAAGACACTGAGCAGGGACAGTATCTCTCCCCAGTTCCCATAGCTCTTTGCAACCCTGCCGGGGCCTCCGCTGTTGCAGCTGTGTGTTTCTGTTTTGGACCTTCTCACCTGTGCACAAGGAGGGAGGCTGTGGGAGCCGCTGCTTTGCTGATCCTGAGCTCTCGGTTACTGCATTCTCTGAGCCTGTTTCACCTTCCATGTCCAGACCTTACCCTGTCTGTGGCCTCAGAGCCTCCACTCTCCAGCATCCCACCAGCTAGCTCCACTCAGCTCATGGCAGAGGCCTGTTTTTCCTGCCAGCACACAGGCCACGGAGGCTGCAGGCTCTCATCCCCACCTTCAGCAGGGTTGGTGCTCCCTGGGCTCTTGGTGGAGGACTGAATCTGGCGATGCTCATTGCCACAGCTTTTAAGGTTGGGGTGTCAGCTTTGACCTCCCCAAAAGGTGTAAGTAGTGGCCTTTTTTCATATGGTCTTCACTGGGAACGAATGATCTGAATTTGTTAGTAACAAGGACTAATAAATCCTCCCTGCTTCCCTCTCTCCCTCCTTTTTTTCCTTCCTTCCTTCCTTCCCTCCCTCCCTCCTTCCTTCCTTCCTCCCTTTCTTTCCTTCCTCCCTTCCTCCCTTTCTCCTTTTCTCGCTTTCTTTCTCTCTCTCTCTCTCTCTTTCTCTTTCTCTCTTTCTTCTTCCCTCCGTCACCCAGACTGGAATGCAGTGGTGTGATCTTTCACTGCAACGTCCACCTCTTGAGTTCAAGGGATTCTTCTGCCTCAGCCTCCCAAGTAGCTGGGGTTATAGGCGTGTGCCACCACGCCTGGCTATTTTTTTTTTTTTTTTTTTTGGTATTTTTAGTAGAGACGGGGTTTCACCATGTTGGCCAGGCTGGTCTTAAATGCCTAACATCAAGTGATCCACCCGTCTTGGCCTCCCAGAGTGCTGGGATTACAGTGTGAGCCACTGAGCCTAGCCAGGACCAATACATTTTGCATAACCAAAAGGAAAATCCCTGGCCCTGTGTGTGAAAGCTCTTTTGTTGTTTGTGAGTGTGTCTCTTTCCTGCTCCTATTTGTACCCTCTACGATAGCTTCAGGAAGCATGGTTGCTCCCCCTGAACTCAGCTTCTTCATCTGAGCATAGGATTTTTAGGGGTGTCATGAGATACATCTCACCTTGTTCATCCTGTGCAGAAGGAAGACCACTCAGTTAGCGCTGTTGAGGGATCTGCAGGACCCTGCCGAATGCTTTAGATGCGCTCTGTCATTTACTCATCACACTTCTCTCTGAGGAGGCTTGTTCTGCTCCCTCTTACAGGTGACAGGGCTGGGACTCAGCAGTTGCACCTCTTGCCAAAGCCTGCGATGGTCCTGCCCCAGCTCACGTGGCCCGCACGGGCTCTGCCTCTCTCTGCCATCTCAGTGAATGTTTACACGGGCGTCCCTCCTCCTCCCTCCCCACTTCTTGCTCTAAGGGCGGGGGCAGTTAATTTTTAAGCCAGCCAGCTCAGCAGACATTTCCTGAGTGTAGCTCTCGGCCGTGCACAGAGCTGGACCCAGATGCAGCCTGCTGTCTGCAGGGAGCTTCTGCCTGCAGCCCAATAGGACGAAGTGAGAGTCTGATTCTGCCAGATGATTGCAGGTCTCCACCTATGTTTGCCGTGTGTGTGTGTGTGTGTGTGTGTGTGTATGTGTGTGTGTGTGTATGTGTGTTTGTGTGTGTGTTAATGTTTGACAGCTTTTAAAATGGTTTTTAAAATGAGAAGATGTTATTTTTAGAGCAGTTTCAGATTTGCTGCAAAATTGAGGAGAAAGAACTGAGGGCTCACACACATGTGCTTACGTGTACACACGCATACATATTCACACACACAGACACAGACTCTCCTGCTGTCAGCATCGCCGCACCAGAACAGCGCGTTTATTAGAATTGGTGAGTCAGTATTGATGAGTCCCCAGTCCACGTTAGGGCTCACTCTGGGTGTTGTACATTCCATGGGTTTGGACAGGTGCATCATAAGTCACGTCCACCATGACAGTACCGTACGGAGTAGTTTCGCTGCCCTAGAAATCCTCTGTGCTGCGCTTCTCTCTCCTGCACCCCGACAGCCGCTGACCTTTTCACTGTCTTCATAGTGTTGCCTTTTCCAGAATGCCGTAGGGTTGGAATCATACATGTGTAGTCTTTTCAGATGGGCTTCCTTCACTTGATGATATGCATTTAAATTTCTTCCCTGTCATTTCTTGGCTTGATAGCTCATTTCTTTTCAGCTGAACAACACCCCGTCTTCTGGATGTGCCACAGTTTACCCTCCATTCGCCTACTGAAGGTGGATGCTGACCGGTGGCTTCCATGTCTGTCTTCTTTTTTGCTAGTTGTCACTACTGTCAGAAGAACCATGAAGCGTCCTTAAATTCTGCTCTTTTTGAGGACACTTTTATTCCTTTTCCTATAAGATCCCTTTTCTGATAGGCTGTCCTCACCAATCTTCTTTTGAGTCATTTTAATTAGAAAGTCACTTCACACATAACACCTTACTAGAGGCATGTTTATACCTGTGTCTCTTTTTCTACTGGGAACTATTATTCCTGACTCCCAGAGTCTGGGGAGTGGCCCCACTGTGTGGGTCCCGCCAGTCAAAGCCACAGCGTGGGCTCTAGGCTCACTCTCAAAGTCAGCAAGCCACGTGTGGCTTTTCGTGTCAGCACAGTTACACTTTGTACAAAAGAATTAAGGTTTTTAAATCCCAAATAATCTGAGCCCCAATCGGGGGCATTGATTGTGGACTTCTAGGCCTTTCTTGGACTCGAAGGTGGACAACAGGACCAAGCCACTGTCAACTAAGGAAGTGCGTCAGCCGGGCGACGCCAGCTGCCAGCAGCTCGGGGCCTTGCTTTCTGGGGCTCTGCTGCTTGCACCGTCTCGGCATCTGCGGGGCTTTATGGTGACATTCCACAGGCTGGGAAGTCACTGGGTTCGCCATTTTACACCAGAGGAAGCAGGTCTTTGAAACTGGTGGTGACTTTTGGCCAGGCTGACGGGACCATGTTGGCTGTCTGGTTATGAGTGTAGTTCTTGCCCTGTGATGCCAGGTTTGTTTTTTAGTGCGGCATAAGTGTAAGCTTCTGTTTGTGTAGGAAGTCCTAGCCTTGCCCCAAAAAGAGGCCAAAAGAGGATTATAATCTTTTGAAACAAGATATTTGTCTTAAATAAATAATATAATTTTAAAATGTATCCTGTGTTTTCTCTGAATCACCAGTTTTCATTCCACATTGTGTTGTAACAGATAAAACAACACATACTTGGAATGAATCTGCACCTATTTGCCACATCATTTTAACTATGCGGCCCGTAACCTAATTAGCAGCTTTGCAGCCAGCATCTGTATCTGTCCCCTGGGCAGGAGGCCAGAAGGTGCAGCTGGAGGGAGAATGTGGGTCCCTGCGTCCTGCACGTGGCTCAGGCCAGGCCTGTCTGCCTTGACTCTCGGCATCTGTGAAATGAGGGTAACTTTCCATGGCACTGCAGTTACATGGGAGGGTAGGAGGCTATTGGCAAGGGCACCCCATGGCTGCAAGTGTGTTTTATTGATTAAACTAGGGCTTTTGAGGTGCCCTGGAAATCTTCTTCTGAACCCCACCTCTGTGTCTGTAGACCAGTTCTAACCTGAGAAAGAAGCTCTCCCTACAGACTCTCCATTGCTTGAGAAATAATTTGGGCAAGCGTGCTGTTGGTTAAGGTTCATTCCCCACCCCCATCCCGCAGGATGTTGTTGGGTATCTGTTTACCAGGGGTCACGGGGGAGAGAAGGGACCAGCTGACCTCAATGCAGCCAGGCTCTGATGACGGAGTGGGACACCCAGAGAAGATGAGGCCCCTGAATTCAAAACAGATGCCGCTTTCATGGTGACAGTAATGAATGTTTGAGTGACTGCCCTGACTGGGTCAGATAGACCAAGGTGGGGAGCCCAGGCCTGCAGGGAACCCTATATAGCTCGAGGGGCAGGGGACAGAGCAGCAAGGCCAGGCATCCATGGGCACATGTCACTCCAATGTAAACAAAAACAAAAGAAAAGAGCATGCGGTGAACATTTCCTGCTCTGTGTGCGTGTGCGTGTGTGCGTGTGCGTGTGCTCCATACGTGAAACTCTGTACTAGGCGATTACTTATTTTCTCTTGCCCGGCCTCTTTGGGAGAACAGAAGTACAAAATAGAAATTTGCATGTGTAGCTCTCAGAAGCAGCTTCCGAAACTTTGAGGACTCATAAAAGAGAAGAATGAATAACAGACCTGGGTCTGAATCCTGACTCTGCTTTGTCTCACCCATGTGACCTTAGGCTTCAGTTTCTTCCTCTATAAAACAGGAATTAACCCCTACTAAAAGGACTGTTGAGAACTGAATTCAACAGCTCCGCAAGCACAGGGCCTAGTGGCTTCTGCAGGAGTGCTCTTTTCCCTTTTTAATACCTTAATTTGCATCATTGTATTAGATGTAGATGTCTACAGTGTCAGTTGCTGGAAACTACTCTTTCTGCAGTTGTGGCACTGACTCTAGCAGATTTATTTCATGAAATGTTGCCTACCGCTAGCATAAATCACTATGCATTTTATTTATTAATTGTTAAATGACAAGAAAGTACATATATTTTCTAAATTTTCTTCTGAGAATGGGATGTGCTCTTTCAAGCAAATGAATTCCATTTAGTGGGCTTAATTAGTGCCTCAGACTTAGCCTGGGCCCACCTGAAAGTGGTTCCATATGGCTAATGGCAGAGCCGTGGGCTTAATATTTTCTGACACTGGAATCCAAGTGCCTCTTGCTCGATGCTGCCTTGGTTCTGGCCAGCTCTGTGACCTTTCCCCTGACTGGCTGCCCTTCTTCCTACTCCCCCCAGCCTCCTGCATTTGCACAGGCTCACCCTGCCTTGGCTAACCCCACGGAGGACTTCCGTAGTCCTGGCCCACATTGCTGCAGCCACGATGTCCGGGCCTAGGGCAGAGCCGGGTGCTGCAGGTGTCTCTGCCTGCTTGGTCTTGGGCTTCTGATGTGATTTCCCACAAGCCCCTGACGAGCAGGTCCAGATGCCTCCCCAGCCCTCCGCCTCCTCTCTCACCTGTGCCTGGCATTCTGTACTGCGTGTGCGTGGACTCTCCCACTCAGCCTCTGTCTGCGGTGGCCACCATCGCTTTTACTCCCGCTTCTCTTGAAACAGATTCTGGCCGGCGGTGTGCAGATGAGGGTTTATACCCTGCTGGGGGTGCAGTGGGCTGATTGACAGCCTTTGCTGACTCCCCCGGTGAAAATACCTCCCCTCCCCCCACCTGCTTCCAAGCTACCAGCCTGACATTAATCAGCTTGAAACATTCCTGCAAATGCCCCGTTCAGCTCCAGCACCTCCTGCCCATCAGCTCTGGTCACAGGGGAAATGTCCCTTCTTCTACACATGTGGCCCCAGGCGCTCTTTCTGCTGACTCTGGCTGCCATCTGCAGTAGCCCTTGGCCCCTTTCTAGAAGACCCCAAACTCTGCATTCCCCTGTGTGAGCTCACATTCTGTTCAGTGATTTCCTTTTTCTGACGTGCTTTTCTTACTACCTATTTTTTCAGACCACCATTCAGTTTTTGAACTGCTCAGAGTCTATAATCTATGCTTCCCCCTGTTATCCCGTCACCCCTCCTCCAGGCTCACTGGGGTCCTCCCCGCTTCTCAATCCAGGGCCTCTTCACCTCTGGCCTTCTGGGCTGGGCGGCATCGGGGCCTCTCCCCGGCCCTGTGGCACCATCTACTCCTTCTGGATCACAGCTCTTCCTCTCTGACCCTGACTCTGGCTCTGCCCAGGCTAGAAATCCACTTGTTATAATGTGTGTGGTTTCCTCCACTGCTTTTCCGAGTGGTCTCTCCTTACCCTTCCCTCTGCTGAGATGGAGGAGGAAGGTGTGCAGCAGTCAGGGAGCTGTGGAACTGCCTGTTCTCTTTGAATGTTTACACACCATATGCAGTGCATCTTTTTAAAATTTCTACTATGGTCATTCTTCCACATGGATGCCACCTGCCCTGGCATCTAGCAGTGTCATCTCTGCAGAAGCTTATCTCCGGGACTTTCTGGCAGTCCTGGGCCCCGGCTCTGGCTGGGAGACTGCATTCTGGCTCTGAGTGTATGTTCCCAGTGGGATCTTGTTCCTGAGGCATTCTCTCTATGACCCGTTCAAACCCAGGTCTTCCAGAGCCTGAGTTCAGGCTGGGAGAGGTGCTGGGAGCCCGCCCCTGCTGGGACATAACCATCGCTGTCAGGCTAGGAGAGACCTCTACAGGCCTTGTCCTCAAGGCGGGGGCCATGGCCCTGTGCCCACCATACTTCCAGACACCCCACTCTGCCTTGTGTAGCCCTTCCCCCAGACACTGCCCCCTCATGTTGTCAGCGTGTGTGTTGGTGAGTCTCAGCCCCCTAGACCACACGACAGGCGCTTAGTTGATGTGCGGCACTGAAGCCTGTGCTCTCTGGCCACCGCACTAGTGTTGCTGTGTGTGTGCCTTCACGCCTCTCATTGAGACGTGGCTTCATGTTCCATGAGGAGAAGAACGTTTTTAATCAAACCGCTGGCTTTATTTTTGTGGGGCTACTTCTGAAGGGTAGATTTCCTAGTAAAGCACCCATTTCTTGTTTTTTTCAACCACATTTTTATCAGCGGAGCCAAAACCCATAACGAAGCATTCAAATCCCCACCTCCAGATTTTGAATTGTAAAATAAAACTTGTTTTACCATGGATTTCCCCTTCCCCCCTTTTGTAAAGCAGTTAATTTTAGGCAGGGATTCAGGAAGTGCCTACTCCCATTTTCCGTCAAGCACGGAAATAGCTCGAGGGGCGCCCTCTCTCCGCCTCTTGGGAGCAGCTGGGGGAGTTCATTTTTGTGTGTTTCTAGGCATTTCAACTCCTGCCTTTCTGCGCACTGTGTGTGTCTGTGCACCCTCAACTCCAAATTACCCTGGAACTTTCCGAAGCCCGCAGACTTCACTTCTTTTCTTAATAAAGCTGTGTGCAAAGATCTGGGCTGTTAACCCTCCCTTGTCACTGGAAACTGCCCCCTGTTCAGAAGGTCTTTAGAATAATTAACTCACAAGGAGTGGACAGAATGGCTGAATGGTTGCAATACTGTGATGTGAGAAATTCTGCTTTCAGAATCTTCATCTGAAACCTTTTGTTTTTTCAGAAGGTTCTTTACTTATAAAAAGCACTTGGAGGGGAGTCGATTGAACCTTAGGAGGTTGGTTAGAAAACTTAGCTCTGCCCAGCAAGAGCTAGGGTGGCCCAACCTTGAACAACGGATGGGGTCAGTAGGAAGTAGACTTGTGGGCATTTTAAAGGTAGACCTGTAAGGATTGGCGTACCCACCCGGTGGGTCAGAGGCACGGCTCATGAGTAATTCTTAGGTTTTGAATTGGAGACACTGGGCAGAGAAGAATGCCATTGGCAGGATTTTGTGAACAGGGGTGGAAGTTTAGCTTCAGACCAGCAGGAACCAGTTTAGGTTTCATGGAATATGTTTATGTGGACATTAGAGTTAAATGGAATGCCATTATCAAGATTTTGTGAACAAGGGTAGCAGTTTAGCTTCAGACCAGCAGGAACTAGTTTGGGTTTCGTGGAATATGTTTATGTGGACATTAGACTTAGCCAGTTGGCCATTTGCAGCCCAATGCTTAATTTTAAAAGATTTGATAAGTTGTGAACTCTTAGGGTTTCTCATGTTTTCCTTTCTTGTCAGCTTTCTTTAGATCAAAGGACAGTTGGTAAAACCCAAACTATTCATCATGTTATTCTTAAACACTCTTGTCAAAATGTACTTCAGGGAAAATTTCTTTGGTGCCCCCCTTTGTGGAATTTGCCATTTTCTTCTCTGAATAACTGTTGTGTTTGTACCTTTTCTTCCACTGTAAACTGAATTTCGAAGACAACTACTAATTCTTTCTCATCTCTGAGTGCCCCAAAGTGTGATATTTGACATGCCATTCTGCAATGAATGAATAAGAGGTTGAGACAACTGACCCAAAGTTTGGAGAAGTGACCAGCTCATTTATTTGTGCTATTCCTTTTCTTTATGGATGACCACTGAACATTGACTGTCAGAGCCCTGCGCTTCACTCTGGAGGGCCGTTTTATTTGAGATCCTGCGATCCCCTCCCTAGGGGTGACCACTTCCTCTGCCTTGTCATTAGCAACAGGTCAGTGGAAGCCAGGGCTTGATGTGAAGAGCCTGCTGCTGATTTCATATGGAAACTTCAGATGGCCGCAGACCCCCAAGAAGCAGGAGTTGGGGGTGGCATTAGCTGATGTCATCGCCCGAGGCTCTGCTCCCTGTGAGCTCAGTGCCGTCCTGATGACAGAGCCTCGGCTCACACAGGCAGTGGGACCCCCTCCTGCTCAGGAACCCCGTGACCAGAACCCCGCCTTTCCCAGCAAGAGGCTGGCTTGGTTGAAAATACAGACATCTGCTTGCCTGCTCCCTGGTGGATGTGGCACCCACCCCTCATTTTAAAAGCCTCTGAAAACTGTGCTTTGTTTTAGTGTTGCTGCCTCCTTGGACCTTTTCCTTTGAAATAAGAAGAGGGTATTGCAAAATCACAGGAGCAGAGGGTCATAACATTTCTGTGCTCTTCTCTTGAAGCAGAAATAAAAGCACATCTTGTTTGTATGTCTTCTGAAGAAGGGGCCTTGCCATTGGGCCTTGAAGCACAAGCACCTGCCCAGTAGGAGGTGGGCAGGTGGCTTTCCAGGCAGAGGGAGCAGCCTGGGCTGAGGCTTATGGATGGGACGTGGGGTTAGGCAAGGGAGTTGAGCCTGGACCATGTTAGCTGCAGATGAGGACAGAGGAGAAGAAGAGATCAGGTGCGAGGAGTCGACAGTGCCAGACCCTGGAATCTACAGTATGGCAGGTGGGGTAGCCTGCCCGCAGGCAGCTGTGTCTTCCATGATGGCCTGCGCATCAGACACATGGGGCCCAAACCCAGCCTTCCTGCCACTGGCCAAACAGAGTGCTGTGGTAAGGGGCTACCTTCACTGTGGGGTTGCCAGAGCCATGACAGAAAGCCAGCGTAGGGTGGATATGAGATGATGACTCCGTGTCATTCGTAAGTGGGATTAGGGATCGCTGGCACACAGTTGGAAAGGGGGCCATTTCTGGTGCCAGTAATTAAGGTCCCCATTCAGTAGGCCCATACAGCTTCTTCAGAGTCAAGTATTTTAACTTGCATGTTAAGCATGAATAAATCAAAGCAAAATCCAAAAGCGTTCCTTTATTTGCTTAGACCTCCAGTTCAGTGGTTTCGGATGTTCATGGTGTCAAGCATGGCATTCGGACCCGTCCTTCTAGGAGCCTGTAGGATCGCTCTCAGGAACTGGCTGTGACTGATGGGCCCATGCACACATCAACATGATCCCGGGCCATCTCTGTAGGATGCGACTCTCGGATTTCACTATCCCACTCAGCCCTGTGGTCCCAGGCACTGGTTCTTCCCTGCCTTCCTCCAGGTGAACAGGGCGGGGTGAGGGACATGTCTGTTTTGCCCTGGTTAAGTATTATCACGATTCAGTCTCATTGCTACAGCCTCATCATCAGAAAGTTGTCTCCGGAAATGCCTAGTCTGAACAATACGGAGTTTGTGTGTCAGGAGAGAGGCAAAGTCTGTATGGCTGGCCGAGATGGCCTTTGGTGGCTATGCTGCTGTCTTTGAAAGGCCGTGTGGTCCCCTCTTACCCCATTCCAATCTAATAGTGTATATTTGATATAGTCTCTTTGTCAAGACTTTCCTGTGATCTTGAGGTTCACATCCACCCTGTGATGTAGTATTATCCCTATTTCACAGATGAGGAGGAAAATTGAGTTCACAGAGGACAGTCTCCGTAAATTCATCAGAGCCAGCTGGGAGAAGCAGAGGGCGTGCCCGAATTTCAGTCTCTGGATGCAAAGGCAGAGCTTTTTCGGTTCTGTCCAGTCACTCTGGGGCTTGAAACAGTATATATATGGTTTACAATATATGTTCGTTTAAAACCGAAGCTTATATTCAACACCACCACATACCGTGCACGTTCAGCCTGATGTGTTTTTTGGTGAATTGCAGCGTAGATGAACGAGAGGCTGCCTCTCTGCCTCTCCACCCACTGGCTGGTGTCCTGGGTCATGTCTGCCAGCCTCACGCTGAAGCCACGGTTGCTCTCTGCCAGCCTCTTGCCCCCACCATCGGCGGCTGAAATCTCCTCGTCTGTGACAGCTCATGGCTTCACTGCTGCTGTTTGCTTTTTCAAGTGCTGATGTCGAGCCCCTTCCCTCCACTTTCCGACACACAGCACTGAAGGATGGCATTCCGGTGCCCGGCACACTCGTCTGGGCATGCTGGGGCTGTGTGCATTGCTGGGCACACAATATTTCTGTTCCCTGTTGTTGCCTAACAAATCCCCTGTACCCTCAGTGGCTGAAACCAACAAATTGTGATGGATTCGTGAGTTGGCTGGGCAGTGCTTGCTTCATGTGGTGCTATCAGGGGGACAGGGTGGCCAGAAGGTCATAAACGCCCTCATGCCCGTTTCCAATGGTTGGCGCTGGGCACCTTGGTGCCCCCTTGTAGGTGTCTCTGTGCAGCCATTCAGATTTCCCTTCATTATGGGGGCTGGGCCCAAGAATGGGATGCTCCAGGTGAAGGTGGCAACTGCAGCTGTCTAAGGCCAGGCTTCAGAGTTCTGCCATATTCTACTGCTCACAGCAGGCCACAGGGCAAACCCAGGATGAGCCCAGATTCAAGAGGAGCAGGGACAGACTCTACCTCTTGATGGGGGAATGGCAGAATTCCTTTACAGAAGACCTTGTGTGATGCCACCGTCTTTGAAAACACAACCTACTAAACTAATTCAGACTATAGAATGCAGGGATATTATTGTAGAGGTAATCATCCGTCTCTTCTAATTAATTAAAATGTAAATTGCTCACAAATGTCAGTGTCAGTACTTTATTACTTTATTATTAATTATAGGTGGCCGGTGAGAATTGTAGGCTGATCAGATGTAGCTGGTGAGGACTGCATGAGTTGGGACCCGGATTTTCCTTGTGGAAATGGATCCAGTAATGTTGATGCAGTGAAATCTTGGCCCTTGGCATTATAATGCTCCAATAAAGAGACTGTTCAACAACTCAGTACTACCTTTTAATCTTTCTGCAGTTAAGTTGGATTTATGATTTATGAGTTTTTCTTCCTGTTCTTTTGCAAGCCACTAGCATTTTTTTTCAATCACCAGATGTCCTCTTTCTCTTTTTAAAAAGATAAGGCCTAGGACTGTGGTAAGTGTCGGCCTTCGGGGGTCTGTAGATGCTGATTCTGCCTCTGTGGGCCTCTGCTGCACCATGAGATGCTTGGCCTCTCTGCTCAGCCCTGGTCTTGTAAGACAGACTCACTGCAGGAAAGCGTTGAGGCCCCCGAGCGATCCTGTCCTGTGCCCTTTGCTGGGACTTGTGTCTACAGCATGCAAGTGATCCTGAAAGTGTACTTTTCAGCCACTTTGAGAAGCCCCTGGACATTGTTCCAACAGTAGGTTCACATTTGATTTCTGATCTGAGACAAATAATGGTGACATAATGGATGCAGGATACTATGCTTTTGCTTTAAATCTATTATATTCCCTACCAGTGGTAACTTGTTTGCCTGAGGCCAGGGAAGGCCTGGCCTGCCTTGTGGGTCATGGGCCTCAAGTGGGTAAAGGTAGCCAATGTTAAACAGCTACACAGCCTAAGTAAAGGAATGAAAAACAAGGTTCCAAAAGGTTCAGCTAAGCCCATCTGGGATAGGGGCACAACTCTTTTCTCTAAAAATTATTAGATTCTATAGAGCTGGATTGAAAAGGGAAACTGAGACCCCCAGAGGTGAGGAGAGCCGAGACCAAGCCGAGGCCAAGGACTGGGGAAGACTGGGCCTTTCTTTTTTCTTTTTACTGTGCCACAGACATGATCTTCACTAGCTGCCTGTTAACTGTAAGGAAAAATATAATGACCTATTCCAGGAATTTTCCTTCTCTTTCTCTTCCGCTTCTGTCCGTTCTTAGCCCGCAGGCTGAGAAGGTTTAATTGCGTCTGCTGGGCGGGTGTTTTCTCATGGGGATTAGAGCAGGCCAAATTGGGCTTTAACGCTTAGTGGGATAACAGAGCTTCCTGAGGAATGTGAACCTAATTAGGGATTCCAGGGTCAAGCCTGACAAAAGAGACACAGAAGCAAAGTTAGGGCAAGCTCTTGAAGGAAGGGAAGAAAGTTAATAAAGTCTCGAATGTCCTCATTTTGTACTGCCGTTCTTTGTATAGATCTGCTGTTGTTTGCAGGCTTGTGTTGAAAGTCTGACCCTAGGCCTCTCTTCAACCCTCCACGGAGCCCCCTGTCCCCAGGCACCATTGGAAGAGCATCTTTGAATGATGAGTAAGGCCACCTTTGGCTTGTCAGGAGCCCCCGGCCTCACCTGGGGGACCCAGCTCCTGTTGGTGTGCCCAGAACGTGCTGTGTCGACCTGACGTCTCCACTGGTCCTATCAGACCTTTGATTGTTAGTGCTGGGGGGTTGCATTTTATTCCCCCAAATTCAAATGTTGAAGTCCAAATCCCCAGAACCTCAGAATGTGGCAGGATTTGGAGATAAGGGCTTTAAAGAGGTAATTAGGTTAACATAGGGTCATTAGGGTGGGCCTAATCCAGTATGACTGGTGTCCTTAGAAAGACCAGGACACAGACACACACAAGGAATGGCCATGTGAGGACACGGGAGAAGGTGGCCATCTGCAGGCCCGGGAGAGAGGCCTCAGGAGGAACTACCTTGCCCACATCTTCTTCTCAGCCTGCTAGCCTCCAGGGCTACGGGAGGATAAACGGCTGCGCGTTCTGTGGTATGTTGTTACGGCAGCCGCCCCCCACCCGAGCTAAGACTGTTGGTTATCTAAGCAGATAAAACACTTGGGTCAGTGTCAGCGCTGGGAATGAGCGGACTTTCCTTTTGTGATTATTCTCCTCACCCTGCCCTTATAATAGACGATAATAATGGTAATACAAACACATGAACAATGCATCCGTTTTCAATCTTAACTAATGGGTGAATTAAAGATCTTGCTCTTTTATTGATCAGTAACATACAATGTAAGAAGTCAAAGCTGTGATATAACAGAAGTACCCCTTTGTAAAAGCTTCACCCTCCTTGCAACCAGGCTGCTACTTGGTGTAGAGATTAGAGAAGAGTCCCAATCCCCAATTATATCATAAGGTCCTGGTGGTCAGCATATATTTGGCATCCGTATCTGTTTTTCCCTGGCTAGTTCAGGGCCTCAGAGGTAGGTTACCTCTGACTGTTTTTATGACTTAGGAAAGAAAGTACTGCCATCTTGCCATCATCATGAAGTGTCTTTAAAAATAGTTGTTTTTGTTAAGATAAAACAAAAGGAAACTTCATTTCTGAATCTTTGCAACTTACCTTAGAGTTAAAATTATTATGATTAAAGTAATTTTATGTGTGATGGAACTTGTGCATAAGGTGATGTCTCTGTACTTGACTTAACTCAGTGAGTTGCTTTCTCCCTTGTCTGCAAGGTTTGGCAAGGTCAGTGGCTGGCCCGTTTGTCTCTACTCAGTTTCTGCTTATTTTGCACCTAAATGCTGGTGGTATGTGGTGGTGTGCATTTGTGGAACGCGTTTCATTACTGTGGGTTGGTACTGTTGAGCTGATCCTCCCCTCCAGAATCCTGACATGAACAAGGTTTGCCCCGGCCTGCTTGATACCAGAATAGAGACTTCACCTGTGGACAGAATGACTTGGAGAACAAGCAGGAAGAAACGATTAGAGGAGCCCAAGCCTCCAGGATTTCCCTTTAGTGGCTGCGTGTGTAAAAGCATACTTGACACTTCAGGGTGCTCGCTTCAGTTCCTTTTTTTTTTTTTCCGAGACGGAGTCTTGCTCTGTCGCCCAAGGTGGACTGCAGTGGCACCATCCCAGCTCACTGCAACCTCCTGGTTCAAGCAATTCTCCTGCCTCAGCCTCCTGAGTAGCTGGGATTACAGGCACGCGCCACCACGCCCTGCTAAGTTTTGTAGTTTTAGTAGAGATGGAGTTTCGCCATGTTGGCCAGGCTGGTCTGGAGCTCCTGACCTCAGGTGATCCGCCCACCTTGGCCTCTCAAAGTGCTGGGATTACGGGCTTGAGCCACTGCGCCCGGCGTCTCTTCAGTCCTTACTTCATGTTTCTGTGAGGTTCTGGGAAGCTGATTCACGCGACCCACCATGACTGGAATTTTTGATGATTTGGAACAGATAGAATTAAATTTTACCTTTATTCTCTTTATACAGGATATGTATGTTTATACAGAATATGTAGTGCATCTGTTATACCCACACGGTTTTAGAGAATCTGATGGAAAAATGTCACTTTCTATATGGCTGTTTACAAAATGAAATTTAATAAGAAACAACAATAAAAGCTGAGTTCGGAGTTTTATTGTGTTCATCAAAAGGAAAACAACGTCTATCAAGCACAAGGAGAACTGAGTTGTCCTTCATTTCTCCCAGGACTTAGATCTCCCAGAAGTAAGCAGAGAGGGATTGGTTCAGGTTTGAAGAGTTGATGTCACTCCTTACTGAGGAAGGTCTGCACCTGAGGCCCTGTGTCTGTCAGCACTGAGGGTGATGGTGGTGGGACCGGTGCACCTTGGGTGAAAGCACTTTCTAAGGGAGAATGTGCTTGTTGGCTGAAGTGCTTTCATTCACTTGGGGGATGGAACTGCAGGGCTGAGCTTTGTTGTGTGTGCACACACACAAACACACAGAGATACATACAGGTATACACCCACACACAGGGAAACACACAGACACACTCTCACGTCGATACACTCACATGAGGCATAGGTGCACATAGAAACACAGAGACACACTTACAAAACTCACAGTTTCAAACATGCACATTCATACATTCTCACAAGCACACACGCTCACACCCACCCATCACACTTTTACACTCCCATGCACACAACACTGACTCATCCACTCATACGCAAACTTCACAACACTATCACAAACTTACACACAAAATAATACGTTTTCAGATATCCACAGTAAAATATGCCTAGTCAAACACAGACACCACCACATGGATACAGTCAGCCACACTCACACACCCACACTCACCCACACTCACACTCACCCACACCACACTCACTCACACTCACCCACACTCACACTCACCCACACTCACACCTCACCCACACCTCACACACCCACACTCACCCACACCTCACACTCACCCACACCTCACCCACACTCACACTCTCACCCACACTCACCCACACTCACACACACCACACTCACCCACACTCACCCACCCACACTCACACTTTTTACGAGCATTGAGATGCATTTATACTTATATTTACATTTACATTTTTCATTTACATTTATATACTCTAGTTACGAGCATTTACATTTCTACTTACTTATATTAATTTACATTTCTTACTTATATTTCTACTTTACATTTACATTTCATTTATACTTACTTAATTTTAATTTCATTTACATTTACATTTCATTTACATTTCTTAATTTATATTTCTACTTTACATTTCATTTACATTTACTTAATTTACATTTACTTACATTTCTATATTTCTATTTACATTTCTATTTACATTTATTTTACGCATTTATACATTTATATTTCATTTATATTTTCATTTTTATTTATATTTACATTTTTATTTATATTTAACACCCACACTCACCCATTCCACACTCACCCACACTCACCACACCTCACCCACACCTGCCACCCTCACCCCACACCTGCCACTCACCCGCCACACACCCCACCCACCCACACTCACCTGCCACCTCACACTTCACCCACACTCACCACACCGCACACCTCACCCACACCTCACCCACACCTCACACCTCACCCACACCTCACCCACCTACACTCACCTACACTCACACTTCACCACACCCCACCACACGCACACTCACCCACACTCACACTCACCCACACTTCACCTACACTCCACACTTCACCTACACTACATACCTATTACTCACCATTACTCATACTCCATACTTCACTCTATTAATTTACCCACACTCACACTCACCCACACTCACACATACGCTCACCCACACACTCACATTCCCAAGGACACAGTCATGACGTGGTGGCAAGCCTTTGCCCCTCTGTCCTGTGGACCTGCGGGCTTGGAGACAAGGTTATTGATGCCAGTGTACCCAGGCACCCACGTAGCCAGGTGTGGGGCGGGCACAGCAGTGTTTGTTTGTGGTTTCCTTGGGAACAGTTGATTAGGTCCCAGGATAGCCGAAAGCAGGCCATAAAGAGGCTCTCAAACAGGTTCATGGAGGGGCCCTCGCCACCACCATGGGAGGGATGGATCCCGGGGATGCCACAGCCCATGGCTTTTGTCCCATAGCCCATGACCCACTGCCTTCTCTCCAGCCTTCTGTGGCTGCTAACGGGAGCTGCTCTGCCCCCTTCTTTGTCTCACTGTTGTCACCTCTTGTCACCCTAACCCCTGAGGGAATTGCTCATTATGAGAAGGTGCAGCTCCTATCAGGAGAGGAGTCTGGAGCTGGGGCACCAGCTGGCGTCGTCTCTGTGAGAGTTCCCATGGCTGGCACTGGCCATCTCTGAGACACAGCTTCTCATACACAGAGTGGGGGCTCTCTGGCCTTATTGTGAGGGCTACAGAGAAAGACCTGCAGATGGGGCACTGTTCCATGTTTAGCTGATTTGAGTCCACACATTGGATGAGCCGTGGGCCTCCCTGGGAGTGCGCCTTGACTGCCTGGTTCTTGTCTCATCCTCTCACGCCCCTGCGGCTCACTCAGCATCACGTTACAGAGCAGGCAAAGCGCAAGGCCAGTGGGTGCCCACCTAGACCCTTGGCCATGCCACCGCACACATTCCAGTCATGCTGGCGGTGCACTGATGGGGCCAGGCGCAGCTCAGAGGCTCCTGGTTAACATCTGCAGGACAGTCTCAGGGGATGCAGTGTGCCGGGACCCTCCCAGCCCTGCAGTGTTGGGTGGCTACACTGTCTCTGAATAAGTCAAACTGGCATGTTAAGAACATAAGTGCTAAAGCAGTGTCAGCTTCTTTGTGCCAAGGAAGGCCAAACCCACCTGGAGTTGGCCCCAACCCACAGTGCTTCCCTCTATTCAGTGAAAAGAGTGAAAGAACCCCACAGTGCTGGGGAATGTGTGATCAGAGCTGGAGTTTGAAGTGAGGAGAGCAAACAGGTGTGCCTCACTCCCTTACCTGGCTCCATCCACAGGAGATACCCTCCTGATGCATGGGAGGCGGGGCAGCCTGTAGATCAGCGGAGCAGGCTCAGTGGAGAGCTGTGTGCGCTCTGGTGGGGATGCAGCTCTGCCCACGGAAGCACTGTGCTTCTGCCTCTGCTAAGGCTGAAGAACAGCAAGTGACACCTGACTGTCCAGCAAAAGCAGCTGATCGCAGCGCTGCACAGTCCCCATAGGTTCCTTGGTGCTGAGCAGGCCGGCGTGAGCATCCCCAGCCCGGCCGCCTCGTCCCAT
The DNA here is from genome assembly GCF_008728515.1 of Papio anubis. NCBI lineage: Eukaryota > Metazoa > Chordata > Mammalia > Primates > Cercopithecidae > Papio > Papio anubis. The sequence goes on along the minus strand of NC_044979.1, from coordinate 117,230,963 downwards.
GGTTCTGTCTGTGGTCAGCTTACCTGCCTTAGTATAAGAGAGGAAAAGTGTGACGGAAATACAATCTCTTTTCAGGAACTTCCTGTCCTGGAATACGGTTTTAGCCACATTGAAGGAACAAGTGCCCTCCGTGTTCACTTGGTCATGGTTTTTACTAAATTAGATGTTTGCACTTAGAGAAACAATGAGTTTTCTCTTTATTAACAGGTAATTCTTTGCCTCTAGAATGTCCCCCTTCCCTCTGGTTGGTGCTCCATGAGCATTTTTATTTGCAAATCCACTCTCACAAAAGCTCTTTCCTGAGACATTTTTGTCTGTATTTTGTAACAGCACATATGCAAACAGACAGTAGGGCCTGTGACCGGTTCTCTTGGAAGAGAGGACTAAGTTCGGTAGGATGCGAATGTGGAGGCTCAGGGCAAGGCTGCCTACCATTTACTCTGCAGAACCTGGGAGCTGCTCACCCCCCACTGTTCCCCAGCTCACTTTCTTACAAACGATTCATTTTATGCAGTTTCTATTACGTGAGCCGTAAGCTCTGTGGGGTTGGGGACCGGTCTTCTTCATTTCCAAGTGAAGTCCTGGCAGGAGAAGACTATCAGTGAAAATGTGGGGGACAAGTGATGGCTGGAGTTCGGGCGTGCCAATTCCAGAGCCCCTTAGCCATGTAAGCCGTGGATGATCTGGGGCGAGATGGGACTCGGGCAGTCCCAGCTTACACAGCTCACCTCTCCTTTTCTGTAGGACATCCTGGGGCCAGGCCAGGTGGTGGGCAGTTATTGCACCCCGTCTGGCCATAGAGGGATGTGGGAACACACAGACCTGGCTTTTGGACCAAATCCTTAAGTTACTGCTGTCTTTAAAACTCAAGTTTCTGACATTGCACAGGGCTTTTCTTTTCATTGTCTCAACAAACGCATGCTTCCATACAATGAATTTTAAAAATGTATTATAGACTATTTTTAAGGGAGTTTTAGATTCATACAAAAATTGGACACACTCAGGCTGGGCGCGGTGGCTCACGCCTGTAATCCCAACACTTTGGGAGGCCAAGGCGGGTGGATCACGAGGTCAGGAGATTGAGACCATCCTGGCTAACACAGTGAAACCCCGTCTTTACTAAAAATACAAAAAATTAGCCGGGCATGGTGGCAGGCGCCTGTAGTCCCAGCTACTCGGGAGGCTGAGCCAGGAGAATGGCGAGAACCTGGGAGGCGGAGCTTGCAGTGAGCCGAGATCACGCCACTGCACTCCAGCCTGGGCAACAGAGCAAGACTCCGTCTCAAAAAAAAAAAAAAAAAAAAAAAATTGGACACACTCTTCTTCCTCTTCATATGTAAACATCTTCCATTCCTGTGGTACATTTGTTACACTTGATTAGCCAATATTGATACAGTCTTAGTAACCAGAGCCCTTGGTTTACATTAGGATTCTCTCCTGGTGTTGTACATTCTGTGGGTTTAGACAAATGCAGAATGACGTGCATCCATCATTACAGTATCAAGCAGAATAGCTTCATGGCCTTAAAGAGTCTCTGTGCTCTGCCTGTTCCTCTCTCCCTTCTAATCCCTTTCACTGACCTTTTCACTGTCCCACAGTTTTGCCTTTTCCAGAATGTCACAGAGTTGAAATCATACAGTATGTGGCCTTTTCACAGTGGCTTCTTTCACTTAGTAATATGCATTTAAGTTTCCTCTTTGTGTTTTCCTGCCTTCATAGCTCATTTCTTTTTGTCACGCTTGATATGCCATTGCAGGAATGCTGACAGTGAGTTTGAAAGGCAGGGGCCCTGATTCTTTGCACATTTCTTGCCTGCATGTCACATGTGGAGTGAGGCAACAAGATGCATGTGTGCGCTGAGTAGATACCATGCTTGGGGGGAGATAAGTCACACCACTCTGTTAACCATGGGGTCTCCTTGTCTGGCTCTTTCCACCATCCTGTAAGGTTTTGTTTGTGACTCCCTCTGTTTCCAAAGCCGGTTTTGTTTTGTTTTGCTTTACATGTATTTGTTTACTTATTCTCTCATGCATTCATCAAACTTTAATGTACACACATGTAGTTGAGGGGACACAAATGGAAAACGTGTATTCCTGCTGGCCAGCTGCTATGAGTGTGTAGGGGACAGCTAGTTCATGGTGGGGCCAGGGGCCCTGAGAGAGGACCCCTGCCCCAGACATCCGTCTGAGTCAGAGCCCTGGTGGAGTAATCATGTGTCCCAGACACAGGAACGACCATGTGTCACATACTCCCTAAGGACCGGACTGCGTAAGATAAGCAAGAGGCTATAAATAGTTGTCCTGGCAAGAGCCAAGGTCATGCCACCACCCACGCCAAACCACAAGGACAATTAGTCAGATCTCTGAGATTCTCTAAGATTCTCCTTCCATTGCACATTTTCAGAAAACTCTTTGAGAAGGCCGGTGCCAGGGATCTGGAGGGGGCAGTGCCAGGAGAAAGCTAAGGAGTGAGGTCACTCACCAGGAGCCGAATCCTGTTTGCTGGCGCCTGGCTCCTGAGGGGCCCCCCAGAGCAGCACAATGCCAGTCTGGCCCCCTTAGTCCCTGTCCTCAGGGAGAGCTCTGTGCCTGTGAGTGGGGCCCCTGCCCTGTGCCAGCCACTCTTCTGAGCTCCTCACATGCCGTCTCTTAATTCTCACGGTGACCTTGCCCGGAAGGCACTACTGTTACCTGTAGTTTTCAGATGTGGAAACTGAGGCCCGGAGAGATTAAAGGCCAAGGGCCCGTGGCTAGTAAGTGGTGGCGAACCTTCCCAAGGTGGGGTCTTTGCCCTGCAGGACTGGTGGCTCCGTGTGCCTGTAACTAACTGCCTCTCCTGACCGTGTTTGAGCCGCCTCGCCTCCCTTGCTTTCTTTGTCTTTCCCAGGGAGCTCTCGGTCTTCAGAGACTCTGATGGAGTCAAAGTCTCCTCTCCCATCTCTTGTGCCGGATGGAATAACCACGCCGACATTGCCACATTCAGACTCTTTTCAGTTCTACTTGTAGAAATAGTTCTAGAAAAAGTGGCCCCTTGTGTAGAGAATGCATGCCCCTGGGTGAGGATGGGAGGAGTGGGGGCCTGAAGACTGCCAGGGAGAGCCTTCCACCTCCTTCTCTGGGCCCCACTCCCAAGTTCCCCAAACACGGACCGACTCGGAAGTTTCCATCCTCGAGGTCTACCAGTTCTTTGTGCAAGTGGGGGCTAAATTTTGTATCTATGAGTGATTTGCATTTTTCTTGAAGGGGAGGTCCCATGGTTTCCATGACATTAGCAAAAAGGACAGGGACTTTCCAAAAGTGAACAAACCCCTGGACTCTCTTAACTCTAAATCTTGTCAGTCTTGATCTGCTACAGCTTTGTGGTTGGAGTGAGGTTAGAGACAGTTTCATTCAGCCTTTGGGAGCCTGGCTTGATTATGATGCTAATTTTTTCCTGGAGAATCCGTTTGCTTATCTGTTTCTTCTGTCTTTGAAAGGTGGTGATTCCCTGCGGTGTGCAAGCCCGACTGGAACAGGTAAGCCCTTTGCATTTCTTTGGCTCCATTGTTCTATCCTGTGGGACTAAGTCCTTTCTTGAAGCTGGGCCCTCTTTGGGGATCTTTTGGCTTCCTCTAGGATCCATGCCCTCCCTTTGACCTGTAGCTTTCATTCCCAAGGCTCTCTCTGAGGACCTTTGACCATGCTGCACTGGCCATTTGCATGGTTTTTTAGAGAAGAAGATCCACTGTGCCTTTGCGGGAGCTGCCTTTCTATCAGTAATAGTTACCTTCGGGGCGAATCTCCCCAGGCTGAGTTTCCTTGGCTATAAAGTGAAGACAGCACAAGTCTGTTGTCTTAGTGATAAAAACCTGGATAGTGAGGGTGCCTGGGTCGCCGGGTGGCAGTGGACAATGTAGTATAGTGGTTTGTAGACTGACATCCAACTCTGACAAATACTGGGGGTGTGTGTGTGTGTGTGTTCAAATCGGATTGATTTGTAAATACAGTAGTACTTTCTGTTTGGCTTGTGATTAGGCAAATTTAAATTGCTATCTGCTTTTCAAATGCAGCTCCTTGGAAGGTCATGGTACCTCCTGGTGTTTTATTTGCCTCCACCCTTTGGAGCTAAGGGGGTGAAGCTTTGCTTTTGAGGGCTTATTGCAGGATTCTGAGGGCTTGCAGGATAATGAGGGCTTGCAGGATAACTGAAAGGCTCACTGTGCCTAGACAGTAGGACACAGGACCCTCTTCTCTCACTGCAAATCAGAAGCGACTCCCTGGGAGGGAGATGGGAAGCTGCGTCTTGCTGCTGGGGAAGTGTGTGCAGGTTCGGCCTCCCCGGTGGGGTAGGGAAACAGGTGCGCCGTGGTTCCTCGTGGATGTCTGTCAGGTGTGCTGTTGCCCGTACTTCTCAAGCAGGGCAGGGCTTACTGCCCTTGGCTCCCCCTAGCTTCACCATACACAGAATCTGGGGTGTTGTGCTGGAGATTTGGCAGTCTTCTGGGTTGTGAGCCTGGTGACCTCCAGACATGGAAGTGGCTAACTGCCTCTGTCTTGTGGTGCAGTAGGACATCCTTCCCCAGGCTCGGCCAGCGGCGCCTGTGTGGCAGCTTCCCTGCTCTGATGAAGTCGAGATCAGATCCTGGCTGCAGTGACTGGGCTCTGCTCTTGCCCCCTGCCCTCCTGAGCCTTGGTTTCCTCGTTAAGCCATTGGGCATGGGGGCGGCTCTCTAACCTCATCACTTGAGTGGCCGAGCCCTGCCCTCTCCCCCTGCCGACCTGAGCCTCAGTTTTCTCCTTTACGCAGTGGCCATAGGGGTGCTCTCTAACCTAGCTGCGGACGAAAGAAGAGGGACTATGGGCTCAGGCCTGTCACAGAAGCCTGGTCACAGGCAGGGTGCCCTTATTATGCTCCTTTTCATGCTGTCACGTGGTGTGGTCTCTTCGCTTCTGGAATAGGACAGTATGCATTTGAGGTCATAGGAACATGAAAAAAATCTCACTCAGAAACCTAAAATATTGACAAACTTTGAAAAACATGTTGCAGCATCAAGAGCTGAGGCCATCCGGGGTGGGCGCCTGCCCGGCCGTCCTTGCTGGCCTCAGCTGTGTCCCCAGGCCTGTGATCCACTCTCACTCCATTCTTCTGTAGCACTCACCGCCGACGGGGGGGTAGGGTGGGGCAGCGGGGGGAGTGGGGGGACTTGGGGGAGTGTCTTTGCATTTGGTTTTGACAGGATGCGGTTTGTGACCGATTTCCTCAGGCTTGTCACAGGCCCCAGGAGCCCGGGGCTGAAGCCCAGGTGGTCCCAGAGCTGTGTGCCTGTCCCAAGGCCCTGGCTGAAGCCTGTTTTCCTGGTGGCAGCTGAGGCTCTCCCACTTTGCAGACAGTTCCTTGCCCTCAGATTTGTTGGTGAGCCCTGGACATCAGAGGCACCAGAGGGCTAAAACCGTGTGCCGGGTCTAAAGACGCGGGTTGCAGGGCTGTCAACAGCCGGGACAGGCCAGAGCCCCATCCTGGCTGCTTAGATGTTGTCACTGTGCCCCCTGGAGCCCAGGGTCCCAGAGAGGAGTCTTCAGTCTCCTGGAGCACAGCCCTCCCCCTGCATCAGGACACGGCCTCCCTGTTAAATCTTTTCACAGGTGTGGTTGCTAAGCGATCTGGCTCTTCTAGCCCAGCCTGGCTCCTGCCCACTCCCCTTGCTGCTGTGTGTGTGTGTGTGTGTGTATTATGTATGTAATTGTTTTAAGTATATGAATACACACATGCATGCAGTTGTTATATGTATATGAATAGACATGCATGTTATGCATGTAATTATAGGTATACGAACACATGCATGCATGTTATACATGTAATTGTTATATGCACACAAATGAATATGTACGTGTTATACATGTGTCAGCACATGAATACATACATGTGCCATACATACGAGTGTTATGTATGTGAATATATGTATATATTAGATATGTAGTCTTTATATGTGAGTGTATATGTGTGTCATGTAATTGTTAATATGAATGTTTCTATGCATATATTATGTATATAAATGTTACATATGTGAATATATGTATCTTGTATGTAATTGTTATGTGTGTAGGTTTCGAATGTAGTTGTTAATATATCTGAGTGTATATATATATGTGGATAATGTAATTGTTACCTGTGTGTGAATGTATGGATGTGTGTGTTTATTATGTATGTGAGTTTATGTGTATGTGAATGTGTGTGTGTGTGTGTGTGTGTGCATTTCCCTGAGACGAACATGCGTGAGTCCACTCCGTACTAAGCTCTCTGTGGCCTTTTCAAATTGCCTTGACCAGATGGCCTCCAGGTGTGGTCCCTGGACCTGCAGCCTTAGCATTGCCTGGGCACCTATAGAAATGCACATTCTCAGGCCCCAGCCCAGACCTGCTGAATCAGGAACTCGCACTGGAGCCCAGTGATCGGTGCTTTAACAAACCCTCTGGCAAGGTTGATCAGCTCAAGTGTGGGAATCCTGGCTGTGAGCTGAAACTGGGGCAGGGATCAGCCTGTGGGCGTGCAGTCGGGGTGGCCTTGGCAATGCCTGCCTTTTGGGCTGCTCTCCCCATGTGGTGGTGTGGGGCCATCCGGGGTGGGCGCCTGCCCGGCCATCCTTGCTGGCCTCAGCTGTGTCCCCAGGCCTGTGGTCCACTCTCACTCCATTCTTCGGTGGCACTCACCCCCTACGGGTGGGTGCGGTGGCGGGGGGCGTGGGGAGCTTGGGGGCGTGTCTTTATGCTTGGTTTTGACAGGCTGCGGTTTGTGACTGATTTCCTCAGGTTTGTCATAGGCCCCGGTGGCCCCAGAGCTGTGTGCCTGTCCCGAGGTCCTAGCTGAAACCTGTTTTCCTGGTGGTAGCTGAGGCTCTCCCACCTCGTAGACAGTCCCTTGCCATCAGATTTGTTGGTGAGCCTTTGATGCCAAGACACCTGGTTCCCTCACATCTTTATTTTGCATGGAGCTTTCTCCCCTAAACAGTGCAGTGCTGTCTTCCTCCTGGCGTGGAGGAGTAAATGGAAGGATGGATGTGGCAGCCCAGCCCGGCCTGAGCACTCTTCTGCCTCCCTGCTGGGTGGCCTTATAGAAGCAGACCCTCCTATTTAGTGGAGCTCGGGCGGCAGGGTTTCCACCTGCACAGTGTGGCTTCTCGGGGCAGAAAGCACAGAATCTTTTTCTTCTTTCCTGATCCTGTTTGGGCTGAGTCTTCTGGCACTGTGATCCCTGGCATTTTGGATGGGCATGAAATTGCTTTCAGATAATACTGACATCCCTGATGTCACCTGGGGTGTCACTGTGCCCTGTGGGACCTGGCCAGGTCACCTGATAGCTGTTTTTTTTTTTTTTTTTTCTTTGTTACCATTCATTGAGTACCTATTCTGTCTCAGATGCCCTGCCCTCCCTCACCTGCTGGAGCTCAGAAAAGTGAAGAAACTCCCACATCACCCAGACACTAAGTGGCTTCTGTTCTCTGGGGTGTCAGTGCCCCTGCATGGCCCTCTGTGACCTGCCCTCAGACCTGGCTGCCCTTCTGCTCTGTCCTGTGCTGGAGGCCCCTCCCACACCTGGAGTTCACCTGGCACCTGTACCCACCCCCAGCGCCTGCCTTTGCTCTGTAGCTAACCTGAGGGGCGTGACCCCTTTGGAGAGGTTCTAGAATAGCTTCATCCCAGCATGTTTTATCGAGGTGAGCTGCCGGGTCTGTCAAAATTCCTGGAGTTGCACTGGCTGAGGGCATGATTGTTTTGAATCCCTTGGGCCTAATTCCCTGGTGGGGCAGAAAGAAGGCGGTGATGAACCATGCCAGTGGTACTTGCCTGCTGGCTTCCCACGACAGGACTGTAAGGGTGTCTGTCACCTTAATGACGTTATACTGTGTGAGGGTCCTTTGTCTGCAGGCATAGGGTGCCTTTGTGGCTCCCCGGGGCATTTAAGACACAAGGGAGAAGGAACATTTTCTGTGATGGTGGTGCATTGAACCTGTGGCTATTTACCTGTGATGTTCGTTTTCCTATTCCTGGTAGCAGAATCTTCTGTTTGTTTATTGCAGCAGCTTACAAAAGTGGAATATGAGGTTAGATTAATTCATGGACTCAAAAGCGGCACATAGTGTTGTTGAGAAAGGAGCTGGGAGGCAAACTTCCCTTTGTGAATGTCAACTTAGTGGATGTTACATGGACGGACACAGGGTTGGAGCTTCCTGGGAGCCAGTGTAAAAAGGAAACCACAATGATTGGCATGTGCCTTTCTGGAAGGTGGGAAGAAATAAGGATCAGCAGAGAAAATGTGCGATGAGGGAAATTATGAAGGGTGTAGACTAAGGCATCAGGGGCATGCGCCACCTCTCCACCAGTCAAGCGGAATGATTTTGGAGGGATGTCAGAGGCAAGCTAGCTGTTTTGGATGCTGGAGAGGGATGTCAGAGGCAAGCTATTGGCACTGGATTTTGGAGGGATGTCAGAGGCAAGCTATTGGCACTGGATTTTGGAGGGATGTCGGAGGCAAGCATAGCCTCATTGGGACCTCTGGCTTTTCGAACTATAAAGGGACAATTGGTGTCTTTCTCATCTGCTTACATTACCTTTCCGTGGGCTGTGGTCTGCTCGGTCATAGAGAGAATGCTTCACCATTGCTCAGGTAACTGCTGTCCCTAAGGCTGGGAGAGGTGGCCGGGCTCCTTACAGTGGAGTCACAGCCTGTGGTCCAGCTGCTCTCTACGTCTGCATGTATGTGTACATGCATGTGCTCACATGCACACACAGGCATGCACACACAGAATGTAGTAGTAGGTGTGAGCATGGACTAGATTTGGGCTGAGTCCCATCCCGGCTATGACACTAGTGAGCTGTGTGGCCTTGAATGGAGTTCTTTCAGTTTTCTAGGCTCCACTTTCCTCTTCTGTAAAATGAGGGTGCCACCAGCTCCTCTCGGGGTCACTGCCAGGATCGAATGAAATAACATGCTTAGATCCTCCGTGCTGGTGTGACACAGGGAAGACACGTGGTGTGTAGGGAAGAGCCTGTTTGGTTGTCCTGTGAAGGTGACTTGGCAGCGCGGTTCTTCTGGTGCCCACAGCCTCTGCTGTGTGCCATTCATTGTTGATCTGGTTCTCCTGACGGAGAGAACCAGTCTGATGAGTTCCAGAGCGTGTCCCCTGCTTCCTGAGGGTGAGGATATCGATGACAGACACTTACAGTAGATGATTCCTGTGATCCCGCATTTGCAGACTTGGAGGCACCACCACGGTCAGAACAAGGGCACATGCGAGTCTGTCCTTGGTAGGTGCAGGTTTGCAGGATCTTTTCATGATGCTGCAGCCTAACAGTGGTCCAAATGGTGGCCCCACAGCTTTTGATTGAAGTTCAAGGGCAGTGTCCTTGTTTTTTTCCTCCCTGTGTTTACCTTCATACCCTCTGCAAGCAACTGATTCATACCAGCAAATCTTGGTGCCCTCAGGTGCAGGGCAGCCTTCACTAGGACACCCTGAAGCCATGTGTGGGACCCACTCTACGCCTCCCACCCCCCACGCCCCGCTCCCCGGCCTCCTGGGTAGCCCACAGCCAGCCTGCTTCCAGGGAGGGCCTGGCCTGCCCCAGGGAAGTGCCGCCTGTTTACAGCGGGGCTACTGTCCTTGAAGGAGACCGGTGTCCCCGCCTTCTGGTGGCCGCCTCCAGTGTGGGAGGGTTCAGGGCAGTGCCTGATCCAGCTCTGGGCAGGTCCGGAGCCCGCGCCAGCTGCCTGCTCTCACGCTGTGATTGTTCTTGCTTGGCCTTGGCCATTGTGGTCTGTGGCCCCGGAAGAGGGGTTGGGTAAGAATAGTGGCTGAGTCATCAGGGCGGTGCTTCTCTTGGTTCACCTAACCTGAGGCCAGCGGGCTGCTTCCCTCCAAGGTGACCGCAGGGCTCACATTTCAGCCTGAGGCTGGAGCTCACACTCCACCTTTGCACAGCTGTGTGTGCAAGGTGCGTGTGCCTGTGGGCTGTGGCGTGAGGTGTTTTGTGTATGCTGTGTTTGTGTGTTGTGTGATGCAGTGTGTGTGTTGTACGTGGGTGTGTGTGGTGTGTTTTTTGTGTGTTTGTGAGTTGTCTGTCGTGTGTTGTGTGAGGTGTGTGTGTTGTGTGTTGAGTGTGAGGTGCTTTGAGTGTTCCAATGTGTGTAGTGTTTTGTGTGTGTTGTGTGTCTTGTGTGTTTTGTGTGTATTGTATTGTGTGTAAGTGTTACGTGTGTGTGAGGTGTTTTTTGTGTATGTTGCAGTGTGTGTGTGCTGTGTGTGAAGTGTTGTGTGTGAGGTGTTTGTTTTGTGTGTGAGGTGTGTCTGTCATGTGTTGTGTGTGAGGTGTGTGTGTTGTGCTGTGTGTGTGGTGCTGAGGTGTGTTGTGTGTGAGGTGTGTGTGTGTACATGTCTGTGTTGTGTGTGTATTATGTGTGAGGTGTTTGTGTGTTGCAGTGTGTGTGTTGTGTATGTAGCGTGTGAGATGTGTGTGTTGTGTTTATGTGTTGTGTGAAGTGTTTTGTGTATGTGTTGTGTGTGAAGTGGTTTGTGTGTGTTATGAGGTGTTTTGTGTGTGTTATGTGTGTTGTGCGAGGTGTGTGTGCTGTGTATGTTCATGTGTTGTGTGTGGTGCTTTGTGTGTGTGTTGTGTGTGAAGTGTTTTGTGTATTGCGATGTGTGTTTATAAGGTGCTTTGTGTGTGTTGTGTGTGAGGTGTTTTGTGTATGCTGTTTTGTGTGTTGTGTGTGGCATTGTGTGTGAGGTTTTTTGTTTGTGTTGTGTGTGCGTGTGTTGAGACTTTGCTCAGTATGTTTTGCTTGAACTCAGAAAGCCAGACAGAGGAAGTGACCAGAGCATCAAGACCAGCCAGCACAAGGACAGGACAGATGTGACTATCAGGAAGTCTGTGCAGGTCATGTGCTGCCATCCTTGCCTCTGCCCCAGTGGCCGTGATGGAGTCTCATGAAGCTATTGGATTCTTTCAGAAAGAATGCTGACCAAATGGATGAGGAGCTTCAGATAAATGAAATCACTTTAATGATCTCCATTTTATTTTACAGAAAAATTAAGCAAATTTCAAACAAAACACCCACGCTTTCCACATGTAAACTATCGGGTGGGGGGCTTAGTGAGCTGAGCATCCCATGATCTGGGACAGTGGACCCAGCTGACCTATGTGGGTCGGTCTCTGCATGCATGTTGTCACAGAAGGCTTCCCGCAAGTCTGTTGGTATGTGTTTCTTGTCCTCACGGCCCGTAAGTCCAGGTATTTGATTGGACACTGGTTATTTCCTGCTTATAGATTGTTTCCGCCACTGCGGTAAACTTAAGAAACACAGTCACAGGTCTGTACACCACAGCAGAGTCTCGGCTGAAGATCACCTACACGTGTATGTATGCATGCACGTGGTGTCTGGATCCACCGCTGCCCCTTTCAGATTCTGTGTGTCTCATCAGGAGCCTTCATGCAAACATATTTGACCAGAGTCACAGTGAAATTGAATTATATTAAGTCAATGGAGATACACAAATGTCCTTGCTCCTTAATCTCTCTGATCTCCAGGAAGCAGAGAGAAAAGTTTCAAGGATCCTGTTGGATCAGCGTCCTGGTGTTCCATTTGGTCAGAAGAGCCAAACTCAACATCTGTGGCTTTGGCAAAGGTCAAGCGAGACCCAGAAATAAAAATACAAACAGGGCCGGGCGCGGTGGCTCACACCTGTAATCCCAGCACTTTAGGAGGCCGAGGCAGGCGGATCATGAGGTCAGGAGATCGAGACCATCCCGGCTATCACGGTGAAACCCCGTCTCTACAAAAAATACAAAAAATTAGCCGGGTGTGTTGGCAGGCGCCTGTAGTCCCAGCTGCTTGGGAGGCTGAGGCAGGAGAATGGCGTGAATCCGGGAGGCGGAGGTTGCAGTAAACCGAGATTGCGCCACTGCACTCCAGCCTGGGCAACAGAGCGAGACTCCGTCTCAAATAAACAAACAAACAAACAAACAAAAAACTGATACTGCATTCCCCAGATCTTACCTTGACACTCAGTCATCATAGAGTGGTGTTTAGTTAGCCTCTGCACGCAGCATTCGGGCATTGGCGGGGCACCGTGGAGGACAATGGGTGTGGATGCTGAGCAGTCAGGTGGGAGGAGGGCTGCGTGGGTGATCACACCCAGATTGGGAGGGCTGGATGCGGGTGAGGTCGCTCAGCAGAAGGTGGGGAAGGGGTGGCGCCAGCACTGTGAATCCGTCTCCTTCTCACCCAGTGCCCCTCTGGAGGGTGCATCGTTGTTGGGGGATGAGCCGCAGCCTCATCTCCCAGCTGCTGCGTCCTGAACAGCAATGGCTCAGGGTCCTGCCTCATCACTCCCCATGACCTCAGCCCTGAGAGGGTGTGGATGTGTTGCAGGATGGTTCTCTGTTGCTTTGGAACAAGTGAAGACCAACAGGAGTGTCTGGGATTTACGCTGTGAGAGGGAGTAGGACAGGCTGAAGATGTGCGGAGATGTGGGCTAGGGCTTCCTGTTCCCACGGCACACCTGCGCCTTCTGGTCTAGACGCCTCCAACCTCTAGAGAGTGGCTTAGGCGAATCAACTGTAAGGCCTGTGTAGGGAGCTGCCAGGGAGCAAGTTTAGGGTCACAGTCCTGGACTGCTCTCAGATTTCTGTGCATTTCACCCCTTTGAAAGTGTCTCCCTATTTCCTTGTGCACGTGCCTTTCTCTTGGTGGGCACACACAATGGGTACCAGTGAAGAAGGGCAAGCCAGTGGGCTCCTTTCCCAGTGACACTCACACCTAGCCCTGCAGGTAAGGAAAGAGCGTGCAGTGAGAAGAATATTCGACCTGGAACACTCAGCAGGGCATCCCAACTTCTCACAGACCCAGAGAACCATCTGTAGGGGAGATACAGGGGTTGAGTTGTGTTCCCCTGAAATTCATGTCCACCTGAAACCCCTGAATGTGACCTTACTTGGAATGATGATGGAGATGAGGTCATGCTGGGTTAGATTGGGCCTGATTTCCATGACTGGGTTCTTGTAAGAAGAGGAGAGGACGCAGACACGGGGAGAAAGCCAAGTGATGACAGAGGCAGAGGCTGGAGCCACGGGTCTGCAAGCCAAGGAACCCTACCAATTGTGGCAGCCTGAGAAGGTGGAAGAGGCAGGGACAGATCCTCCCCTGGGCTCTAAGAGGGAGAGAGCTCCTGCCGCCTTGGTTTCAGACTTCCAGCCCCTGCATCTGCGAGAGAGAGAACACATGCCTTGTTTGAAGCCTCCCACTTTATAGTACTTTACAGCAGCCTTAGAAAATTAATACAATGGGATGCATCCCTTCCCTTCTTTCATATTGATTAGTTGTTCCTCAGGCATTTCTGGAACTCCTTTTTGGCCCATGGCGCTCCAGCCTCATCTGGGTGGAGACATGCACTGCGAGGAGCTGGTACCTAGTGGCCACCCGAGAGGGAGGTGGCTCCTGGGAAAGGCTGGCCGAGGCCCCTTCTCCAAACTGCTGCATCCTGCTCAGATGGAACAGACTTTGAGAATGGGCAGAGAAACAGCAGAAGATGTTAGTGGAACTTGTTTAAAAGAGGAGCTTCTGGTGATAAACTGTCATTCGAATTGGGCAGAATTGTGAGGTTTCCATCACCCCAGGACTCTTCCAGGAAAGGCTGACAGGGCCCGCGGGCGCCCTGGAGCTGCCTGCAGGGGTCAGGCCCTAAGTCACTAGGAGCCCAGGTTGGAAGGGAAGACCCCCTTCCACTCCATCCTGAACGACTCCATGGGTGAGTGGGACCCAGGACGGCTGCCCTTCAGAGCTCAGCCCAGTTCCCAGAGACAGAGACGGCGAGATGGTTACCAGGATGGCCCCTGCCCTTGGTCCCGGCCTCTGTTTCCAGCTGCTCCCCACGGCATCTGCACAGTTGCCTGGTGAGGCCTTCATGACCCTGTGGGCACAGACTTCTGGGACTGAGGCCTGTGGGTTGTGGCACCCCCACCCTCACCCTCTCTCCCCACAGGCTAAACTTTGATCCATACTTTTCCTTTGATTTCACAGTCTCCTCCCACACCTAAAATAACATCCAGGCCTTTAGCTATTTCCAAAGGGTTTCTGGGAACTCAGACCCAGTGAGGAGGCTTCCCGGCAGCCTTGGCCTTCCCTTCAGGCAGACTTCTCATCCACAGCCGGGAGTCCGCAGGTCTCAGTTCACTGACCTGCTGAGAAAGAGGGAAAAACCTTCAACACATTAAAAAAAAAACAAAAACAAAACAACAACAAAAAAACACCCGTCAATGTGAGCCTCACACAAGCAGGCGCTCTCCCTTTGTAGCTGGAATTTGAAAGTGGTGGGTTGGATACTGTTCCTGAAGCTATTGTCCCGCCTCTGCAGGTGGAGGGAATTGTGAACGGTCAACAGCAGGGAACATATTAACCCCGGTGTCAGCTTACATCCACCCAGGAGCACAAAGCCTTGGCTAATGATTAAAAACCCACCCCGGCTAGGAGGCCTGGGCTGCAGGTGTGTGGCTCACAGGCGCTGGATTCTCACCAGCCCTGACCATTACCTGCATCTGTGGTTCAGGGTTGCTGCATTTCTCTGCGCTGGGGACTCTCCTCCTAAAGTGACAGGTGGGCTGGGTCAGGGCTGGACGCACCAAAGGCACCTTCGGCTGATATACTGTGGTATGGTCCCTGGATGCACCTGTAAGCAATGTGTCGAATGAATGAATGCTGCCAAGTCTGATGGCTGGACGTCTACTGCGGACAAGAAAAATCAGGTTGAGTGGGATTTCTTTTCTTTTATGACACAGATTCTAGAGCAGTCACATGTTTTACTTATTTATTTTAAGGTTTTTAAAGTTGTTTAAAAATTTCAGCTTTTATTGTAGATGTAGAGCGTACAAGTGTAGGATTGTTACCCAGGTGTACTGGACCCAGGTAAGGAGCATAGTACCCAATAGGTGGTTTTTCAACCCATGTCCCTCTCCCACTCTGCTCACTTGGGCACTTCCCAGTGTTTACTGTTCGCATGTTTATGTTCACATGTGGTCAGTGTTGACCTCCCATGTTCTCATGTGAGAACATGTGGTGTTTGGTTTTCTGTTCCTGTGTTAATTTGTCTAGGGTTATGACATCTGTGTCCATCCATGTTGCTGCAAAGGACATGATTTCATTCTTGTTTATGGGTTTGTAGTATTCCATGGTGTATATGCACCACATTTTTTTTGAGACAGAGTTTCACTCTGTTGCCCAGGCTGAAGTGCAGTGGCACGATCTCGGCTCACTGCAACCTCTGCCTCCCGGGTTCAAGCGTTTCTTCTGCCTTAGCCTTCTGAGTAACTGGGATTACATGTGCCTGCCATTATGCCTGGCTAACTTTTATATTTTTATCAGGGACAGTGTTTCACCATGTTGGTCAGGCTGGTCTCTAGCTCCTAACCTCAAGTAATCTGCCCTCCCTGGCCGTTCAAAGTGTTGGGATTACAGGCATGAACCACTGCGCCCAGCCTGTACCACATTTTCTTTATCCAGCCAACGCTTAATGTCACTTAGATTGATTCTATGTGTTTGCTATTGTGAATAGCATGGTGATGAACATATGAGTGCATGTGTCTTTTTGCTATAATGATCTATATTTCTTTGGGTATATACCCACAAGGGAATTGCTGGGTTGAATAGTAGTTCTGTTTTAAGTTATTTGAGAAATCTCCACACTGCTTTCCACAGTGGCTGAACTCATTTACTTTTTCACCAGCAGTGTACAAGCATTCCTTTTCTCTGTCTGTTGTTTTTTGACTTTTTAGTAATAGCCATTCTGACTGGTGTGAGATATTCAACCTATGGTGTGAGATATTCAACCTTTGTTGGATGCATAGTTTGTGAATATTTTCATCCATTCTGTAGGATATCTGTTTACTCCACTGATAGTTTATTTTGTTATGCAGAAGTTCTTTAGTTTAATTAGCTCCCACTTGTCAATTTTTGTTTTCATTGCAATTACTTTTGGGGACTTCGCCATAAATTCTTTGCCCAAGGCTGGTGTCGATAAGGGTATTTCTTAAGTTTTTTTCCAGGATTTTTATAGTTTGAGGACTTACATTTAAATCTGTAATCTATCCTGGGTTAGTTTTTATATATGGTGAAAGGTAAGGGTCTGGATTCATTCTTCTGTATATGGCTAGCCAGTTATCCTAGCACTATTTATTCCATAAGGTGTCCTTTCCCCATTGCTTGTTTTTGTTGGCCTTGTCGAAGATCAGATGGTTGTAAGTGTGCAGCTTTATTTCTGTTTTCTCTTCTGTTCAGTTGGTTTATGTGTCTGTTTCTGTACCGGTACCGTACTGTTTTGGTTACATTAGCGTTGTAGCATAGTTTGAAGTTGAATAATGTGATGGCTTTGTTCTTTCTTGCTTAGGATTGCTTTGGCTGTTTTGGCTCTTTTTTGGTTCCATATGAGTTTTACAATGTATTTTTCTAATTCTGTGAAGAATAATGTTGGTAGTTTGATAGGAATAGCATTGAATCTATAAATTGCTTTCGATAGTGTGGCCATTTCTTCCAGTTCACGAGCCTGGGATGTTTTCCCATTTGCTTGTGTTTTCTCTGATTTCTTTCAGCAGTAGTCACACATTTTAAATACGGACTGGCCCTTGAAGGCAGTGGCTATGTGTGATTGGTTCAGGAAATAGCAGTAATTACTGAAGGGGAACATTAAATACTGATTTTTTTTTTTTTTCTTTTTTTTGAGACACAGTCTTCCTCTGTCTCCCAAGCTAGAGTACAGTGATGTGATCTCGGTTCACTGCAACCTCCGTCTCCTGGGTTCAAGTGATTCTCATGCCTCAGCCTCCCGAGTAGCTGGCATTATATGCGTGCGCCACCACACCGGGATAATTTTTGTATTTTTAGTAGAGATGGGGTTTCACCATGTTGGCCAGGCTGGTCTTGAACTCCTGACCTCAGGTAATCTGCCTGCCTCAGCCTCCTAAAGTGCTGGGATTACAGGTGTGAGCCACCGTGCCTGGTCTAATTACTGTATTTTTAGTAGAGATGGGGTTTCACTGTGTTGACCAGGCTGGTCTTGAACTCCTGAATCTCAAGTGATCTGCCTGCCTCATCTTACCAAAGTGCTTCTTTTTTTTTTTTTTTTTAATTAATTTTTTTTGTTTTTGTTTTTTGAGACGGAGTCTCGCTGTGTCATCCAGGCTGGAGTGCAGTGGCACATCTCCGCTCACTGCAAGCTCTGCCTCCTTGGTTCCCGCCATTCTGCTGCCTCAGCCTCCTGAGTAGCTGGGACTACAGGTGCCCGCCACCGTGCCTGGCTAATTTTTTTGTATTTTTTTAGTAGAGACAGGGTTTCACCATGTTAACCAGGATGGTCTCGATCTCCTGACCTTGTGATCTGCCTGCCTTGGCCTCCCAAAGTGCTGGGATTACAGGTCTGAGCCGCTGTGCCTGGCCTGAATTTTTTTTTTTTTTTAATGTCTGCAGTTGGAGAGAAGTTGGCGTGTGACAAGGAGGCGTTACAGATTCCAGGTCAGGGGAGGCATTCGACTGGAACATTATTTATTTTACCTGAGTATATTTTACCTGCAAAAGGGATACCTATCTAGAAAACCGCGCACAACAACATCCCCAACCTACATCCACTTGGGGGACAGCCGGCGGGCGCCGTGGGAGGGAGCTGGCTTGGTCCAGGAGCCGGGGCCTAGGCTCAGGCTGCTCCTGTTATACATGGCCTTGTTCTCTAACCTTCTGTTTTCTTATCTTCAAATATGGGGGTTGCAGGGCTATGAATTTGTGGTGTCCTGTGGCTCAATAGTCCTTGTTTAGAGAAGCAGGTGCCGTGGCGGTTTCCTCAGGTCTCTGAAGGCATCTTGAGCTTTTTGGGCAGAAACTTCACTCGTGCTGTGTGTTTCTGGGGACCCAAGTCTGAGTGTCAGTCTGCCAGCAGCAGGGCAACTATTGCCCTCAAAATCTGAAACTTCATGGGCTCCTGGTCCTCATAGCTGCTGTGATAATTGTCTCATTCTCTTGGTGCATTTATAACAGGTTTGTTTAAAATATGCACTTTCCCGAGAGTATTAGGAAACAATTTTTGTTAAAAAAAAAAAAAAAAAAAAAAGTCCGTGCCAGAAACCTTATCCTATTAGGAGGCTCAATTGTAAAGAAAGAATAAGGAGAAACATGTTTAATTGCATGAGTATTTTCTACTTTAGTAGAAAGTTTTCTCTACTTCACTAACACTTCGTTTTCCAGCATGATGACCACCAGCACTCCTCATCCCGTCCTCTCTGGCCCTCAGGCCCTGGGGTAGCCCTGTGGCCTGTCTTTCCAGAAATAATGGAATTTGAAGAGAACCTGGGGTCATGGAAGATGAGGGACTTCACAGGGGCAGGCTGTACTTGCATCCAGGTTGTAATAGCTGTTAGCTTTGTACTTTGGACACAGATGTAATTTTCTAATGTATACAACAGGCTTTCAGAAGTACTACTTATACCATCACCACCACCATCATCACCATCACCATTACCACCATCACCACCACAGCAGTCCCTAGGTAAATAAAGAGAAGCAATCGACCATTTAACCTCTGGGAACTGTTCTTCGGAGTTTCCAAATAAAGGAAGAGGGAAAGTTGTATTGAAAGAGGAATTCCAGCTAATCAACCTTGAAAATGTGATAGGGTTAACACAGTGCCCTTTCCAAACTCCTAATAAATGACTGTCTGGTTCCAGGCTGTGGTCCTCTGTAACCTCCACTATCACAAAAGGGGAGTTAGACTACGGGTCATAGGGTTGTAAGCCTCCTCTCAGGAAGTACACGGCCAAGTCCTAACCCCAGCCGAGTCCTCACCAGAATCAAATCAGAATCAGACCCAGCCTCAGCTCCATCTGCAACTGACAGGAAGTCCAGGGGCCAGGACATCTGTGAAGCCACACTGCAGGGCTCAGCGAAATCCAGGGCAGAGGGAATTCTACTGGGTAGAAACAACCCCCGTCTTTTTCAAAAAAATTGCAAAAAGAGGAGAAAGGAAAAGGAACTGGGCTGGGTACTGTGGCTCATGCCTGTAATCTCAGCACTTTGGGAGGCCAAGGCGGGCGGATCATTTGAGGTCAGGAGTTTGAGACCAGCCTGGCCAACAGGGTGAAACCCCGTCTCTACTAAAAATACAAAAATTAGCCGGTCGTGGTGGTGTGCGCCTGTAATCCCAGCTACTTGGGAGGCTGAGGCAGAAGAATGGCTTGAACCCAGGAGGTGGAGGTTGCAGTGAGCCGAGATTGTACCACTGCACTCCAGCCTGGGCGACAGAGGCTCCGTATCAAAAAAAAAAAGGAACTGAAGTGACATATTAAATAAACATCATAAGACTTTATTCAGATCCCAATTCAAACTGTAACAGACTGTAAGAAGAAATCCAAACAACCCCAAAACACTTATGGCAGAGAAGTTTGAACATGAATTAGATATTTTAAGGAATTATTCTTCACAATACTGGTAATTTGTTCTATGTTTTAAAATGCTCTTGACTTTTAAAGATATGTACTGAGATATTTATGGATGAAGTGATGTGATATCTAGGGTTAGCTTTAAATGGCACAGTTGGGGGGCGTGTCGGTGTACAGATGCAGTTCATTTGGGGACAGGTTGGTGACCGGAAACCAAGTGGTGGGACCTGGGGCTCCTAATCCATGTGTCTCTACTTCACAGGGGTGTTGTGCAGGGCTCAGAAGATGTGTTCAGGCACAGAGCTCAGGCTGGCTGGTCACTGTTTTTATTATATGACACACCAGTGTTTCCCAAGCCAGTGTCCTTTCCCTCTCTTGCACAGTTATCTTCCATGACCTAATGGCTTAAGACTTTCCCACAAGTCTCCGGTGTGGCATTGAGCCGTTGACATCAGGGTGATATCCCCTCAGCGGTGCTACAATGTGTCTTATTTTATGAAATGTTTCACTGAAAACCCACTGAGTTTGTCAACACATGGCACAGAGTTCACAGGCTGCTTTGTAAAACAGTAACACTTGCTTCATAAAGCCTTTAAAGAAATCATCCTGAATAAAGGGTTGTTTCACGCTAGCCAGGTATATTTTTACTTTTTTTTTTCCCCCTGCGAAAATCATACAACTCTCTCACCAGGGAGATCAGCCTTGATAGGTTTTGTGCATGGAAGGAAGTAGGGCCGAAGTGCAGGCATTCAGTGAGCACAGACTGTGATTCAAGAGAGCGAAGCACTTTGGAAAATTGGGAGAGTTAAACATGGACTTGGACTTGTATGAGGTCCTGACTCCCCATCATTGGTGCCATTGAAGTGGCTGGAAGTTATGTTGTAGTGTTCATTCTTAGGGTGATTGGGAGACTGAGTGCAAATGATGGCAGAGGATACAGTAATGAAGCCCGCGTTGCATGTGGTGACAAGGTTGTTAGTATAAACCACACTGATGCACAAATATATTAGGTCAGTGGATCTCAGAGTGTTATCTAAGACCAGCAGCATCAGCATAAGTCTGGGAACTTAGAAATACAAACTCTTTGTCCCCCCTCAGACCTGTTGAA
Organism: Papio anubis; assembly: GCF_008728515.1. Lineage (NCBI taxonomy): Eukaryota > Metazoa > Chordata > Mammalia > Primates > Cercopithecidae > Papio > Papio anubis. Next base: position 117,210,413 of record NC_044979.1, on the reverse strand, counting down.
TCAGAAATTCTGGGACAGGACCCCTAAATCTGTCTCCTAATATGCCCTCGTGGTGGTTCTGATGCAAGCTGAAGTTTGTTCAGCCTATTTTAGGAGATGACTTGCCGGGGTGGGGCTGCCACCCGGGGCCACCTTGAGCAATCCTGGGGGTGTTGAGGGTGCTGGGGGCATAAGGTTACTGAGAACTCGGCAGCCTCTGGGGTTTGGGTGACCTGACGTTTATGATTTCTTTCCACCTGAGAAACTCTCATTCTCTGACACCTTTCTCCTTTCCGTCCTGGGCAGATGACTGTTGGCTTCTGTCATACGTGCTGTAGAAAATATTCCGATGCCAGATTCCTCAATGTATTTGCCTAGAAAATGCTTTAAGCTTCTCAGTGTAAGGCATTACCAAATCAATAGAGGTCCTCAGGTAGGGAACATAAATCTGGAAGAGAAGTGCATGTCTTTAGAAGAAGGCGTCTGCAGCATGGACTTGCCACCCTGGAGCTTCCTTGTCAGGAGGAAGGATTCCTCCAAGGCTTTGCTTTCTGTAGCAGCATGAGGCTTCCTAGGAATAAAAAAATAGAGTCAGGTAGATAAAAATTATGAGTAGACTAGGCCGTGATTATGGACCTTTTAATAATGTTAGAGTGACAGGTGTATTAAGTGGGGACATTAGAATTAGAAACTGGCAAGTTTCTACCAATTTGAAATCTACAAATTTAAAGACTAAATTACAGTTGATTTTCATTATTTGTGGATTCCATATTTGCAAATTAGCCTCCTGGATACAATTTATTTGTAACCCCAAAATCAATACCAAGGACAATTTTGTGATCATTTGAAGACATGAGCAGAAAGACTCAAAATTCGGGTTGCCCACCTGCATGTTCCCGTCTAACACTGAACCAAGTAAAGCTCTTCCTTGTTTCAGCTCATACTACAGACAGGCATCCTTCCCATAGTCTATTTAGTGCTACAGTTCCCCCATTTTTGTGCTTCTGTTGTTGATTTTGCTGTTTAAAATGCAAGTGCAGTGCTGATGTGATGTCCAGTGTCCCTCAGCACAAGAAGACTGTGCTGTGCCTGATGGAGAAAGCACATGTGTTAGACAATTCTTCCTTCAGGGGCGAGTTACAGCACCAATGGCTGAGAGTTTCATGTTAATGAATCAACAGTATTTATTAACTTAGGGTCTCTCTTTGTCACCCAGACCGGAGTGCTGTGGCATGATCTTGGTTCACTGCAACCTCTGCCTCCCGGGTTCAGGAGATTCTCATGCCCCAGCCTCCCGAGTAGCCGGGATTACAGGCATGCGCCACCACTCCTGACAATTTTTACATTTTTAGTAGAGACGGGGTTTCACCATGTTGGCCAGGCTGGTCTTGAACTCCTGACCTCAGGTGATCCACCCGCCTAGGCCTCTCAAAGTGCTGAGATTACGGGTGTGAGTCACTGCACCCGGCCAAGGTTATGTGATGAATCGGTTGGTGAAAACACTGTAACTAGAGCTCGAAGGACCCTAACCCTGTATTTCTCCTAGAGACAGAAGCTCAGTGTTGGTCAAATCAGTGTTTGCAGTGACTTTATAGAACACGACTACCTCCAATAACGAAAATCAACTGTAATTGATTAGGTATTGATTAGGGTCCATAGTAACACAGCCCCATTGTCAGGTTTTCACTTAATGATTCTTTCCCTGAGCTTACTATCTTGAGAGAACAGATCCCAGCCCACTTTCTGGCTGCCTTCTGTGAACCTATGATGGGCAATTCTCCTACAAACCAGAGAGGCATGGAGAAGAGAGGCACAGGGGGGAGGAATTGGGGCAGCGGGCTATCTAGTCTTGGTTCTAGAGTTCTAGGGAGATAGGAAAGTCGATGGTCCCTCATGGTGGAGTGAAAGCTAAGACAGACCTGGCCTGTGTCCTAGCACTCCCCTCACTGCAAATGGGCTCAGGTGGCCAAGCCTGGTCCTGGGTTTGAACTAGATGAAGTGACAAAGTGCAGATGATAAGGGTTCCTTGCTCAACAGGCTGCTATAAGGATGGAGAGAGAGTACAAGCAAATCATGTTGCATTATGTCAGGAATACAGCGGATGTGGAATAACTTGCTGTGACAGTGATCGTTACTGGTATTAATGCAGGGGCAACAAGGAGGGTGATTGCTGCTTGCATGTCACTTACTACGCATTTGGCTCCACATCCAGGCAGAACCTGTCATTTAAAGGGATCAGAATTTATAAGTGATTATTGAACTGAAATATCAATTAACTTGCGGAATCCTGAACCTTTCACTTTAGCATTCCATTGTGTCTGAAAACAGCTAAAAGTAGCCACCTGTCTTTGACGTACCATCCCATCCTGTCTTTGAGTTCTCTCCAGGGTGTGGGGTTCCCTGTCCTGTTTTCACATAATGTACATCTACAATGAGCCATTGAAATTTCGCATTTGGGGTTCCTTATAGTGTACGAAAGCTTAAAGATACTTAGGAATAATCGGAGCATAGAAATCCTCTGGACTCTGCCCCAGCTGCCTTACAGAAACTTAATGAGTTTTACCGACTGCCTCCTGCAAGGCTCTCAAAGACCTCAGTGTTCACAGCAGTAACAAATCTTTTTTTTGCTCACATTTCATTGATTTCTGCAGTATTTTATTAAACTCTGCAATTACAATAACTGGTACAACCAGCGTTTGGAGGATTGGGAGCAGACACAGTGGTCATTTGGCCAGCTTTTGACAGAAGATTCTACACAGTGCAGGACTGCAGAGCCCAGCCTGCTGGCTCCAGGCATGCGGTGGGCATGCAGTGCCCGGCTCCTCAGTAGTTATAATGATGTTCCTGGATGGGGTGGTGAGGAAGGCCCTTGGGCCCCTTCAGTCTTCATCTAGTTCCTACTTTTGCACTGCTAGAGTCTTGGCTGACTGAGCCCCTCAGTGGGAGCAGGGACAGCCAATTCTCCAGTGCTCCTTTGTGGAGCCCAGCCAGCTGGCTCAGGGCATGCATTCCATATTGTCTCACGGAACCAACAGGGAGACAGCGGATCCGTGGTTGGTGGGAAGCCTATAGAGGTGGTTTTGGAGTGACCTCATTTATGTGGTTCTTGGAGGGCAAGATGCAGTTTCATTCCAACCAGTAAGCAGAAAAGACTCACACGCGAATGTGGCTTTGCTCAGTCTGGTTCAGCTTCCAGTATACTCATTTCTCGACATACAGCACTTAATGCAGGGCTCACTGTCTTATATTTACGCCCACCCATGTCCCCTCATCTCGCCGTAAGCTTCCCAAAGGCGGGAATATGCTCTTTCCCTTTTTTTTTTTTTTTCAACTCCAGCGTTTTCAGTGAGGCTGGACACATACAAACAGCTGGAAAATAAAATTTGAAGTTAATTGCTCAATAAACTTATTTTCTCATGGCGGGATCTATAGATCTGTAATATTAAGTTATATGATGCACATAAAACCTCTCTGGTTTAGAGCACATCCTCCTTCAGCTTCATTGGAAGTTACTAGGTGGAGGAAGAGCTGAAAGTTGTTGGATATTTTGTGTCTCAATGCTCCTGCTGTTCCTCCTCCTTCAGTATTTTGGCATGCCCATCAAATTGTCCAATCTTCCTAGTTACATTAACCAGTTTTACTTACTGGATTGTTTTCCCCACTGTGCCTCCCTTTTATTTAACATACATTCAGTAGGAGGAGGCAATGTTTCCACGTGTGTCTAGGGGCCATTCCGGCCCCACACCTTATGCCACTCCTTGCTCTGCTGCTGCTGTTCACAGTCAACCTGGCTTCCTGCTGGGAGAGGGTAAAGTGAGGGTAGTGCTGGGCGGCAGGTGAGCATCTCCAGGCCACCTGCCCATCCCGGGAGCTGAAGGTTGCTCCTGGCAGTAACATTTCCCAGACACCCACCAGGCATCTCAGAGCTTTCAGATGGCGTCTTGGTCAGCTCAGGCTGCCAAGACAAAGCACCACCGCTGGGTGGCTGCAGCAATGGGCACTTATCACCCTCGGTCCTGGAGGCTGGAAGGCTGAGATCAGGGTGTCTGCAGGGTTAGATTCACCTGAGGGCTTTCTCATTGGCCTGTAGGCAGCTGTTTTCTCCCTGTGTCCTCACATGGTGCCCCTCTGTGTGTGTCTGTGTCCTAATCTCCCCTTCTTATAAAGACACCACTTGGCCGGGCGCGGTGGCTCAAGCCTGTAATCCCAGCACTTTGGGAGGCCGAGACGGGCGGATCACGAGGTCAGGAGATCGAGACCATCCTGGCTAATGTGGTGAAACCCCGTCTCTACTAAAAAATACAAAAAAACTAGCCGGGCGAGGTGGTGGGTGCCTGTAGTCCCAGCTACTCGGGAGGTTGAGGCAGGAGAATGGCATAAACCCGGGAGGCGGAGCTTGCAAGTGAGCTGAGATCCGCCTCCCACCCCAGCCTGGGGATAGGAGCTTAGACCTGGCCTCCCAAAAAAAAAAAAAGACACCACTCATACTGGATTAGGGCCACCCTAATGGTGTCATTTTAACTTAATGACTTCTTTAAAGACAGTGTTTCCAAACTGTCACCCTCTGAGGTCCTGAGCACTAGGACTTCAACATATGGATGTTTGTGGGAATGCATTTCAGCCACTAACAGATGGTACCAGGCATTTTGTCAGTCTCCAGTGGGGAGGGGGACGGTGCTGCCTTTGCCAGATATGGTGGGTAATAAATCATAAACTTGAAGTAATGGTCTTGATTATGGAACAGATGAATCCTCTCTTCCACTGCCCTGCCCCTCTTTCGTTAATCATTCAGTTTATAAATATTTATGTCCTGGGCACCTCTGATGCACCAGGCACTGGGCCCTGTGTGGGGATGTGGGGGCCTGCCGTGGTTCTCTTGTGGGGGAATTTACATTCTAGGACACTCTAGTGGCATAGTCCACTTGGTGCCTGAGACTGACCTGGGAGGGGATGAGGGTGCTTTTAGAGACGGTTGGAGGTGCCATTTCCCCCTCTGCTCTGTTCTCTGGGACATTGGTTTCATAACTATCCAGACACTTCAAGTCCCTTTACCTTTGACAAGATAGTTTCTTTTTTGGAAAGGGGATAAAATATGCTTAAATAGAAAAAGATGGAATGGGTTTCACGTTTTGTATGTTTTCTCTTCTCTGGGATGATGCATGTGGTCCTGGAAGTCACAGCACTTTCTAGAGGAAGTCCTAGCGATGTGGACCCCAAAGCATGTGGCATCTCTGGGTGTTTATCCCGAGGCAGCCACTAAGAATGTTCACATTTTAAACTACAGAATGTTTCTCATAGCATCATTCATAAGGGTGGACAATTGGAGACCAAAAAACATGCAGTTAAAGGGGGATTATGTTCCATCTGGACAATCGGGTACCATGCCACTATTAAAAATTGCAGTGCAGAAGAAAATATAGTGATATGGACATAAAATACCATTTGGCTTTTAAATAAGTATGGGTGGAAGAAATTCAGTAGGGGTCCATCCTGTTTGGCTAAAGTTGGTTATCTTGGGGTATGGGAGGGAGGGAGAGGCTGATTCTGTCTGCTTCTTTTTGTGTATGTCTACTTTCTGAATTTTCTATAACAGAGTAACTTTTATCATAAGAATGAAGGTGAGTGGTACTCGTTATTTAAAAAGCTGGGTCTCAGAGCTCGCTTCCCAAGGGCAGTGAGGCCCTGATCTTCACCCACAGGGGTCTATACAGGCTCCTCAGATGGCCTGGGGCCTGCGTGCCTGGGGTCTGACTCCCGAGCTGCAAGCCCGCACTTGCGGGAGGGGCTGGGGGGACTGCTTGTTCCTCATGCAGAAGCCTTCATCTGTGGTCGGCTTCTGCTCACGGGAGACGGCTTGAGCAGCCCCGTTTTTCACAGCTCATCCCAGTGCAGACTGATTTTATTTCGTCTTGTTTTATATTACATTTTATTATCATTTTCAGATCCAATTTGTACAGGACATCTAATCTCTCTGAGATAGAAATGAGGGGAAAAAAAGGTTGGGGCATCCAGGAGGTACGGCATTCTAAACTCGAGCCACTGACTCGTGAGGCACTTCCAGATGGAAGCCTCAGAGGTTAGAGGACACATCTGTCCCCATGTTTAAAAGGGAAGAGGATGCCCTGTGCTCAGCTAGTGAAGCTGCCCTTTGGCAGAGCCCCAGGTGACTGACGTGCGTGTGGGAGTGGGGAGGAGCCGTGGGCCCTGGCCTAGAGCACTGATCCTGGGCAGATGTGGCCTCAACTGACTAACCAGATGACCTTGGATAGGTCTGTTAGATACCAAGGACATTATTTCCTCATCTGTAAGAAATTGAGTAAGATCGCTCGTGTTTCTGTGTAGTGTAAACGTCATGTATGTGGCATATTGACATTATTTCAGAATGAGACACATTGTCTCAATAGGTTTTAGGATTGACCTGAGCAAACATACTTCCTTTTTTTTGGTGCCTCAGACTATATCCTCTTCCCAGAGTCTCCTGATAGGCTCAGGCTTCTGCTTGTGAGCTGCTCGGAGCAAGTGCGGGGTGCTCCTCAGGACAGTGCTGGGTCCCTGTCATTGTCCCTCTTTTTACACATGAGGACACTGAGGGGACAGGGCTCACTGACTGCCCAGAGTACCCTGTCTGTAGGGCAGAGCTAGGATTTGAGCCGGGCTCCCTGCCTCCAAGTCCTTTCCCGTGGTCCTTCAACTGTAATACGCTCTGCCTCTGCAGAAAGGATGAGTAGTGGCGGATGGGTGGAGGGCACCATAGTGTGTAGTGGTTGGAGGGGACTGATTCGGAGTTCCATAGAAATAGGGAGCATTCTAGGTGCTTGAGTGGCAAGAAACCATGGTGATGATGGGTTTTTGATAGCTTGGGTTTCAGAAGTGGTAACGAAGTTAATTTAGTGGAGAAAGTGGGAAGATGAAATGGAGAGTGATTAGGAGGAGTGGCCTCTTGGAGGCTGTTGATGCTATTTGGATTGAGAAGGACCTGTCTCTGAGATTGGTTGCCTATCCATGGCATGTGTGTGGAAGTGGGGAGGAGCTGTGGGCCCTGGCCTACAGCACTGCTCCTGGCCATACGTGGCTTCTGCTGACTAACCAGATGACCTTGGACAGGTCAATTAGATATCAAGGACATCATTTCCACACCTGTAAATAGAGAACATTTCAGTGAGGAATTGAGTAAGATCACTCACACATCCCCACTCCATCTTCAGTGGAATTACCCAGCTAGCTTAGAATGAACCATGGCAAGAGTATTTACACCACAGGAATGGACAGAGGATATATCGAGGTGGTTGCCTCTCCCCTCTTCTCCCCTGTCCTCTCCTCACCTCTACCAGCACACCTCCAGGGAGAATGATATGGGAAGAATTGGGCCCACACTGAATATTTTAAAAGTCATTTATAAAGAAAGTGAGATTATCATTTTCTTAAAAGAAAGGGGTAAGGTAGAGAGAGAGAAAGTTACTAGGCTACTGAATTGTCCTACACAATGGGAGTCCTTGGAAGACAGTCTCGTTAATGTCATTCACTGATTCTCATAACCTTCGAAAGGACTGAGAAACACCCGAGAAGGAAGAGCTGAAAGCGTCGTTGAGGAACCAGGACCCGTTGTTACCCAGCTGGTTCTTACTCTTGGAGCTCCATATGTGGAGGGGGTTGGCTGAGGTGAGCATCAGGCGCTGGGCAGTGAATGTCTGTTGTACGTGTGCTTGCCAGGCCTGGACGTGTACGTGCTGGTCCTTGCACATTCCCTGTTGCTGTCTCAGCATCATTTACTTCCTCATCTTCAGGGAACCTGATTCTGTTGGCTTTGTCTTCCTTCTCCTCACATCCTGAATGGATGCCCTCCTGGCCTTTGTTGACTGCCCCAATAGTAATAATGTAATATACTAGTAAAAGCTGGCACGGGTTGAGCATGTGAGGTGTTCCAGGCACGGTATTAAGCATTTTGCATGCTTACCTTACTTGATCTCCCCAGAACTCTGTGTTATGTGCCATTTCTACCCCCATTCTCCAGGTGGGGAATCTGAGGCTTCTAGAGGAAGAATATCAGGGGGGATGCTGGTGAATGTTTAACAGAGACTTTCCAGGTAAAAGCTCGGTCAGCAGTGTTTGCTGATTTCTTTGGTATAAATACTCCCCCCACTGCTGATTTCGACCTCCGACCTGATGTCTGGGAAGTGCAGCCTGGGTTCCTGGAGCCTGCTGGAGCCACTCCTGATGCCACTAACAGATGAGGTCCAGGTCAGCAGCTGTCTGCTCTTGGGCCTGACATTTCCACCTATCTCGTTCACTGCCCAGTGTTCTCTTTCCATTAATCTTACTGCTGCTACCACTAAACCTGGTTAAAAACAATTGGGATTGTGTCACTCCCCTATGCAGAAACTTCTGAAGGACACCTTTCATAGTCATGAATTCATCACCTGGCATTTGGGCTCCATGAGCCCTGGCTTGAGCCTCTTTCTCATGCATCCTGTGAGCATGGCATGTGCCACTCCTGGCTGCCCCACCCACCACACACAGTGTGCCAGATTTCTCTGCCCAGATTCTGTCCCCTGGAGGAATTTGCTCCTTCTACCCCACCTCTGCCACAGGTGCCCACTTCGTATCAGATGCTTTCCAGCCGTCGTGGCCTATCCCAAGAGCTGCCCCGATGGATCCACAAAGTGGCTGGGGTTTCTAGAGCTGGAGATGAGCTCTTCTTCTCCCAAGTGCCTATCACCGCCACCTCTGGCACTGCCTTCTCTCTCCTTTATGGGGTCTTAAATGTGTACTTATCTGGCACCTCCAGGACAGGATTCTCATCCATTCAGTTTTCAGTCCGTGCTGGTCTTTCCCCTCTGTCACACTTGTGTTCTCCCTGCAGTGCCTGAAATGGGCTAGCCCTCCTGCAAATACTTGCTTGCATTTGTGGATATGAAAGGGAAGCAGGGCTGCTCAGAGCCCTCTCTGCTTGTTCTTTCCTGGATTATCCATGTGAATCTGATTACTGCAGGCTAAGCTCCAGGTTAAGGCTGCTCTGTTAGTGTCAGTGCAATTCATTAGCTCTTCATTCTAAAGCAAAAGCCCTACTGTGCCCTTCTGGGTGTGGAGGCCGGTATGGTCCTGGCCTTAGTTGGGGTGATCCTCTCAGCATTCTCTGGGCAGCCCTTTGCCCATCAGAGCTGGCCAGGCTGGGGTGGGTGAATTAGGCCCTTCCCTCAGCCTTGCAAACATTGAGCTACGGTATGGAACCAGCTGCCTGCAGGACCAGGGACCTATCTCTGTGGCCCATGGTGGCCAGCATCTGTGGGTCTTGCCCCCCTCAGCACCCGCGACATCCCATGTGGACAGGACCAGGTGTCTGTATGCTAGGGGTTTGGTGGGACAGTCCGTGGAATGCCTGTGCTGTGCCCTGAGGGGCTGATCTCCAGGCTCTCTGCAGGGGGATCTGTGTGTTTGTGTGGGACATCTAACAGGACAGAACGCAGCGCTGCAGGGCACACTCCAGAGTGAACTCAGCAGACATAACCCTTCCCACCTGCCGCAGAGCACTTTCAGACTCCTGAGATGACTGACGTTAACACGAGCTCATTAACAACGTTGTCACCTTCTAGAGAAGGCATTTCCTTCCCAGGCCGCCCTTGCTGACTTGCTGACCTATGACTGGGAGCCCCCTGCCTGGCTCTGCCTGGCTGTCCGCTGCCTGCGGTTGAGGACACTCCCATTGGGGTGCTTTGGGAGAGCTGGCTCTCTAGGCCTTGGCCTGTTTTCTGTCACCATGAAGTAAGGAATAAACTGGTCTGTCCTCAGGGCGCCACACCCTGCCCAGCTGTTGCCCCCCAGAGCAGCCTCTCCCCATGGCCTTTCCTCCATTGTAAAATGCTGGGCGTTGGACTGGAAACAAGCATGCAGCCTCCTCTCTCCCCGAGGGCTGATGTTGAGTGCTGCTGGCTTGGTCTTGGTGCCTTGCGGCATCTTCTTAGCCCCCACAGAGATCCTGGGAGGCTGGTGGTGTTGTCAACTCGTTTCACGGAGGTGGAAACCAATGCTCAGAGGAGTTAAAGTCCTGTTTAGTGTCTCCGGGTCTGATGACTGTGGCCAGTAAAGGGACAGGTGGTCCTATTTTGACCCCTTGCCGTCACTGCTCTGTCTGCCCCTGCCAAATGGTGGGCAGGTGGCAGGAAGCGCAGGCCGCCCTGTGGAGCTGAGCCTGGTCTGAGCAGTGCACCCCTGGCTAGTTATAAACTGGGCCCCCCACTTTGTGTTCAGCCTGGAAGGAGATACCACGTGGTTTCCAGTGGAACGGGTGCCCCCAGAACACCCTGCCCACTGATATGGTTATGCTGGGGGCCCAGTGAGGCCCTCCCCACCTCCCTTCCCTTGGTCCACTTTTCTATGTGAAGAAATGTTTTCATTATGAAATAGCTGATGAAAATAAAAGAATGTAAGTGCACGTAAGATGTTACAAAAAAGCACACACAAATCTCCCTGTCAGTTAAAGGGACGTGACTGACCATGTAGTCATGAGATCAGTGAAATCAGTTTAAACAGCTGCCTGGGTGAATCTAACAGCTGAGGACACGATGTGGCCCGGGCTGGCCGCCCTTCCTCTCAGCTCTGAGTGCTAAGTGAGTAATTAAACCCACCTCAGGCAGTTCCGGGAGCCTTTGAAGTCCCTGTGTCACTAAGATCTGCTGTGTATCCAGCCTCCATCTCCCGTTTTGTAACTCAGAACCTGTCTGGGGCCTCATTCCCATAACTGAGGTTTCACTGCATACCTTTCCTTCTCTCTGGCCCGGCCACTCTGTCTTTAACCCTGTTTTTGTGTTGTTTCTTGGTTTGGTTTTTATTTTAAAAACTTTATTTAATTATGTCGAATTCATTCGATGAGTCATCTCAAATTCTATTTGGAATGAAGTGGAGCAAAAATGAACTAAGGAAGGAAGTGGTAAAGGAGAGAATGGGGGTGGGGGAGAGGAAGGAAAGAGGGAGGGAGGAAGGCCAGTGGGCATCAGGCATCTGTTATCTGGGATACAGAGGTGAGTAACCCACCCTCCCAGCAACTCGAAGGAGGTTTTGTTTTCCCTGGGGGAACTTTTGAGAAGCCACTTTTGTGTCCCCCACGTCTAACTCCTAGAGGCGGTTCTCCTTAGTGGCTGGTCCCCAGGAAGGCACAGCCACTCAGCTTCCTGGTCAGAGGGCTCTCCCCGTGAGCGCTGTTTTTGTTCCTGTCCCGCAGGCCCTTGGCAGGCTGGCCCTCAGCCCCAGGCAGACATTGCCCTGTGAGCTCCGTGCCTGCGTGCTCACTCTGGGACCGGGCACACCTGCCCACTGCTCCTGGCTGTGGTCCTGGGGACTCCCACGCTTACCAGGCTTTCCCACCTGGTGGGCTGTTCCAGCTGCCTCCTTTATGCCCAGAGTTGCCGAGACATTAACGTGAAGAGGGGTGTGCTTGACTAAAGCAGGGGAAGGAGCAAAACGTAGGAGGAGCTGTTTCTGGAAGGGAAAAGCAGCCCTGGCCGGTGGCCTCTGCCCAGGCCTAGCAAAGTAAGTTCCCAACTCCCCATGTGCCGCCTCTCAGCCAGGCTGGCACTGGGCACTTTGTCTGTCCCTGGCCGCCCTCCTCTGTGGCCTCCGGTACTGACTACTTTGCAGTGAAGGGGCATTTCCGAATCATTTTCCCCCTCTCACCTCAATGCTGCAGATGTTCGGTGGGATCTTCTGTCCTGAGGAGCGTCCGCCCCACCTGCCCCTTCTTGGGAAATTTATTTGTGAGAAGAGCAAAGGGGAGCTTCCGACTTCTTTGGAAATGCTCACATCTCTGTGTCCTCCCCGACCATGGCTTACCTCTCCCTGCTGCCAGTCTTCCTGAGCTGCCTCTTTCCATATGGTTCCAAACCAGCCTGAGCTCCTGGCCAGGGAGGCAGGATCCTGTGACTATTTAGTTACAAATAAATAGAGATCTAATCTTAGCCTGTTGTTTCTCATAGTTGAACATGAAGGCAAAATGACAAGATGACTTTATTTTAGTTTCCCAGGCTCCATGGGGTGTATTTTCTCCGGCAGTTCCTAACGATTGCTGCTTATGTTTACAAGCATTAAGCAGAAAATCAAGTTGGGCAATCCTGATAATTAATTGGTTTCTGGCATTCTTGTTCTGGAAGGGAAAAAATGTCTTATTAGCGGTGTGGCTTTGGGAAAATCACTTGCCCTCTCTGAGCCTTGTTTCTCCTACTGTCAACTGGGCAATGTGGTCACAGCTGGTTTTGTGATCTAAGGGGGAATCTCAATAACTTGTGGATAAAGTGCATTTCCAGGGCCTCACACAGGCCTGACACAGAAATAAGATGATGGAATAAGTAGCTAATATTTCCTTGGCACTTATTAGTGGCCAGGCACTGTTCTAAGCCCTATGTATATGTTTCCTTATTTAATCATTCCAAGAATGCTGTTTTTATCTCCTTTTTCTAGATGAGGAAACTGAGTCACACAGAGGGCAAGTAAATTCCCAAGGTCAGACAGTTTACTCGAGCAGTGGAGCTCGCTGCCTACCCAGGCATTAGTATTCCAAAGGGTGGGTGCTGAACCCCCAACTCATATGTGCTGGGTGGTGGAGGAATCAATGAAGGATGAGCAAATAAATGCCTTGAAATTTGCCAGCTGAATGTTGTTCAGGTTGTTGCTTTTGAAAAAGGTTTTACATTTATTTCTTCTCCATTTGCCTGGAGAAACAAAAACAGAATGTGCAGTGGTGTCTCATCCCAACCTGTTTAATTGTCTCCACCCCGTACATAGCCTGGCAGCTGTGATCTGTGTCTCTCGTCACCAGGCCCTGCATAGTCCTGCTTCCTTGTGGATTTGTCCATGGCTGTTGTTTCTTTTGATTTATTTATTTGAGATAGAGTCTCACTCTATTGCTTAGGCTGGAGTGCAGTGGCACCATCTTGGCTCACTGCAATCTCTACCTCCCGGGTTGGAGCGATTTTCCTGCCTCAGCCTTCTGAGTAACTGGGACTACAGGCACGCACCACCATGCCCGGCTAATTTTTTGTATTTTTAGTAGAGACAGGGTTTCTCCATGTTGGCCAGGTTGGTCTCGAACTCCTGGCCTCAAGTGATCCACCTGCCACAACCTCCCGAAGTGCTGGGATTACAGACGTGAGCCACTGCGCCTGGCCTTTTGTTTCTTTTTACAGAGCTGTTTACAGTGCTAGTTTTCAGGCCTGATCAGTCTGCTAGGAGCAGCGCACAGGTCCTGGGGACACCCAGGGGAGCTGATATTCTCACTGCAGGCTTAGGTCTTGCTGGGATTCGTAACATGACGTCCATAAAAGGGCTTCTTTTTCTTTTTTTTTTTGTAGACAAAGTCTCAGGCTGGAGTGCAGTGGCACGATCTCAGCTCACTGCAACCTCTGCCTCCCAGGTTCAAACAATCCTCCTGCCTCAGTCTCTCAAGTAGCTGGGATTACAGGCATCTGCCACTACACCCGGCTAATTTTTTTTTTTTTTTTTTTTTTTTTGAGACGGGGTCTCGCTCTGTCGCCCAGGCTGGAGTGCAGTGGCCGGATCTCAGCTCACTGCAAGCTCTGCCTCCCGGGTTTATACCATTCTCCTGCCTCAGCCTCCCGAGTAGCTGGGACTACAGGCGCCCGCCACCACGCCCGGCTAATTTTTTGTATTTTTTTGGTAGAGACGGGGTTTCACCGTGTTAGCCAGGATGGTCTCGATCTCCTGACCTCGTGATCCGCCCGTCTCGGCCTCCCAAAGTGCTGGGATTACAGGCTTGAGCCACCGCGCCCGGCCGACACCCGGCTAATTTTTGTATTTTTGGTAGAGACGGGGTTTCACTGTGTTGGCCAGGCTCGTCTTGAACTCCTGACCTCGTGATCCCTTGCCTTGGCCTCCCAAAGTGCTGAGATTACAGGTGTGAGCCACCATGCCCTGCCAAGGGCTTCTTTTCTTTCCGGTTCACCAAAAGCCAGTGAGGACAAGGAGAGGCAGGGAGCAGGGTGCCATGTTTAATCTACCCTGGCTCAAGGATCCTGGCACTGCCCTGCCCCCATATTGGCCCCTGGTTAAGCATGAGCAAAGGTCAGTGCTAGTCACTGCTTCTTTGGCCAGCCCGGACTGTAGCTAGAGGCCTGGCAGAGAGTGGAGACCTGCTTTCTGCCAGTGGTCAGAGCCTCCCTGGGAAGAGGGTTGGTCACCTCTGCTCCAGGGTCTTGGTCTTAGGGAGGCAGAGATGCTAAGGGGACGGCTTCTTAAAGGGTAGTCTTGGGGAATTACATGCGAAACCACTTAAAGAATGTGTATTACCATTTTCAGTACTTGAGTAGGCACAGGATACTGAGTTCAGCTCAGTGGGTGAGAAAAATCCGTAGTTTATAGACATGTGTATCCAAGCCACACTGTTAGTCTTTACCAAGCTCTCAAGCTGGTACTTAACCACTTTGCTATTCTGTGGGCACTGCCTTCCTAAATAGGCCCCATTTATTCCATGTTATAGCCTTGGGAAGGAGCAGATGTCACTGCTTTTCATCCTACTCTTCTTTTAGATAAGCCTGTTAAAGTCGATGGGTACATTTATTTTTGTTAATCCGAAACTAAAGCTAACTAGCTGTCTGTTACTAAAATCTAACAACAGCATCCTCATGCCTCTTCAGATGGTCAGATGAGTCCGTAGCCACTTTGGGGTTAGTGGTTCATTTCTTCCTTTCTTCATTCTGCAGACTGCTGTGCTGGGCGGCTGCTGTGTGCAGGGTGCGGCCCGAGAGCCTAGACATAGCTCTGGGAGCTGGACTGCCAGAGTCTCTGCTGGATCCACATAGGAGGGGGCTGTAGAGCTCAGACGAGAATTCACAGTTAGTTGTTTTTTTGCGGCTGTGGTCAGCACAGTAAAGTAGACCAGGGCTGGGCGTGGTGGCTCACACCTGTAATCCCAACACTTTGGGAGGCCGAGGCGGGCGGATCACCTGAGGTCAGGAGTTCAAGACCAGCCTGGCCAACATGGTGAAACCCTGTCTCTACTAAAAATAGCTGGGTGTGGTGGCTCGCGCCTGTAATCCCAGCTACTAGAGGCTGAGGCAGGAGAATCACTTGAACCCGGGAGGTGGAGGTTGCAGTGAGCCAAGATCACCCCACTGCACTCCAGCCTGGGCAACAGAGTGAGACCCTGTCTCAAAATAAAAAAAAAAAAGGAGACCAAAGTGGAAAGGAACATATTAATGGCATCCCGACTCAGGTCAGGTAGGGAGATCAAATTCTGCTTTGCTGGGAAGTTGCCATCTGAGCCAAGTGCTTGAGAAATCACAGGAGTTAACCAGGTAAAACTGGGATACATGAATGAGGAGCATTCTAATCTGTCTGTGGTATGTGCAAAGACCCTGGGGCAAGAGGAAGCAGAGTGGGTAAGGTAGGGACAGGGAGTGAGGGAGGCACAGGAGGAGGCAGGGACTGGCTCACCCAGGGCTCTGAGGAGCAGGCTGAGCATCTATCTGCCTTTCACCCCATGGCAATGGGACGTCAGTGAAGGATGCTCCATTTGAAATGCCGCACTGGCATTAATTGCACGATCTAGTCTTGGTTTGCTGCAGCTGAGCTCTACTCTTCAGACTGCCTTCCACCTGCAGGATACGCACCTGTGCCAGGCACACAGTATTGAATGTTGAGCAGTGACTTCCCTGGGCAATGGAGATTCTGTACAGTTTAACTGGACGCATCGGCAACATACAGTGCAAGGCTCAGGGACAATCTGCAGTGAGCAAGGCTGGCTTGTTAGTCTCAGGCAGGCATTGGACAGTTTTGTCTTTATTCTATGAACAGCCTCACAAGGGAGACAGCATTGTCCCGTTCCACAGATGGGCCCCCTGAGGCTCATGAATGCCCTGGCCCAAGATTCTGAAGCTGGCAGGTGGTGGGACTCGCACCCAGGACTACCTGATGCCAGATTTCATTACTATACTGTGAGGTTTTGGAATCTTTTTTTTTTTTTTTTGAGACGGAGTCTCGCTCTGTTGCCCAGGCTTGAGTGCAGTGGTGTGATCTCAGCTCACTGCAAGCTCCGCCTCCCGGGTTCACACCATTCTCCTGCCTCAGCCTCCCGAGTAGCTGGGACTACAGGCGACTGCCACCGCACTAGGCTAACTTTTTTGTGTTTTTAGTAGAGACGGGATTTCACCATGATACTGATCTCCTGACCTCTTGATCCACCCACCTCGGCCTCCCAAAGTGCTGGAATTACAGGTGTGAGCCATCACGCCCGACCCAGGTTTTGGAAACTTTTGATTTGTTCAAACAAGCAGTCAAAGGGCATAGGTTAAAAAAAGAACCAAATTCTAGCTGGGCACGGTGGCTCACGCCTGTGATCCCAGCATTGGATGCCGAGGTGGGCAGATCGCCTGGGGTCAGGAGTTCAAGAGCAGCCTGGCCAACATGGTGAAATCCTGTCTCTACTAAAAATACAAAAATTAGCCAGGTGTGATGGTGGGCACTTATAATCCTAGCTACTCGGGAGGCTGAAGCAGGAGAATCGCTTGAACCCAGGAGGCGGAGGTTGCAGTGAGCTGAAATCGTACCACTCCACTCCAGCCTGTGTGGCAGAGAGAGACTCTGTTTCAAAAAAAAAAAAAGAGAATCAAATTCCCACCAGAGTTGGGCTCTTGTCTAGAAGATGACAAGCTTGTCTAGAAATTAACTGGCCTGTCAAATAGGGGGTCCCAGATCCTCACCTGTGGAGAAGAACATCAAACCAGCTGGGATCCCACCCCACCTAAGGAGGATCCCATGTCTCCCTGGGACGTCATGGACTTCCAGGAAGTTTTGTTGCAGAGGGAATGGGGCCTGTGTCCTTCACTCTTCCCTCTTCGCTGTGCTCCCCCTCTGCATGCCCCACATGGGTGAGTGCGAGGAGGCTGCTGGCTGTTCTGGTGGATGTGCTTACTCCTGCCCAGGTGGTGGCCGTAGTGTTGATGTGGCAGCCAATGGAGCGGCTGCAGGGATGGCTGCTCTGGAAATGTGCTTTGGCATTGACCTTGAGGAATCTCCAGTGGCCCTTTCAGTCCCAGCAGTCCATGGCCTCCCCTCCTTCTGCCAGGGCCCCGGCCTCCTGCTGTCCTCTCTGCCTTCGTTAGGTGGATGTGCTTGGCTTTTCCTTGGGTCTTCTCCCAGATGTGCAGAAAGACTCTTTGAAGCTCAGGTCTTCCTTCTGATCAGGCCTGCCCTCCTAAGCAAGAAGCCGCAGGTCATAGTGGAAAGCATGGTTCTCATAGAGGTACTAGAGCGAGCATCACCACATGTTCTAAAGCTGTCTGCTGGTCTCGGCAAATGGCACGTGGCGGGGTGCGGCGCTGTGGAATGGGATGAGGCTTTAGGGTGGGGTCTTTAGGGTGAAGCCTAGGGTGTG
Organism: Papio anubis; assembly: GCF_008728515.1. Lineage (NCBI taxonomy): Eukaryota > Metazoa > Chordata > Mammalia > Primates > Cercopithecidae > Papio > Papio anubis. The sequence goes on along the minus strand of NC_044979.1, from coordinate 117,193,057 downwards.
CTAGGATAACGCACTGCAGGATGGAGCCCTGCAGGAGGGCACAGAGGGACTGAGAGCTGTAGGGTCACTGTGGGACCGTGTGCCACAGGGCCACTGTGAAAAGCAGGTTTGCCCTAGTGTGCCATGTGTGGATTGCTAACTCTAAGGTGAGGTCAGGACATGAGCGCACAGTCCTGGAAAGAGGAAGAAGATGAGGCCAAGGTGAGTGGAGGACCTTTCCCAAGGCTGCAGGTGCCAAACTGTGGACCCTGAATTTGGACCCAGAGTGCCTGATGTGGAGCCTATGTGCTTTGCCGTAAGGCTAAGCTACTTTCTCCCAAAAGAGGTGTTTTTGCCTTCCTTCCGCTTAGTCTGCTCTCACCCACTGCATGTGACACACTAGGAAGTGCTCTGTCCTGGGCAACAGAGCAAGACTCCATCTCTAAACAAACAAACAAACATATGTGGTACCAGAGTGACCCTCCAGGCAGTGCATCTAACTCTTTATCTGAGGAATGCCTCGCCTCACTTTTCACTGACTGACTCAGGGAGTCCAGGGCTGGGATGGTCTCCAAGTGTTTGATCCACCGCTGTCATTTTACCAGAAGAGAAAGGGAGGTTCGTGACCTCATCGAGCCCATGGGGCCAGTTTGTCACGTGGCCAGGATGAGCTCCAGGACCTGTAGAAGGCAACGGCTTCTATAGAGCTGTCTGGCCGGGCACAGAAGCACACGCCAGTGATCCCAGCACTCTGGGAGACCGAGGCCAGTGGATTGCTTGAGCGTCAGACCAGCCTGGACAACATGGCGAGACCCCCATCTCTACAAAAATAAAAATAAAAATTAGCCGTATTTGGTGGCACATGCATGTAGTCCCAGCTACTTGGGAGGATGAGGTGGGAGGATCATCTGAGCCTGAGAGGTCACTGAGAGGCTGCAGTCATCCGTGATCACGCCACTGCACTCCAGCCTGGGCGACAGTGAGAGCTTGACTCAAAAAAAAAAAAACAAAACTGTGATCACGCCACTGCACTCCAGCCTGGGCGACAGTGAGAGCTTGACAAAAAACTAAAGTAATAAAAAAAAAAAAAAGCAGCCTGGAACAGGGCAGTCTTTGCAGGCTTACCTTTTGTAGGTTTAACCTTAACCACAGATTCTACCTGGGCCTCCCTTTTCCCTTTCTCTTATTTGGGTGTTGAAGGCTGTGATAAGTGCATGCCAACAGGGGCACAGGTGAGGGAGGCATGGGCTGGGCAGAGGCTGGGTGGGAGGCTTTGCTGCCTGGATTTTTTCACCCTGGAAAACAAGAGAACAAAAGAAGCAACTTGTGTTTCTATCTCGTGGGAACTCTAATCACGAAGGGCTTGGATTTGATCGCCATCGGCGATGGGACCACGAGGAAAGCACCGGAAGGCTTCTGAGGACGTGAGTGGGCAGTTCTCTTTTCAAAACACCTAGAGACAGTGAGTTTGCAACACAGATTGGCAGGACTGGTGCCTACAAGTAGAGTTTTCTAAACCTAGTATGAGGTTAGGATTTCTGGCTTCTCAAGAGCCAGGTTTAATAAACCTATAGCAAGTTAGCTTCTCAGTCATCCTTCAGTCATGAAATGCATTATGGTGCACACAGAGGGTTTAGATGTGTGCAACCCAAGTGTAGGTATATTCTTTACTTTCAGATAAAGACTCATAGGGACATCGTATCCCTGAGTCTCCTGTTGACAAGCACAATATTTCAGAATCTCTTAGCAGCAGTTCCAGTTCAGTATGGGGCTTGGTTCTCATTTTAGTCTAAGCCAAGGCAGCTGAGGGGGTTCTAGCCCAGTGTGTCAGGGGGACCTGTCATAGGCATGTCCTCTGCTTGATTCCAGATTTAACCCCTGCATGATTCAGGGGGATTTTAGTGCACATCAGATCTCAGACGCTGACTTGGAAGTGATGGAAGGGCCATAGCTTCTCTCTCCTTTTTGGCACAGGGCTAGAAAAGCTGCCCCAAGCAAGTCTTTTATCCTCACTGACGTTCGTGTGATTCAGGGGCAGTCTGTGCAGGAGAGGGCGTGGACCACCTGAAGCCAGGAGATGGAAGAAGTGCACACTTTTGGCGTCAGAAAGTGCTACTGCAGCTTAACTGTGGGATTCCAACACATCTGCCCACCAAATCCTCGTTTCCTCATCACCATCCCTATGTTACCAACCTGTAACATTTAACATGGAGATGGTGATACCTGCTTACTGGGGTTTCTGCTGGGCTCCATGCAATGCTTTTCAGGGTTGTGCTGTGGAAGCTGCTGAGCACCACATGCCTTGGAGGTGGCCAGGCCTGGCTTTGCACGTCTGGACTGGAGGCATGAGGTGGACAGATGCGGGTCTGGGGCTGGGGATGTGAGTGGGTGTTGAGCTCTCTATGTTCTTGGAGGGTGGCCCTGAGATATGCTGGGTCTCGCCTTGATCTTAAGTGGATGTAGACTTACATAGCAAATTGGGTATGTTGGGGGCGGGCTGAGTTCCTCCTTCCTGCCCCTCTTCCCAATGCAGAGGTTAAGGAAGGAGTGTCTCTGGGCGATGCTGGGGCACTTTACAGGAACCCTGTGTTTCCGAACACTTGATGTAAGCAACTTTGTGCAATTCAACACTCTTTCTGACTTTTCACCAGCTCAGGTGCTGGGGCCTCCCTGTGGTGACAGCACAGATTACAGTTTCCTCCATTGGCCTTGACCTTAGAAATTATGTAACTATTGATTTAAAAGAGTTTCTTTTGGTTTGTTTTTTTGGCAGTGGTTGCAATTTGTATGGTTTCGGGGTTTGAACACTTAATGCTGAATTGGATTCAGAGATTATTGGATTGAGAAGATCCCGTGGCTCTGTTTGACCTGCCCTTCTCACTCTGCAGCTGAGGAAATGGGCCCTGGGTTCTGTTAGGGACAGCAGAGTCCTCATGCCTTCCGGGACCCCTGTCTCCTTCCCTCCTGCTGTCAGGGCCCCGCCTGAGGGACGGTGACACTCCTACCCCATCACGTTGGTGCCAGCAGTGAGCAGTTATGTATTTGTGTGGTTGTCATCTTGGAATGATGTGCAATATGAGAGTTAAATAGCTTTGCCAATGAGTTATCATAATGCTGTTTATATGTTAAGTTGCATGCTAGTCTTTTATGGTAAAATGAGTGACATAGGGTCTGAAGTGGCAGCCCACTTGTAGGAACTGGGCCAGTATACTCCAGCATGGCATTGCGATGGGAGTCACTGTATTTTGGATGTGTGGTCTGGTCAAGATGTGGGACACATATAGTCAGATCCTGGTGGGTTCATGTAAGACCCAGGACCATGGCCGGTCAAACTCCTTACTGTTCTCCCCTGAGATGTAGGCTTATTGAATACTTTTTTGAAGTAGATGGGACCCTGGTTAAGCTGAGTTTCCCCATGATGGGATTGGTTCTATTAGGATTGCATCTGTGCTGCTTGAATTTGAGTGTTACATGTATAGATTGTATGAATTAACCTAAACAGGTTTTTGATGTATCATTTCCTTACCTTTTCGGAGACTTCATTTTAGTGCATTCGGTTTGCCTCTGGGATTGTATTCTAAATACTTTTTTTTTGTTTTGTTTATTTGTTTGGGACAGGGTCTTGCTCTGTTGCCCAGGCTGGAGTGCGGTGGCACGATCTTGGCTCCCTGCAACCTCCACCTCCCGGGTTCAAGTGACTGTTGTGCCTCAGCCTCCCGAGTAGCTAGGTTTACAGATGCATGCCACCACGTCGGCTAATTTTTATATTTTTAGTAGAGATGTGGTTTCATGATGTTGGCCAGGTGGTCTTGAACTCCTGGCCTCAAGTGATCCACCCGCCATGGCCTCCCAAAGTGCTGGGATTACAGGTGTAAGCCACTGTGCCCGGCCTTATTCTAAATACTCTTTATACACACTGATAAGTTGTCCTCTGAAATCTTGCATCCATTTATATTTCACCAAAACTTTAAAAAATGTTTTCAAAATTTTTATTTTTGCTGCTCTACTAGGCAAAAGAATGGTCTCTGGTTTTGTAGCTATCTAGTCTGAGCTATGAAAGGCTTTAGGTTAGGGCTTTGAGAAGATCATAGGAACATGTTTGGAGGCTCCTGCAGCTATGTAGGCACAGGGGATGAGCAGGTGGTGCAGCTCAGAAGTCAGGGGTGGGTGGAGTCTGGAGACCACGGGACTTCACTTGAGCAGGTCTGTCCAGCATGGGCAGTGGCCATCTGGTGCCCGGCTGGGTTCCAAGCCATTGACAGAATTCCCTCAGTGAATCCCTGGACAGCTCTGTGAGAGTGGCCCTGTCTGTTACTATTCTCACTTCAAAAGGCAGGAGACAAATAAGTGGAGTGGCCAAGGGGCTTGCCCAGGAAAAACAAAGAGGAGGTGGACCCAGGGCAGAGCTCGCCGGCACCTTGGTGTAGAACTGAAGAGCACGCCCCTAGATCCTGCCCCTGTTTTGGGAGGCCGAGATGATGATCTCTGCGGTTTTGGGATTGGTGCTAGGCTTTGCACTGGTGTGATTTCAGGAAAACATCTGTATTGTTGGTCTCCGAAATATCCATAGAATTTGTTTTCTGTTCATTTCTTGCCAAAGGAGTCCAGGTGAGCTGCACCTGCCTGAGTGGGATCCCAGGTGTAATTGGGGGTGTTGATGCCTCTGATGGTGGTATCTGTGGGCCTGCGTTAATCGGGGAGCAGGAGGAGTGCCGGAGGCTCTGTGTCCCCCCAACTCGGGGGTCTCTGGGCTCCTGTGTGCCGCATTACCTGGCTTGGGGCAGAAAGAACCTTCGAGGGAGCCCTGTAGGGGGTGTCTTGGTTTCCCCACCCACCTCTGCCATCTGACGAGATCGCTTCCCTCTTTAAGCCCCAATTTCCTCACTTCTGAAATATTGGAGAGCCGCCTTACTCATACAGTTGCTGGGCATTTTTCCTGAAATCGTAAATCTCTGTCACCGTAGTATATAACAACCCTTACACGCAAGGAAGGGTTATATGACTATAAAGTAATGATAACTCGAGTCTTTTATCCCTGTTGAATAGGCTCTTTAAAAAAGAGTAGGTATGACTGAGAATTCCTGAAAGTCACTCATTAATTGGTTCTTTCAAGTAAATAATAGCAGCCATGATAGTCACGGCGCTGATGTCCTCGGGCACCTCCCGTATTGGAGGGCAGGGCACTGTTTGCAGGCTGAGAGATGCCTACCTTGCCCTGAGTGGAGGGTGGCCTCGCTGGCTCCTGTGGAAGCCCATCCTGATGCTGGTTAGTGGCATTGCGTCTACACCATGTTGTGTGCTGCAGCTCACCATGGTGTAGACCCTTCCGAGGTGATAAGGTGGGCCAGTAGTTACGATTGACTTGCTGTTGATGATTAAACTGTGGGACAGCTGTCATTGTTCCCTCTCAGTGGTGTCTGTGCCATGTAAACTGGCAAGAAAGGAAACTTCAAAATGATCCTTGTTTTGTTATTTGCAGGCTCCAGGGAGTTCCACGCTGTCCAGTTCTCTGTGCCGTGATAAACCTCTGGGGTGAGTGTCTGTGTGGGTCATGCATTCCTGTGTCTCTGGCCATAGGTCAGCTCTCCACAGAGGAAACTTGGGCATGGCATCATTTTGTTCTGTAGAAATCATAATTTCTGTTTTGGTTGTAAGCATTGCCAATCAAAGGTGATACAGGCCAGGTTTTCTATCCGTTTTCTAAATGCTGTATCAGGGTCAGAAGCCCAGCTGGTAGAAACACCTGTGATTGTCTTTGAATAAATAATTGCACTGCTGAGGCCTGATTGTGGAAGTGTCACTTTTGGGGGAGATTCCAGGGTGTGCTGGCAAGAGCCTCTTTAGAGCAGATGATGGGGGCCCTGAGCCAGCATCTTCTGGAGAGGCACTCACTACGGATCCTCGTGATTGCAGGAGGCGCTTTATTTCTGTTCTAACAGTGTTCAAAACATTTGAATTGGAATTAAATCCATGTCTGATAAATAAGGTAGAGAAAACAAAATCCTTGGGAATTGTTTGGATGCTGGTTTGAACAAATCAACCTTAAAAAATAAATGTACGGGCCGGGGGTGGGGGGCGGTGGCTCACGCTTGTAATCCCAGCACTTTGGGAGGCTGAGGCGGGCAGACCACAAGGTCCGGAGATCGAGACCATCCTGGCCAACATAGTGAAACCCCGTCTGCTGAAAATACAAAAATTAGTTTGGTGTGGTGGTGTGCGCCTGTAATCCCAGCTACTCGGGAGGCTGAGGCAAGAGAATTGCTTTAACCCAAGAGGCCGAGATTGCAGTAAGCCGAGATTGTGCCACTGCACTCCAGCCTGGCGACAGAGCGAGACTCTGTCTTGAAAAAAATAAAAATAAATGTATGGTATTGGGTGTTTGATGTTATTATTTCTTTTGGAGGTGTGATAATGGCATTGTAGACATTTTAATCAAAAAGGGCCCTTATCTGTTAGAAATCAATACTGTGAGGTTTATAAATGAAATTACATAATATCTGGGATTGCTTTAAAGCCATCAAAGTGGTGGAGGAGATTGCTGGGGGTATTGATGGACAAAGGTTAGCTGTGTGTTGGTGATTTTGAAGTTAGGTGATGGGTACACGGAAGTTTGCAAAACCATCTTATATGGTTTTGAATTTTTCCAAAATTTTAAAACAGAGAGAAACACATAGGAGTAGTAAAAATGAAAACCCCAGAGCTGGTGGCAGCGCTTTGGTGGGACTCAAGCAAACGTCCTGTGCGCCCGTGCCTCTGGCTTCACCTCATGTGGGCACTGATTGGGTTCAACCCCATCCCCTCTCCCTGGATCCTTTTCCACCTCCTCCTGGATACCACCCTCAGCCCTAATGTTAGGAGCCCTCCTGGGGAGGGGCTCAGGTCTCCCTGGGGCCCACAGGGCTGGTGGAGAAGCTCTGGTCTGTGGGAGGCCCTTGTCTCCAGTCACATTGGGTGCCTGGCTCCCATAATGCCAGTCCTGCCCAAGTCCTCAGCCTGCTGGCCATAACATGACCATTTCTGCCCTTTTCCCTCTTCCCTCTTCCCTCCTCCACAGTCTTCATCTCACACTTGGGGGTCTGCCCTGGCCACCTGGGCACCTGGTTGGGTGGCCAGCCCCACATTCTACCCTGCATCCACCTGGTCTGTGGTTAGCTGGGTGGGGTCCCAGCGGGGCTGCATGGAGCTCTTAGCTGTCTGATAGGAGTCTGCTGAACTTCTGCTCAGTAGATGAAAGGCCGCTTTGATTACGCAGCTGCTGAATTCTTCCCCAGCTCGTCCCCTCTCCACATGAGGTCTTGCCTCCTTCTTGGGCCTGCAGGGTCCCCCACGACCATAGCTGGCCACCTCACCAGCCTCATCCTTGGCCGCACCTGCCCCAGGATGCTGCATACAGACACGAGGAGCTGCTTGCTGATGTTTGGCTTCTGCTCGCACCATCCCTGCTTCCTCCCCGCCCCTCCTGGTGCTCCCTCGTGCTGACCTTGACACCTCGGAGTGGGGTTGAGTCTCCCTCTCCAGGAGTCTCGCCTGGGACTCTGTTCCTGCTCCCAGTGAAACCACAAAAAGTCCTTCCCGCCTTCGTGCTTTTGCATCTGAGCCCATGTGTCACTGCTCTGAGTTGCTTTCTCTCTGTGCATTCCCTGCCTGCAGCTTGCAATACCCAGTCATGCCCTGCTAGGAAAATTCGATCTTGTGCCCCTCCCCACACCGCCCACCATTATGGGAACACAGCGTAGAGGCTGTGCACACTGTAAATTCCTGTAGCCGGCCGCCCAGGTGCTGGTGTGAACACCCGGGGGATGAGTGTCCGTCGTCCTCACCTTTTTCCTGGAGGATGAATGTCTGTCGCCTCCTTACTCTGTTTCTGACCTGCCCACTGCTCTCTCACAGGCCTGTCATCCTGAGCCCCATCATGGAGGGTGGCCACGGGCTGGACCTCACCTACATCACGGAGCGCATCATCGCCGTGTCCTTCCCTGCTGGCTGCTCCGAGGAGTCCTACCTGCACAACCTTCAGGAGGTCACACGCATGCTCAAGTCCAAGCATGGGGACAACTACCTGGTGAGTGGTGGGCGGCTCCGGGAGCCTTTGGGCAGGCTCTGCAGCAGGCACTGTGTGGGGACAGGCACCCACAGAACACTGGTTTACACATGAGGGAGAAGCTCAAGGGCCTGGGCTCACACAGCAGTTCATGGCGCCCTCGTCCTCTGTCTCTCTGCGCCACGCCTGGGGAGGAGCCTTATGTGTCTCTGTAGGTAGCTTTCAGGGACACACGACTGCTGAACACGGGGATGGCTGTTGCCTTGTCCCGCACTCATCAGTGAGGCTGGCTCCCCAGTGCCTTGGGACACTTCCCTGGCCAGCCACCCCTGCTCTCCCATGCTGCATCCCTGGTATCAAAAGACAAACTTGTGACTCTCCTCCTGAGCCAGAAATTAGAAAGACAAATTAGGTGGGCGCCCAAGAAACCAGGGGCTGCCCTGGAGACAAGGAGACAGCTTGATTTTCAAAACACACGTGTCAAGTTGATGGTGGAGCCCACATCTGAGGAATAATGCGGAACAGTCTCTCACCATCTTTCACCCTCCGATTGGCCCCTTGTTTTCTGTTCCCATGGTTGCTAACCCAAGTGGAGGCTGACTTCCTTCTGCTGTCAATGGTCACTAATGGGGTTGAATGACAGCTCCCTGGAGCCCTTTCTCTACTTGCCTTCTTATCTCTAGTAAGGAGGCCTCCTTATCTGTGGTAAAGCTAATCTGCCAGGCAAGCCTACAGGACGGTCATTTTCTCCCTTGTAGTTCTGCTCCGATGACTAGGGCATCAGTGGCTGTGAGAGGTGGACCCAAGTGGCAGAGTAGGATGTGGCCTCCGTCTGATGCCAAAGCAGCCCTGGCCCAGGTGCTTCCTGTGTCCTGACCCCTCCCCGATCCTTGATTCACTCAGTCTCCTGCCTCTTTCTCCCCTTGAATCCCATCTTGTCTGTGACCTGGCGGTAGGTAGGAAGAGGTGGCCAAGCCCCGTCTGATGGTGGTGCCTCTCACCAGGGGCCCTCTCATCCCCAGGGCTTCTTCCTTCATCACGGAGGTGGTGTGCTCTGCAGAACCCCAGCTCCTTCCTTTGGAAGCCACTCCCAGGCTGGTCAGTGCATCCCGAGTCCCCTCTCTGGCCATCCTTCCCCCTTTCCCCAGTCCACCTTCCCCAAAGAGACCATGCAGAGGGCCTGGAGTCCTGGCCAGCACCTGTCTGTGGGGCCTTATCAGGGCTAGAGCTCCCTGTGCAAAATGGCTATGGCAGGGATTCCTTTCTTGTGCAGGGCTAGAAATGAACTGTGGGTCTCAAAACAGCGCCTCACCTTGTCATAAACAGGGCTTGCTGGGTGACCTGAACAAGCCCCCGCCCTCCTCTTTCCTCACATCTCTGACTCCGGAGTGAGAGGGACGTTGAGTTAATTTTTAAGGCTCCTTGCTGCTGGAACATTATTATTATTATTATTTTTCGTTTTGTTCTACTTGAGTATTTGGCAAGGTTCCACAAATGGCTGTGATTTTTCAGTGAACTTAGGCCGTGGCTCTTGGCTGGGCATGAACTTGGCCCTTTCCAGGCCTGGGGCCACCAGGCTATAGAGGAGGGATGGCCTTCCCCACCATGTGCTACCCCTCTGTTGGGTCAGTTTGTGTTGCCAGGAGCAAGACCATAGAAGTTATTTTATATATATGTGTATATATATTTTATATTATATATTTTATACATATGTGTGTGTGTGCATATATATATATCCTGTATGTTGGGATATTTTGTAGCCATGAAAATAAAAAGCAATAGTAACACGGTAGATTGCCTGGTTTAATACTAGTTAATGAAGTAGAATATAGACTTTATGTGTAAGGTTCTGTATGCCATCCTTATCTTACTTATTTTATTTGTTTTTTATTCTGTGATCACACACATCTATACTTTTCAATCTTTTCTGATCCTCGGTACCTGGAAGGGAAACATCATGTAAAAATGCAGTGTGTTTTCTCCTTAAGTCTCTGACGTCAAGGATTTGTCTAAAACCTTTTTTTCCCCCTGATTCTTGAGTGTGAAGATTTTAGGTATTTTTTAAAAAATTGAAGTATTAATTAAAATTAAATAAAAATTAAAGTATTAAATTTTTAAAATATTAAAATCTATTTTATACAAGGCATTTTTTCCTCTCCTTTATAGGTATTAAACCTTTCAGAAAAGAGATATGACCTTACGAAGCTTAACCCAAAGGTACGGAGTTCATCCCTTTATATTCTGCATTTTGTAAAATGTAAACAATGCTTATTTTGTGCAAAAATGATTTGCTACTAGTCTTTGTGGAATGTGACTTGATAAGGAGTATTAGGAATTGTTCATAATCAATTTTTTTAATTATTACTTTTTTTTTTTAGTTTGCAATAGAGATTCATAAGAAGTTGTGAAATAATACAGAGATCTCCTGCACTCCTCACCCAGTCTTTCCAGTGGGAGAATCTTACAACACTAATAGTAAAATATCTAGGTCAGGAAGTTGGCATTGGTGTAGTCCATGGACCTCACTCACATATCCTTGGTTTTGCATACATGCGTGTTTCTCAGCATCATGGGTATAGATGATAAATACTACATATATATGTGTAGAACAAATCTGTACACATGATGCTTCCTCCTCCCACCTGCTGGGATCTTTCATAGATACTGCATATATGTATGCATGGAACAAATCTATAACAAAGATATGTATAGAAAAAATCAAAACTGCATCATATGTATAGATTTGTTCAGCCACCACAAACAAGAGACAAAACATTTCCATCAGCATGGGGATCTCTTCTCCTAGTATCTCTTTACGGTCCTAGTACTCTTTTCATGATAATTTTCATTGTTTTTTTTTTTTTTAATTTTTCTTTTTTAAATTTTACTTTTAAGCTCTGGGATACATGTGCAGAACGTGCAGGTTTGTTACACAGATAGATACACATGTGCCATGGTGGTTTGCTGCACCTATCAACCTGTCATCTAGGTTTTAAGCCCCTCATGCTTTAAGTATTTGTCCTAATGCTCTCCTTCCCCTTGCCCATCACCCTCCATGATCATTTTCAATAGCAAAATTTGGGAGAATTTTAAGACTGAGTCAACATAAGTTATGATACATATGGCTGTGTATATTCTATATGTTGAAATATTTTGCAGCCATTAGAGTAACAAAGCAGAAACATGATAAGTTGCTTATTTTAATACTAGTTAATAATAGTATAGAATTTATGTATAATAGTATCTCAATTATGCTAAATGTACATAGAAAAGAGACTAAGGGATTCATGAAAACGTTGTAGTGGTTGTCTTTGAGTGGTGGCAGGGATAGTGACTTTTCCTACTTCCTGGCAGTTTTCTGAAATTTCCGACAATTTTACACTATTTCCACGACTTTCATCATAAGATAGAGCTCCTTGCCCTCGCCCACTGACAAAAGGAAATCAAAGGAAAAACAACTCCCCCGTGTGGCCACTGTGGGCCACTGTGAACTTGTGTGAGCCTCGGGAGGCTCAGAGCTGCAGTTCTGCACAGAGTCTCTGTGTCCTTAGCATGGTGGTGATTTTCTTTGTCCAAGCACCAAACTTAATCAGGGTTTTGAAGGTGCTTCCTTCTTAAGTCCTGCCTTTCCAGGAGATTGTCTCTGATGTGTTGTCTGCACAGTGTGTAGGAGATGGCTGGCTGCCGTCTCCAAACTGGGATTTTAACCCCAGTGGGGAGATTTTGGCAGCAGCTTGGGCCTCAGACTCCTGTTTGAGACATCCCTGGACTGCGGCCCTCTTCACACAACCTGCACCATCAGCAACTCAAAGACTTTTCTAGAGTTGTCACCCCAGCTGCGGAAGAGCAGACGAGCCCCTGGAAGAAGCGGCATCACATGGGCAGTATAACGCTTTGTTTTTTCTTCCCAGTGAAGGAAGTGCGGGTCCTCATGCTCACTGAGTTTTAGAAAAGGGTCACCCAGCATGCTCTTTACTCCCAAATGAAATACATCGATGATGAAAGAAGTTGTTGTGAGATGGCCTCAGAAGGTTTCAGGAAATGGAAACTGAGGAAGCTCCCCTCTCTTGTTGCAGATCATGGATGTGGGCTGGCCAGAACTCCACGCACCGCCCCTGGATAAGATGTGCACCATATGCAAGGCGCAGGAGTCTTGGCTGAACAGCGACCCCCAGCATGTGGTCGTCATTCACTGCAGGGTGAGCGCGCCCACCTCTCACATTTGGGGGTCTGGCTGGGCTTCAGCCCTTGGAGTTGCGATAGAGAACAGTGCTGCATCGGAGCACATTTCCACTTTGAGCTGGTGTGATGTGCTCCTTATGGGTGTGTTTTTAGGTTTTTCTACTTGCTCTTAGAGAATGAAACAGAGTTATCACACCTCCCCAAGTTCGGCTTTAGAATTTATAGGATTACGGTCCCTGAATGTGTAGCTGGACATTTGAAACTGTTGACGCCAAATTGACCACGGTTATGAGAGTAAATTGTCTCATTTTTGTTGAATTTTATTTTTCATGGAAAGCTCTCCTTTTTAAAAGAGCTATGCCCTTTTCAGATGGACTGTGTCAGACTTTTCATGCCGTCTGAGTTACGGTAATCAGTTGATGGACTAGATGATGGTATGATGCCTTTGCAGTAAACATGTCGACCTTTCCAAGTGGAGCCATTGCAGTGCAGACATGGCCTGTGCATCTTCACAGAGTGGCCAGGACTGTCTGTGTGTCAGCCCCGGCAGGCTTGGTGGGTGCTGGCAGCCTGGGTGCATAACTGACAGGCACTCCTCCTCCTGGCTGCCTCAGGTTCCTTCCATGCTTCCTCCTCCCACCTTCTGGGATCTTTTGTCTTAATTCCCAGTTTTCTCAGCTGCTTTGTACTGCTCCTCAAATGTGATTGGTGCTGAAAGGGGTTGGACTGAAAGCAGACTTACTGAGGGGTAAGTGTGTGAAGCTTAACCCTCCTGCCAGAAACGTACTATTAGAGTAAAGTTCTTATCCCAGTCACACCTTGAATCAGGGAGGAATTCTCTGGGAAAGGATGTAGCCAGTGGGCTGGGGTAACTGTTCGTTAATGGGCAGCTCCCTATTTTGTGTGTTTGACAAAGCATTCTTAGGACCATCAAAGTATCTAGGAAGTGCTGACGATTCAAGACAGAAGTGTGTGTGTGTGTGTGTGTGTGTGTGTGTGTGAGAGATTTATTCTTCCAGACTCTTTCACACTAAAAAACTGCACAGAAATCCATTGTATTATGGAATTTAGTTTGAAAAAAGCTTCCCTTTGAGTTATATTAGACTCTCATTATATCTTTCCTGCAAAGTCACTAGGTAGGCCGGCTTGTGGGTGATGTTTACAGCTGTAAGGCATTTGATGACCACTCGATGTGCAGGAAACTTCCATCAGGGGAACACAGATGTTATTTACGTCTCTCTGGTGTTGTCTCTTTCCTCACATCTACCTTGATCATATTTTCCCCCTAAATGGACAGGTACACACTTTAGGACCACCAAATTATCTATGATGACCTGATCTTTTCAAGTATTATGTTAAATTATGGATTCTCCACCCAAATTGTGTTTTGGTGCAAACTAAGAGAGAGAAAGAGAGAGAGAGAGACAGACTTTTAAATAAATATAATTCTTGTTAATTAAAACAACCTATGCTTTTCAGGCTTGGTGTGGTGATTTTGACACAGTGAGCCTGATATTGATGGATCATCATTGCCTGGGATCACGTAGTAAGCTGTTCTGAGCAGCATTTCTGACTTACGAGCCTGGGCCCAGCAGCAGCACCTGTGGAAAGTGCAGGTTCTAGGGCGCACCCAGACCTGCTGCCAGCTGCATTGTCAGAAGACTCTTGGAGTTGCTGTACTTGAAAAGTGCCACCCTTGGCCATTTATTCCATTTTAATTGTTGTTCACTTCAATATTTTAATGAAATTGAGAGAAATGATGAGATTATTTAAAACATATGGGTGTCAGTGAGGACCACCTAGAGCTTTCTAAAATGCATCCTTTCACTAAGCAACTTTGGGCTTTCTGGACAGCTCTTGTTAGTGGAATTCATGGGAACATGTTGAAACTTCTCAGAAGTGATTTGCTAATCACTTGCCCTCTTCTGGTGCCATGTAAACCATTTTTGAAACGCTTAGAAATTGTGCCCTGAGAGATAAGCCCTCTTTTAATTTGAAATTGCTGATGTCGATGTTAACAGAAGTTCATCATCATCACTGCGGGGGTGAAATCGCTGACATGTGCCGAAATCCGCCTGCTTTGCAGAATGCGCGTTTCCTTCCACACATGCCAGGAATTTCTAGCATAGCTGGGCCTGTCTCAGCCTGGGCGGGAACAGAGTAAGGGTCGGTCCTGCTGTGCTTCCCGTTCTGCTGTGTGATGCAGAGGCTTGTGTTTGTGTGGGTGTGTGCAGTCTCCTCCTCACCCCTCCACACCCTGGTTATTGATTGACCAGAAATGGCCTGCAGTTCTTTTGGGAGATTTCATCCATGCCATACCTTTTGTTTCTCAGTCCATGGTGAAGAATACCCACAGAAAATTGTGCAATTAGTGATTCTATGATTTTTACTAAGAATAGTTCCAAGTCCAAAAGAATGGTGCTTGCGCTAAAGCATAACAGCCCATGAGCCTATTGCCCTTTTGTGTTTTCTACAACCTGTGAGCTAAGAGCTGTATTTACATGAACATTATATGAAGGTGTTCTACTTCAGTTCCATATGTAAAGTTTGAGTGGAACATGGCCACCTCTTATCTGTTCACGTACATCCATATCTGCTTCCGCCCACACTGCAGGAGTAGGTTTGAATAGTGGAAACAAGACCTTGCAGCCTGCAAAGCCTTAAATACTTACTATTGCATTAAGAAAGACCTCATATCAGGGTACTGCTGGCCTTGTAAAATGAGTTTGAAAGTGTTTGCATTTCTTCAGCTTTCTGGCAGAGTTTGCATTAGTCTGTTTTCTGTTACTTATAACAGAATACGTGAAACTGGGTAATTTGTAAAGAAAAGGAATTTATTTCTTAATATTTATAGGGGCTGAGATGTCCGAGCTCAAGCGGTTGCATCTGGTGAGAGCCTTCTTTCTGTTGGGGACTCTGCAGAGTCCTGAGGCTGCATGGGGCATCACATGGTGAGGGGGCTGAGGATGCTAGCTCAGGTCTCTCTTCCTCTCCTTAGAAAGCCACCAGTCTCACTCCTGTGATAACCCGTTAACCCATTAGTTAATTAATCCACAGATGCATTAACCCATTCATGAAGGCAAGGTTCCTCATGACCCAGTCATCTCTTAAAGGCCTTACCACTCAATACTGCCGCATTGGAGATTAAATTTTAACATGAGTTTTGGAAGGGGCTAATATTTAAACCATAGCAAAGTTCTCTCTTTTTTTCAATGATGGAATTCATCAGTTAAGTAACCAGGTCCTGGGCTTTTCTTTGATGGGAAAGTTTATATTACTGATTCAGTCTCCTTTCTTGTTACTGTTTTGTTCAGATTTTCTGTTTCTTCATGATTCAGTCTTGGTAGGTTGTATGTGTCTAGGAATTTATGAGGTTATTACAGATTATCCAATTTATTGCTGCATAATTGTTCATAGTATTTTTGTGTTTCTTGGTGTCTTACATGACATCAGTTACGATGACTGCTCTTTCATTTCTGATTTTGAGTTTTCTCTTTTTATCTTAGTCTAGGTAAAGGTTTGTCAATTTTGTTAGTCTTCAGAAAACGCAACTGTTAGTTTTCTTGATCTTTACTATTGTTTTTCTAGTCTCTCCTTTATTTGTTTCTGCTCCGATCTTTGTTTTTTCCTTCCTTTACTAATTTGGGGTTTAGTTTGTTCTTTGCTCCTTTAGGTGCAACATTAGGTTTTTTGTTTTGTTTTGTTTTTTGAGATGGAGTCTCGCTCTGTCACCATGCTGGAGTGCAGTAGTGCAGTGGTGTGATCTCGGCTCACTGCAACCTCTGATTCCCTGGTTCAAGCGATTCTCCTGCCTCAGCCTCCTGAGTAGCTGGGATTAGAGGCACATGCCACCACACCCAGCTAATTTTTGTATTTTTATTAGAGACGGGGTTTCACCATGTTGGCCAGGATGGTCTTGATCTCCTGACCTCATGATCCACCCACCCTGGCCTTCCAAAATGCTGGAATTACAGGTGTGAGCCACCACGCCCAGCCTAACATTAGGTTTTTTTATTTGAGAGTTTTTTTCCTCTTTTAACATAGGCATTTATTGCCATAAACTTTCCTCTTACAACTGCTTTTGCTGCACCCCATAAGTTTTCGTGTGTTATGTTTCAGTTTTTGTTTTTCTCAAAATATTTCTAAATCTCTCTTTTGATTTTTTTTCTTTAACCCAATAGTTATTTAGGAGTATGTTGTTTAATTTCCATAAACTTGTGAATTTTCCAAGACTCCTCCTGTTATTGATTTCTAGTTTCATGCCACTATGGTCAGAAA
The DNA here is from genome assembly GCF_008728515.1 of Papio anubis. Taxonomy (NCBI): domain Eukaryota; kingdom Metazoa; phylum Chordata; class Mammalia; order Primates; family Cercopithecidae; genus Papio; species Papio anubis. The sequence continues at coordinate 117,176,577 of NC_044979.1, read as the reverse complement.
TGATACTTGAGGCCAGGCGTGGTGGCTCATGCCTATAATCCCAGCACTTTGGGAGGCCAAGGCGGGCAGATCAGTTGAGATCAGGAGTTCGAGACCAGCCTGGCCAACATGACGAAACCCCATCTGTACTAAAAATACAAAAAAATTAGCTGGGTGTGGTGTCAGCACCTGTATTCCCTGCTACTCGGGAGGCTGAGGCACGAGAATCGCTTGAACCCAGGCAGTAGAGATTGCAGTGAGCTGAGATCATGCCACTGCACTCCTGCCTGGATGACAGAGTGAGACTCCATCCCCCCAAAAAATAAAAATAAAAAAAAAAAGATACTGGATATGATTTCAGTCTCTCTTAAATTCTTTAAGGTTTGTTCTGTGGCCTAACGTGCCATCTATCCTGGAGAACTTTCTGTGTGCACTTGAGAAGAATGGGCATCCTGATGTGATGTTCTGTATATGTCTGTAAGGTCTATTTGGTCTAAAGTGCAGGTTGAGTACCCTGTTTTCTTATTGGTTTTCTGTCTAGGTGATCTGTCCATTGTTGAAAATGGGGTACTAAAGTCCCCTATGGTTGTGGTATTTCTATCTGTCCCTTCAGATCTTTTAATATTTGCTCTATAGGCTGGGCGCAGTGGCTCATGCCTGTAATCCCAGCACTTTGGGAGGCCGAGGCGGGCGGATCACCTGACATCGGGAGTTCGAGATCAGCCTAATCAACGTGGAGCCACCCCGTCTCTATTAAAAATACAAAAAATTAACTGGGCGTGGTGATGCATGCCTGTAATTCCAGCTACTCAGGAGGCTGAGGCAGGAGAATTGCTTGAACTCGGGAGGCGAAGGTTGCGGTGAGCCGAGATCGTGCCATTGCACTCCAGCCTGGGCAAGAAGAGTGAAACTCTGTCTCAAAAAAAAAAAAAAAAAAAAACCAAAAAAACAAACAAACAAACAAAAAAACTTGCTTTATATATCCATAAATAGTGCCACAAAAGCAATTGATAATGGGGTGAATGTCGCCACCATGTGTGCCTGTTTTGGCTGAGGTGCTGTTTCTTTGTAGGTGAATTGCTGTCAAATATAGTTTTATGCAAGAAGCATACTAGTAGCCATACCGTTAATGACTGCACGTGCCAGGATTCAGCTGCAAAGAGTGTGTCAAGTGCCCGCACTGAGTATCTATAAGGCATGCTCTTGACTTTCACTGACAGAGAGAAGGATGCTCCTGGGTGACATTCATGTATGACTGGGCTTATCAGAATTGTGACTTGAATTTGATCAGTAGTTTCTTCTCAAGAAGTTAGGGAGCTACATATTAGAGGCCCTGCCATTTTGGCTTTATGTGATTCCAGATCAGGGATTGGCAAATATTTTTAAAAAGAGCCAGATTGTATTTTACGCTTTGCAGGCCCCATGGTCTTGCTGCAAATACTGAAACCTCCCCCTGCAGCGAGGGTGGAAGCAGCCCTGGATGTAGGTAAACAGATGGGAGTGGCCATGTTCTAGTCAAACTTTGTGTGTGTGGACACTGAAATCTGAACACAATTTCACATGGCATGGAATCTTATCTTTTCAAAATTTTTCCTCAATGGTTTGAAAATGTAAAAATGACTCGCAGCTCACAAGTTGTGGGAAAGTAGGTAATGGGCAGAAGTAGCTCCTGGGCTGTGGTTTGCAATCGGCTGTTGTAGGTTGTAAGAGTATGTTCTCGAAGGTGGCGCTCTGTGGCTCTGGGTAAGGATTGGCCTGTCCAGTTTCTGCTTCTTCTGCTGGTGTTGCTGGTTTGTGGGCTGGGCTGTTGGTGTCTGTGGTTATGGTTTGAGTGAGTCCTTTTCAGAACGTCTGCCTGGGACAGTGGTTCCTCTCTGTGTAATGAGGGTGGGCTGCGGGGCTATACCTGGAGCTCAGGTGCTGGCAGTGCTGCCAGTGAGCTGGAATCTATGTTCCACTCATACTGAGCTGTGTGTGCAGCCCTGATCATTATCAACCCGTGAGCAGGCAGGCGTTCACTTCTGTCTGACCTGGATAATTAAGTCATGCTAATTGCTGCAGCTCCTGGCACAGTTTCTTCCAGCCTAATTGGGTGAAATGACAGGCAGATGCTGTGTTGATCTGCCCTCCTGGGCTTCTACGGCTGCTCCAGTTAGCACCCGCTCTTACTGTTTGCACCCAGCGTGCAGGTTCCCTGTTGCAGAGACTCCAGTTGCCCTGGGTACTGACTCTCCCAGACCGGAAGGCTGCGGGTGATGCTGGCCTAACCTCCAAAGCAAGCTCTCTATTATTTTGTCCACTAGTGAGTCTTTTCCTGTTCTAATTACATCTCTGCTGTGGGATTTCAGAGAAAATCAGCTCATGTTTTTGTCTCCTGCAGGGTGGGAAAGGACGCATAGGAGTGGTCATATCGTCCTACATGCATTTCACCAACGTCTCAGCCAGGTAGGATGAAGATGTCAGCTCACTGTCTTGAGGTGCTAAAAGCGGAGACTGCATGGGACTGAAGGCTGCGTGGGAGCTGTTCTGGGCACCAAGGGCTCGGCTGACCTGTGTTTCCCATCCCCCAGTGCTGGGGTGGTCAGTGCCTGGAAACCCAGCTTCCAGTTAAGCGTTTACACTTGTGAAAGTGGCATTTTCCATGTTGGGTGGCTATGTATGATTGATTCTAAGTACTTCCATGGAGGCGTTAAAAAAATAAGTGGCCCCACTGTCCCTTATTCTCTAATGGAGAATTCTCTAATAAAGAATAACAGAGGTAAAAGTCACCATTATGAAAATTAAGAACAGAGTGGTCTCACTAAATCAGTTCATACCTTGTATATAATGATGGTGACAGCCACCTCTTTTGCAGGCACTGGGCCTCTGGGAAGTATGCTGAATATTTTCCTTTTCTTCCTGAATTCTCCTAACTAACCCATGAAGCAGTTACTGTCATTCCCATTGCATGGGTGAGGGAAGCGAGGCTCAGAGGAGCCAGGCAGCTTGCTCATGATCTCACAGCCCAGGAGTGGGGAGCCAGATCTCAGCTGGTTTCCATGAGATGGAACTGTAATCGTGGAGATTTTGGAGGTGCCACTCGGGTCCCCTTAGCCAGGCATGACACAAACATGGTAGGGCCACAAGGACCTCAGTCCTATGCCCATCCTCCTGGCCCTGGGCAGCTGTGGTGTACAACCTGGACCCTTCCCAGAATGCAGATCTTCACTCACGCTGAAATGCAGTGCAGAAAATAACATTATTTGTGGGGTCTGCATTTGCATCTGCCCTGTCTTCTCAATGGCCTCTTTGTAAAGCCTGAGCTTTCCATTCTGAGGAAATAGAAGCTTATTCATACCAGCCAATAAACCTTTTCCTTTCTAGCACCAAGGAGTGAAATTTGACTTTCTGAATATTTTCTCTGGAAACCAGTTGGGGAGTTGGTGCCTGCCAGGGAGGAAACCAACCCCCAAGTGAAAATCAGCCACCCTCTTGGTGAGAATAATCATCGGTGTGTGTGTGTGCCAGGAAAATCGAGATTCCTGGGCACATGCATCCCTCAGTGATGCCAAAGACATGTGGTAGGTGACCAAACATAGCCTGGCTGGTTCTGGACAGAGACCGCCTCAGCATTTTCTTTTTTTTTAAGACAGAGTCTTGCTCCATTGCCCAGGGTGGCTCAATCTCGGCTCACTGCAACCTCCGCCTCCCAGGTTCAAGCTATTCTCCTGCCTCAGCCTCCTGAGTAGCTGGGATTATAGGTGCGTCCCACCATGCGCAGCTAATTTTTTGTATTTTTAGTAGAGATGGGGTTTCACCATGTTGGCCAGGCTGGTCTTGAACTCCTGACCTCAGGTGGTCATTCACCTCGGCCTGCCAAAGTGCTGGGATTACAGGCATGAGCCACCGTGCCCAGCCACACCTAAGCATTTCTATCCCCAGCAAAGTCGTACTGCCTGAACCAAAGTTCCATGCACTGTAGATAGTCCTGAATTTTTGGAGAAGGGTAAATGTCTAAGGACTAAAAGCACACTTTTGACACTCTTGCTACAAACTCTGTTTTCTCTTAATAGTCAATATGTATTTCAACTGCATGCATCAGGCAATTTACCTGATTTAAGCCTCCGCATCCTTACCTGGAAAATGATGGTAGTCCTACTTCCCAGAATGTTGTGACAGTTCACCATATCATTGCACAAAAAGCACTTAGAACAGCGTCGGTACTCGGGTTATTGGCTGTCATTAATGCTGCTGTGATTAGTAGGAGTAATAGTATTAAGTGCCTTTCAATTAAATGCGCTGATACTACATACTTTTTGTGACTTGCTTTTCTACATTAATATCATTTTATACGCATCATTCCCCGACATCATTTCAGTGTCAGCATAGCACTTTATTCAATGGATATGTTATGTATTTAAGCATTTGCTGATTTTGCCTATCCAAGTTGCTTCTGGTTGTGTGTGTGTGTGTGTGTGTGTGTGTGTGTGTTTAAGACGGAGTCTCACTCTGTCGCTGGGGCTGGAGTGCGGTGGCGTGATCTTGGCTCACTGTAACCTCCACCTCCCGGGTTCACGTGATCTCCTGCCTCAGCCTCTCGAGTAGCTGTGATTATAGGTGCCCGCCACTATGCCCAGCTAATTTTTTGTATTTTTAGTAGAGATGTGGTTTCACCATTTTGGCCAGGCTGGTCTTGAACTCCTGACCTCGTGATTCACCTACCTTGGCCTCCCAAGTGTTTTTTTTTTTTTAAATTTAGGTTGCTTCCAGTTGTTTTCTACTGCAAAGCATGCCATGATGAACACATTCTTATACGTACATCTATGATCATCTCTACAATGTTCCCTCTTAGATTATATTCCAGAAGTAGAGTAATCCCAGATAGCACAAGCACACATTTGAGGTCTTTATCAAAAACTGCAAACAGAAGAAAACAGAAACTTCAAGTCACCAGAAAAGAACATTCTTGTATCAACACCATAAAAATAGAGTTATAACGACACAACCAGTACTAATATTATTACTACCAATAATATTACTATGGAAAATAAACATTGGTCAAAATGTATTCTCAGCATTTAATAAAACAAGGAATTCCAGAAAAAGGAATGCTTAAAAGTCACTGGGAGGCTGTGGAGCTGCACTCTCCTGCTCAGTATGTGATGGACTCGGTGCTAAAGTGGGCCCTTCTGTTTGCGACTGCCCTACCAGCACAGTCCCTTGCTAGCAAATGCACATAGCAAGTTGTCCATTTTATAGCATTCTGTGAAAGTCATATCACACTCAACTTACTTTTGAGTATGTTTCTTTTTCCTCCTGCCTGTCTCTCTAGCTGTGTTTTTATGAAGTCCACAGTGCTTATGTACATCATTTTTCTAGAGGGGCATAGACACATTTTTCTAAGTAAAGGGGCACTTTATCAGGTTTTGTTGTTGTTGTTGTTATTGTTGTTTTGAGCTGGAGTCTCACTCTGTCACCCAGGCTGGAGTGCAATGGTGCAATCTCTGCTCACTACAATTTCCACCTCCCGGGTTGAAGTGATTCTTCTGCCTCAGCCTCCGGAGTAGCTGGGATTATAAGCACCCACCATCACGCTCGGGTAATTTTTATATTTTTAGTAGAGACTGGATTTCACCCTGTTGGCCCGGCTGGTCTTGAACTCCTGACCTCAGGTGATCCACCCCCCTTGGCCTCCCAAAGTGCTGGCATTACAGGCGTGAGCCACTGCACCTGGCCTATCAGGGTTTTAAGGAAGCATTTGGCCCAAGTGAGTTTGAATTGTTAAGATACCACAGTCATATTCCAGGATTCGTGCTGAAGTCAGATCAGGAAACCCCACGAATGCCCTGCTGTGAGGTTTCTGGAAGTTTCCGTCGGATACTACCTGTCAGCATTGTGGAGCTAGCATTGACGGTCAAATATGTTGTTGGAAAGCAGGGTTACTTTCTATGGCAGTCACTTCAAAAACAGTGCTGCAGCCCCGAGGCCCCAGACACTTTTCCAGCCCCAGTGCCCTGTGTTGTTCTCAAGCCCAGTCCTGGGAGTGACGTACTGGCGGGGCACAGGCTGGCCCACTTGTGTCCCGAGGGTGCCTCTTGGGACTTCATGGGGGAGTCCATTCCCTCTTGTGCTCTGGGTTGCTCCCTGCATCCTCGTGGTCCTGAGACTTGAGTCTACCTGGTATTCTCTCGCAGAGCCCACTTAAAAAGATCTTTATTTAGGAGGTAGGGTGGCCAAGGGACAGTTTTGGATACCAGCCCTACCACCTGCCTACTGAGAAGCCTCAGTTGGTTCTTCTGCAAGCTGGGTATTCAGCACTTTTAAGTATCCTACCTTTAGATAAGGTGCTGTTATTTCAGATGAGAATTCTGACCCTGCACTATGGCTCCCACTTTGAGCACAGTATATTCCTGAAGGGGAAATGAAATCTAAGAAGAGACAGGTGGATTGGGTATGCACAGATGCAGCAAAGGGTGAAGCCGCTTGTGGGAGCTGGTTGCTTTGAACAGCCATGAGACACATCCCCCATCACACACCCATGTGGTGTGAGCTCCACTGAGTTGACTCTCTCTCTCTCTCTCTTCCCTCCAGCGCTGACCAGGCCCTTGACAGGTTTGCAATGAAGAAGTTTTATGATGACAAAGTTTCAGCTTTAATGCAGCCTTCCCAGAAACGGTATGTATACATCCCCAAAGCCAGAGTGAAGAGGTGAATGAAATTTTACATATAAAAATGCGAAAACAGAAGAGGCATCTCCTCTGTCCCAACACCTAAGTGGGATTCCTGGGTCATGCTGAAAACTATGAAGCGGGTGGTGGGGGAGCTTGTCCCTCCCACAGGTTAAGGACCAGGCCGTCCTGTGTGTCTGTGGTGAGAGAGCCCCCTATGCTGCTGGCTTGCACTGACAGGTAGAGGGAGGACTTGCTCCAGTTGGCATCTTCCTCCCTTGCAGGGAGTGAGTTTTGATTTCCATTGTTATGTTGGAACTTGGTTCTGTTGGCTAGACCAGGGGTCAGTGAACTCTCTCTGCAACAGACTGGAGAGTGGGTATTTTAGGCTTTGCAGGCTGTAGGATCTTTATCGCAACTGTTCTAACATGAAAGCAGCCCTGGGCAATATGGAAATCAGGGAATGTGTCTACATTCCAGTAAAACTTTACTTACACAAACACATTAGCAGTTGCGTTTGGCCAATTCTTGTAGCTGATCAGTTCCCTGAGGCCACGGAGTGTTTTTCTGTCATGCTGCCCATCTCTCCCTTCTCTACTTCTGGGCATGGCCCCTGGAAAGTGCTCAGTAAGTGATGGGGAATAGCCATGGGGTGCAGAACTTTCTCCTTTTGCTGCCTGCCCCAGCAGGCTGAGGTCAAGAACCTGAGCAGGGCTGGCTGAGAGGCAGTGAGAAGGACCCACAGCTGGCTCCCCATCCAGGTGCACTTCCTCCACAGATGGTGACACCTAGAGCCATCCAGGTAGCTCCACGGCATATTTCAAAGCCCACAGCAGGGAATTTGTAGGAGAATTGCCAAGGCTATTGCCAAATGGTGTTCCTCTTTGGAGACAGGTAGTTGCACACCCGGCCTTGTGTATGCAAGTTTTGATGCCTTGTATCTGTTTTCTCCAGTGCAACTGAGGGCTATGTCAGCAGACATGGGAGTAGACAGGCAGAAAGGGATTTCAAGCATCACCAGAGGCACCTTTTCCTTTGGTCTTGATATTTCCAATGGCCTGGCTCTGTTTCTCTTGAAACTGGGTGCATGGGCTAGGGTGTGGGACCATGGTCAGCAACAGGCCCACATGCAGTGCAAGTTGCGTATAGAAAAATCAGCATTTTATAAAATATTTTAGTTAAACAGTCACTTGGGTTTTTTTTTTTTTTTTAACCATAAAGTGTTATTTCTCTGTTGAACAGTTTCCAAAATCGTGACATTCATGTGACCTCCTGCATGGAAAATGAGGTATAAATAGGGAGTAACCCGTGCAGAATGCTTGGCACACAGGAAGTACAGCTGTCATCTTTCCTTTTTTTTTGTTCTTATTTCTTACGGCACCAGCAGCTTGTTTATAACATTAAAAGAATATGAGAAAAGGGGGAAAATATCTCCTCATTTTCTTTTTTTGAAACAGGGTCTTGCTCTGTCACCTAGGCAGTAGTGCAGTGGTGCAATCTTGGCTCACTGCAGCCTCAATCTCCTGGGCTCAAGCAATTCTCCCACCTCAGCCTCTCGAGTAACTGAGACTATAGGCGCACATCACCACACCCAGCTAATTTTAAAATTTTTGTGGAGACAATGTCTCCCAGGTTGTGGTGGGAGGCTGTGTTGCCCAGGCTGGTCTTGAACCCCTGAGTTTGAATCATCCTTCTGCCATGGCTTCCCAAAATGCTGGGATTGTGGGTGTGAGCCACAGTGCCCTGCTCTTCTCATGTTCCCACGCCCAAGGTTTTCATGCATCCTTCCCATCATTGCACATTTGAAGCCAGAGCATTTGCATTTTTTAATGTTTGCTGGGTTTGATTTTACATTCCAAGGTTAATCCCTCTGCTCCTGAGATTAGGGAAATGCCCCTTATTCCTTCCTCTTTTCCTTTTATCTTGACCAGAGCCTGCATGAAAAGATGCTCACCAAATGGGAATCGAGTGTGTAAACAACTGAATGAATGCATAAGATAGATCTGGAGGAAAGTTTGAGACCAGAAGAACGTGTGATGACAGCTTGTATGGGAATAGGCTCTGTGATGGGAGGCTTCTCTGTTGTTCTGAATGGCCTGGGGAGTGGGATGGGTGCTCTGCAGGCTGTTTTAGGACTGAGCTCAAGAAATCATTTTAAAGTCACACTTGTAATAATCACTCTTGAGAATAATTAATTAGCGTGGAATTTGTGGCTGGGGAGCTCAGAAGTCTCAATAGCAACTCCGATGGGAGGTGAATCTTTGTTACCTTGCTTGTTACACTAAAACGCCATGGACCAGTTGGCCCATGGGGCTGACCCATAAAACTTACATGTGTCCATGTAAGTTTTCTGTTTTTATACCTTCCTTGTCTTCAGCAAACCATGAGAAGCAGCTTGTTGACACCCGGTGTGGCCTCCTGTTGGTGCTCATTACCACCATTGTGTTATTGAGGCACCCCTGAACTTCCTTACCTAAACTTGGAAGCCTTCCTCTTTGAGAAGTAGTTAAAAAGAAATACTGGGTGCGGCACAGTGACTCTAGCCTGTAATCCCAATTCTTTGGGAGGCTGAGACAGGACAATCCCTTGAGTCCAGGAGTTTGACACCTACCTTAGCAACACGGGAAGACCTCATCTCTATCCCAAAAAAAAAAAAAAAAAAAAAAATTAGCTGGATTTGATGGCACACACCTGTAGTCCCAGCTACTCTGGAAGCTGAGATGGGAGGATCCCTTGACCCCATGAGTTGGAGGTTACAGTGAGCTGTAATTGCCCCACTGCATGCCAGCCTGGATGACAGAGCTAGACCCTGTCTCCTCCTATCCCCCAAAAATCCTGGTATAGTTTTGGTGTATCATCAGCATCATGGAAATAATATTAAAATTATTAATGTTTCTGACATCTCTTTTCTTTTCCACCTTTCCTTTCTTTCTGAGAGAGTTGAGATAGCAACACACGTTTCTTGGCCCTATCACTGAGTTAATAGGGAAAGTGACAGGAAGCCAGTTGTTTCTTTCGGGAGCTGAACTCTCCTGAGTGTTGCCTGTCAAGGTGACCCTGGGAGGCCCCAAGTGGGACTCACCTAAGACCATCAGTCATGTTGTCTATGCACATTTGGGTGTCTCTTTGAGGCAAAGGGAAGACAGACTAAACAAATGTCTTGGCATGCAGAAATCAGGATGTCCTAGAAATAATGCTATATAGTGTTACTGGTGGAAGGTATCAGAGTTACCAGCAGTGAATCCGTGAGGGTCTGCAGCAACCTCAGTTCTTGCCTGCTCGGAAGAAAGAATTTGACTGAGAGACATAAGGTAGAAAAAGAGACACAGGCAAATTTCAGAGCCGGAGTGGAAGTTTATTTTAAAAGGCTTTAGAACAGGAAAGAAAGGAAAGTACGCTTAGAAGAGACTCAAGCGGGCACATGAAGGTCAAGTGCGGTGTTCAACCTTGGTCCTAGACTTTATAGACTGGCCCACTTCCCACGTCTTGTGCCCCTTTCCCATGATTCTTCCCTTAGGGTGGGCTGCCCGCATGCATACTGCCCTCCTTTTGCTTGGGAAGTGAGCACATGCAGTGCGTTTAGGAAGTTGTACGCATGCCTATCTAAGGGTTTCTTCCCTTTTCTGGTGATGTGCCCCGAGAAGGTCATACTCTGCCATTTTGTCTGTTAATGCATGTGCCCGAGAAGTTGTGTCTCCCTGGAGCCTGCGTTCAGTTAACAGTGCAATGGGCATGGACCATCAGGAAATGGCCTCCTCCTGGCACCGGCTGCCGGTGTATCACTTTCAGAGAGGCAATGTGGTAATTGCCGAACCGTTACCCAGCATTCCTAGTGGGTGCGGAAAGAGCCCTCTCCTGTCCTGCTCATGCCTGTTTAACTCCCTGTAAAAATGGCACTATTTGGTTTTTGATATTTCTGTCATTTTGGACACAGTACCTCCGGTGCCTGAAGGGATACTTTAAAAATACAAGGGGAGTAGTTTTCCACATTCTCTAGAGGATGCAACTCCTCAGGTAGCCACTGAGAGGCTTCTGTAACCGACAAGTGGGTTCATTATTCAATGCCCAGATAGAGCTGATTTACCAAGACAGGGGAATTGCAGTAGAAAAAGTTTAATTCATGCAGAGCTGGCTGAACAGGAGAACAGAGTTTTATTACTACCCAAATCAGTCCCCCGGAAAATTTGGAGGCTTGGGTTTTTCAAAGATATTTTGGGGAGAAGGGGATGGCTAGGGAATGGGTGCTGCTGAGTGCTTGGGGGTGCAGTCATAGGGGAAAATGGCCCTCTTGCCTCTGAGTCCGCTTCGGGGTGGGGCCAGAGAACAGTTGGCAGGTCAGGTAGAGCTGTCAGTTGTCAGAAATGCAAAAGCCTGAATAGACACCTCAAAAGGCCAAACTTAGGTTCTACAATGGTGATGTTATCTCTAGGAATAATTGAGGAAGTTGCAAATCTTGTGATCCCCAGAGTAATCTTTTAAGTCTATACCTTGGCAGAATTCAAGCTGCTTTCATCCTCCCAACGTGGTGGTCTTGCATTAGTTTTACAAAGGTGGTTTAGTTTTGGGCTATTATCATTTAAACTATAAACTTTACTTTCTCCTAAAGTTAGTTTGGTCCAAGTCCAGGAATAGCCAAGGGCAGCTAGGAGGTTAAAGGCAAGATGGGGGTTGGTTACATTAGATCTCCTTCACTGTCATACTTCTCTCACTGTTAAAATTTTTGCAAAGGCCATTTTACTTAATGCCCCTGTGGCTTCACCCTGCACATCCTCCTTGCTGCCCACAGCCTGCGGAAAAAGGGTGACCATTCCTCAGGGAGCGGCACACTTTGCCTGGGCCCAGACATCCCCTCTGAATCACCACCTCTGTGGGCAAAACCACCTACCCTTTGGAAGCATCCCTCGGGAGAGCAGAGGCTGTGGCAGATATGTTGTGGTCTACTCTGACCCTTATGCCCATGCAACTGAGTCATCTTTGCAGCAATTCCAATGTGTAGGTCTCATTATTCTCCCCATTACACGAGAGGGAAGGGAATGCTCAGCAGAATGTTAAGTAACAGCCCAGGCTTGGCTCACACCAACAGGTGGCCCAGCTCACCTTTCCTGGCCGGTGGGTGCTGCCCCTGCAGGCGTGGCTGACTCTGTGAGTGCTGGGAATGTAGAATGAGTAAGCTGTTGGGAAAGATGTCCTGTGACGATGGTTCCTGCTGCTCGGAAAAGTAACATTTGAATGCCGATTTTTATGCACCCACATTTTCAGACAGATTTAAGCTTACGTCTAGTGCAACTCAAATGTTTAGGGAGATTTCTGGAGATTCCAAATGGAAGTTTTTGCTGTTAGAAGTGACTGTGAATAATGCAAGGGGCAAGTGAAAATTTCAAGCTGTTTTATGTTCGTTTGCTTACAAGTTAAAAGCAATCCTTTAGTTTTTAAAATGTACTGGCTGGTTTGAGAAGAAGCATGGAAAACATCATCTCCAGGGAGTTATTTCCTAAAAAGAAGGAAAATATAGCAATGGGAAAATAATGGAGCTGTTTTTGTAAAGTATCTGGTTTCTAATCTTTCCAGCTCTGAAAACCCTGTTGACTAAGTAGGAGCATTTTATTTTGGATAAGGCTGTTGAGATGGTCTTTAGAGGGCATCGGATACCCTACCATTGATTCATTTATATCTACCTTTAATGCCACAGATAAATCCCATGTATACGAAGTTAAAGTTGATCCTTTCCATAGTCGGCTGGATAAACTAATTGTGCAATTCTGTCCTATTATGTTCGTTTCCCCTTCTTTTCTTTTCTTTTTTTTCTTCGAGACAGGGTCTTGCTCTGTCGCTCAGGCTGGAGTGCAGTGGTGCAATCTAGGCCCACTGCAACCTCTACCTCCTGGGTTCAAGTGATTATCATGTCTCAGCCTCTTGTGTAGCTGGGATTATAGGCGTGTGCCACCATGCCCATCTAATTTTTAAATTAATTAATTTTTTTTGTAGAGACAGGATTTCAGCATGTTGGCCAGGCTGGTCTCAAACTTCTGACCTCAGGTGATCCGCCCACCTCAGCCTCCCAAAGTGCTGGGATTATAGGCGTGAGCCACCGCGCCTGGCCTGCCTTATTTTCATCCATACCTGAATGTTCTTTTCTTTGGTACTGATGGTAGTTCTCTAGGAAGTCACTCACAAACTCAGTGCTACTACCTGTGCCTGACTATCTGTCTGCAATCTCACAGCATTTACTACAGCTTATATTTGCAGTAAACTTTGTTATTTTTATAAGACGTTGCTATTTAAAAAAAAAATGTTTTTTAAAGGCTTGCTTTTATTTGGGATTTTGAACAATATATATATATTTTTAATCTTAACTTATTAAGAAAGCATGTGAAGGAAGAAAAAAAACTGCATTTACCTTAGCATTTTATGTCTTTAATTTATCTGAAAACATGATGCATAAAAAGTTGATTTCTATAAAGGTCAGATGAGAATTATATTCCAAGAGGTTACTTTTCAATTGGTTAAGCCATCACCTGAGCAGCCCTTTGTAGACGGACCTGGGAAGTGATGACTGTTGAGAGCTGGTTTTGGGGAGAAAACTCTGGAGTCCTGGATCCTAGGCAGTGGCAGCCTCTTCCCTTCCCCTCTGACCACCACTGGGCTTGTGGCCCTGGACTTTGGCCTTCTTTGGGAGCTTGTGGCAAAACAGAGTTCTTCTGCCATCAGCTTGGCCCTCCTCATCTGAAGGAAATACTTCTCGTGCTTCGTCTGGTGGCAGGGGCAACAATTCCAGCCAGGCCACATCAGCAGAAATGAAGTTCTGTGACCACAGTATGGGACAATACCTGTGTCAGGGAGAGGCCGTGGTTTCCCAGAGGACGACTGTCTGCCTCTCATAGGACCTCGGTGCTAACTCTGGGCTCAGCTACTTGGACACCTTATGCTGCTGTGACCAGGAGCCCCTCAGGCCCAGCGCTCCAGAGACTTCTATGTTTGCATGAAGTCATAAAACCAACATCAACTTCACCTAGATGCCTGGTCCAGGTGCACATGGGGCACTGAGAACACCCACAGGGAACAGGGTTGTCTCGGCCGCGTGGTCACTGCAGAACCGCCCGAGCACATGGCCAGGCGGTGAGGGACTCAGTGTGCCACTGACAAACCGGACGAGCTGAGGAAGCTGATTTCCCAGTGTCCAGGGCTGCCCCGTGCTGGAGGGAGGGCAGAACTGCCCCAGAGGAGGTGACTCAGGCCCCTCACTTTTACTCAAAACCAGGGAGCCAAAGGACCCATGAAATCCACAATGCGTAAAATGTGCATGATTAAAAATACACGATTCATGCATTCCTCTGCCTACGTACAACTGAGGGTGAGAAGTCTTGTTGCCAGGGTAGAAAGTACCCTGCAGGGGAGGCGTGTGGGAGCCGCCTGGTGGTCTGGTCATCGGCCTCACAGGGTCCCCACGTCTCCAGGCTGATTGTCTGACCTCTGCCACTCTTACGAGGTTTTGCCCTGTTCTGAGAGAGCAGAAGAGAATTTTGCTGCCAGGAAGATGGAAATACTGACATGCCCTGTTTCTCACTGTGAATTGTAACTAAACTGAAGCAAACTCGCTTTTCTAACATTTTCCTAGTGGGTGGACTATAGATAGGGTTTCCCTTTTTTTGGTAATGTTTAACAGAAATCTTCTCTTGTTTAGTTTGTTTGTATACAAATTTAACTGCTTGAATAAGGGACTGGGTGTGGATTGCCAGCGTAAGTGAGAGATTTTTTTTCTTAACACAGATAAGGTCCCTGATGGCCGTTTCTGGCTTAGGGTAGGATGGTTGTAGGTGCTGGCAACACAGTCACCTGCCACTTCCTGCCTCAGTCTGCTGTGGCAATAGAGATGCATAGATTGTGAAATATTGTGGGGTTTCTGGTTGGTTGGGTCTTTCTTGCAAAGATTACAGTACTTTGGTGGAGAAAGATGTGGAAACACAGATTCAATGCAAGGTGTTGAGGCTACGGTGGAGGTTGTGTGGGTGCAGTGGCCACGGTGAGGGACCTCAGGGCAGGGGCCGCGCCAGGCAGGGCACCAGCAGGCAGGACAGGCCAGGGAAGCGTCAGAGAGCTTGGCAAGCCTCCGACTCATCTTCCTGTCACTGCCGCCACGTTATGCCTCATGAGGACCTCGGCGATCAGATGCTGCTAGTGTAGAAGCTTCCCTCTTGACCACCAAATGCTTATGGAAGTTGTGTGTGGTCAGTGTTGGAAGTATGAAGCTGACGCCTAGAACTCAGGAAGGCTGATGACCCACGTGGCCTTCGCCTTTGGAGCTGGGCCCTGAAGAGAGAGGGACAGCAGGAAGGAGAGCCTCTTATCAGATGTGGCGTGGAAGGCTGTGGGTTAGGAGGGGAGTGTGGACTCCAGCCTTTTCTTAGGGATCCCGAGTATGAGCAGAAGGCAGCAGGTGCAGTGAGTGGTTCTGGGCCTCGATCACGTGACCCTGCCGTGGATGAGATGCTAGTGACAGAGCACACGCTCACCGGTGTGCCAGGCCTCTGCTTCCTGCTGCTCACCAGTGGGGGTCGTGATGGTCTGTAGCCTGGCTTTGCCCGGCAATTGGTTCAGTGGACAGGCACAGAGGTCTTTCAGGTGTGGGATGCTCAAGCCGAGAGGCCGGTTGTGCCTCGGTGTCCCTGGTGCCTGCTGCGCGGGTGGGAAGCCATCAGACCTGTGGGCGCAGCACCATGCTGAGAACCCCTGGCTGGGAGCAGTGGACCGGTTCTCTCCCAGAGCCCCAGACCCAGCCGGGTTGTGTTTCTCCTTGAGTTCCCTTCTCAGCAGGGGCTGAGGACACTTCTGGGAAGTCTAACCCAGCTGTCCTTTCGCAGGTATGTTCAGTTCCTCAGTGGGCTCCTGTCTGGATCGGTGAAAATGAATGCCTCCCCTCTGTTCCTGCATTTTGTCATCCTACACGGCACCCCCAACTTTGACACAGGTGGAGGTGAGTGTCCTCCATGACGTGGCACCTGCGATTGGCTGGCCCAGACTTGGGGCTGCTCCTGGGCCTCTCAATTTAGATAAACCTCTGCTTTCTTTCTGAGAGGGTCCCGGATCTGCTCCTCTGCCTCCCTGGCAATTGACTGTGTCCCCCTTCTGTGGTTAGAGCGCCATGTTTATGTGGTTGGGCCAAGTTATTTAATCAGGGGAGGGACAGGCGGCCAGCAAGGGGATCAGAAATACCCTTGTGTATATTCACAGTGACTCGGGTAGACAAGCATTGTTCTGGGCTGCAGCCCTGGTGGGTCAGCTGTGCAGTTGGCCTTGAGGTCACAAGCCATGGAAGAAGCCCAGTAAGAGAGGCATGAATGTGACCCTGGTGCATCTCATGAACCTATCTCCTCCTTCTCCTTTAAAATGACCCCAGGAAAGCACACAGTATGTAGCTGAGAGTGAGGACCCTGAGCCCTCCTCCCTATCCCACTTAGATAAACACAGCACATGACTGGGGATCAGGGCCCTGTTCCCACATCCCCGGTTACCCAAAGGTGCACAGAGCATATGGCCGAGGATCAGCAGGGCCCTATCCCTCCTCCCTAGTCCCATGCAGGAGCACATGGCACATGGCTGAGGGTCAGGGCCCTGTCTTCTCCTTCCCAGTCCCATGCAGGCACACACAGCACATGGTTTGGATTCAAGACCCTGTCCCTCCTCGCCAGTCCCATGCAGGTGCTTGTTCATAGGTTTCTTTTGTCTCTGAAGTACATCTGTGCCTTCAGGTCCCCCTGGTCATCACGGCCAGAGTGACCTTGCCAAGCTGCTAGTTGCTTTGGAAGCAACCTGGCTTCAATTCAGAAGCTTTTGACACCCTTTGGTTAAAGGTCAAACTGTGTTACTCTGCAGGCCTCTAAGACTGGGTTCGGCCTTTTCCTGCAGCAACCCTGTGGCTCCATGCACTGCCTTCCCAAACCTCAAAGGCCACAGGTGCAGTCTCCTGGTCTCCTCGTCCCTTTCTTTCTTTCTGTTTACCAAATTCCTGTTTGTTCTGTACCAGTCATGCCTCTACAGACAGTTGTGTCTTTCTTTCAGTGTGCCGGCCCTTTCTGAAGCTCTACCAAGCCATGCAGCCCGTGTACACCTCTGGGATCTAGTGAGTGCTGCTGCTGCTGCTGCTGTGGGATCTGAACGGCTCAGGAAATTGCAGCTGAGCCTCAGCTGCCTGTCCTGCAGGAAGAGGATGGGAGGGTTCAGGTCAGAGAATGCCAAGAAGTCAAAGAAGAGTCCAGAGGGGAAAACACTGGGGTGGCCTGTGCTTCAGCATCATGCCTCTGCCCTCCCTCCTGCCCTGCACTGCTGTCTTTGGGCTGTCACACCAGTTGGCTCCATTAAGGGACATGGGAGCTAGAGGGCCCATTTGCTTTTTGGAGTATGGGGAGAGAGGGCCATTTGCTTTTTGGAGTATGGTGGCCCCTCGGTTTTCAAGGGGAATTGATCCCAGAACCCCTTTTGATTACCCAAATCCGAGGATGTTCAAGTGTGTTTTATAAAACGGCATTGTCTCGAACTCCTGACCTCAAATGATCCACCCACCTCGGCCTCCCAAAGTGCCAGGATTACAGGTGTGAGCCACCGAGCCCCTGGCCATCACGGTGAAACCCTGTCTCTACTAAAAATAAAAGAATTAGCCAGTCGTGGGGTTGCGCACCTGTAAACCCAACTACTCGAGGTGGAGGCAGGAGAATCACTTGAACCTGGGAGGCGGAGGTTGCAGTGAGCCGAGATCGCACCACTGCAGTCCAGGCTGGGTGACAGAGCAAGAGTCAAAGAAAGAAAGGCCAGGTTTGGTGGCTCATGCCTGTAATTCCAGCACTTTGGGAGGCGGAGGTGGGCAGATCACAAGGTCAAGAGATTGCGGTCATCCTGGCCAACATGGTGAAAGCGTCTCTACTAAAAATACAAAAATTAGCCAGGTGTGGTGGTGTGTGCCTGTAGTCCCAGCTGCTTCGGAGACTGAGGCAGCAGAATTGCTTGAACCTGGGAGGCAGAGGTTGCAGTAAGCCGAGATAGTGCCACTGCACTCCAGTCTGGTGACAAAGCGAGAATCAGTCTCAAAACAACAACAACAACAATAACAACAAACCCTGGCATTGTATTTTCATATAACCCATGAGTATTCTCCTGTATACTCTAAATCATCTCTAGATTACATACAATACCTAATTCAATGTAAAGGCTGTGAAAATAGTTGTTGCAATGTATTGTTTTAAATTTCAATTATTTTTTATGGTTGCATTTTTATTTTTTATTTATTTCCCACAATATTTTCTTTTTTTTTTTTTTGAAGCGGAGTCTCACTCTGTCGCCCAGGCTGGAGTGCAGTGGCGCGATCTCGGCTCTCTGCAAGCTCCACTTCCTGGGTTCACGCCATTCTCCTGCCTCAGCCTCCCGAGTAGCTGGGAGTACAGGCGCCCACCAGTGCACCCGCTAATTTTTTGTATTTTTAGTAGAGACGGGGTTTCACCGTGTTAGCCAGGATGGTCTCCATCTCCTGGCCTCGTGATCTGCCCGCCTTGGCCTCCCAAAATGTGGGGATTACAGGCGTGAGCCACCGCACCCAGCCTATTTCCTACAATATTTTCTGTCCCGTCAGTTGAGTCCATGAATGTGGAATACAAGAATAGGGAGGGTTAACTGTGAGTGTATTGCAGAGAGTCCTACGATAGGATCTTCACTACTGTGGTTATTCTTTCTCGCTCCTTTCCATTTTGTTTTTTATTTTTATTTATTTATTTTTTTCGAGGCAGCATCTCACTGTGTTGCCCAGGCTGGAGTGTAATGGCACGATCTCCGCTCACTGCAACCTCCACTTCCCAGGTTCAAGCGATTCTCCCGCCTCAGCCTCCTGAGTAGCTGGGATTACAGGCACCTGCCGTCATGCCCACCTAATTTTTGTATTTTTGTAGAGATGGGGTTTCACTATGTTAGCCAGGCTGGTCTCAAACTCCTGACCTCAAGTGATCCGCCTGCCTTGGATTCCCAAAATGCTGGGATTACAGGCGTGAGCCATGTCTGGCTTCCTTTGCATTTTAAACAAAAGGTAGCCACACATCCCCCAAATTTGTACACATTTCGGAGCTTTCTTTGTCTTTTTGTATGTGGAGAGGCATTTTATGAAAAGTTAGTAAAGGGAACAAATATTCTGACTACTCACAAAGAGCTGTTGTCACATTTCTGGGTTTGCTCTGGGCCCTGTGTGCACTGATGTCATTCTGGAATTGCACCTGCAGTTTGAAACTGTGGCTGTGCACACCCTGGGCCCCTTCCTCTAAGGCTGCATGGTCATCTCCAAGCTTGGGCCTCTGGGGTTGGACTTTTAGTCACTTCAAGTCAGTCACTGACCATGATGATGCTATGAGGACCCTCCACAGCCTGGGAGCTTTCTTTACCTTTTTAGATTCATTTAGATGATCAGGAATTAGATTCTGGGCTGATTGGGCGTTCTGTGTAATTTCTGAGGGTTTGGTTGTGGGGTTACTTTTCTCTACATGTATTCTTCCCACGAAATCATGAAGTTACATAATGATCTGTCTTCTTCTTCATCCCAAAGCAACGTTGGACCAGAAAATCCCAGCAGGATCTGCATCGTCATCGAGCCGGCCCAGCTTCTGAAGGGAGATGTCATGGTGAGTGCCTGCCGTGGCCGCAGATGTGTCTGTGTCCCCACTCTCCCAGTGGTGATGACTTGAAAACATGATTCTGTGTTAAAACAGTAACCCCACAAAAAAGTACGCTGTAAGAAAAATGAAAAGTAGCTGTTGCCTTAACTCTGGGGTCCCCCACGCCCGGGCTGTGGACCTTATCGGTCCATGGCTTGTCAGGAACCGGGCCTAGCGAGCAAGCATGACCACCCGAGCTCCGCCTCCCGTCAGATCAGTGGCACCATGAGATTCTCAGAGGAGTGCGAACCCTATTGTGAACTGTGTGTGTGAGCGATCTAGGTTGCACACTCCTTAGAATGATGATCTCAGGTGCAACAGTTTCATCCTGAAACCATCCTCCACCAGTCCGTGGAAAAATTGTCTTCTATGAAACCGGTCCCTGGTGCCGAAAAGATTGGTGACTGCTGCCGTAAGGCATTTAGTTAACTTTCTGAATAAAACTATTTTAATTAAAGGGACAGAACAAATCTTCGTTCTTGATTCTCTTTCATTCTAGAGCCCCTTGAGATATATAACCTGGAAATTAATGTCCTAATTTGGCCACTCACCTCTGAGGATCCCTGTGTTCCTACTATAATTTGCATTCTTCACATGATCACTGGCCTCCCAGAGTGTGGGTGCAGAAATAGAATATTTATGTGTCATTAATAGCCAAAGTGTGAAATACAGCTGGTGCAATTACAGCTTGATTAATGATCAAAACAATGATTTCTCCAGATAATTTTGACTCTTGGGTGTGTTGGTTCTTGGAGGAGATTAGCTATTACATTTTTCCCTTTTATTTTTCTTGAATACAAAAAATTCATACATTTAAAATAATTTTAGGAAAGTTTTTTTATCTGAAATAAGGTAAGCTTTTAAGGCATATGTATGACTTTTCAGCATGCATAGAATCATAGAATGTAAACATTTCATGGCCTTGGAAGACCCACTTCTATAAGGCAATAGGGTGAATTGAGAATTAGCTTTTTGTAGTATTATAAATGCCCTATACAAAGTTTTTGAGGATTTTCATTAATTTCCCCGTAACCCCTAGATTTTAAAATCTTTGCTTAGTGGGTGGTGAACTCCCTACCTTGCTGGTCCTGAATTCTTGGAAAAATCAAATCAGCGAGGCCGTCTGGACCCATCCACGCCTGCGGGGTCCCTCTGGGGCCTCCGGGTCTATACTGTTTCACATGCTCACCACCTAGTTGAGGGGTTCTATAGGCCTGGAAGGCAGGTCTGGAACAACAGCTGGGCCCAGCCCTTTTCAAGGCATTGAGTAAGCACTTATAAACATCTTGCCTCCCTTTTCGTAGGCAAGAAAGCTGAGGCTTGGGGTGCGTCATACATTTTTATAGGCCCGTTTCCTCAGCTGTCTGTTCTACTGTCCTGAAGAGGATCTGGGCTGGAAGTCTGTCCTCAGGGTGCTGTGCCGCAGCGGTGGTGCGGCATCCCTGTGGTTGGAAGTGAGAGGGAGGACCGGGGGGGAGAGATACATCCACTCTGGTGTTCCCTCACATCCTGTGGTCCAGAAGGCAGCCCTGGGCTTGTTTCCTAGGAGACTTCAACCTGGAGGCTCCTTCTCCCAGGACACTTCCTGGGATCGTTGGACAAACGGCCTGAGCCTTTATTGAGCATGGCCTATGTTCAGCACTTTACTTCTCCAGCCACTCTGGAACTGGGTCCAGTGTTCCAGCTTTAAAGAGGAGGCCAAGCTGGGTGCAGTGGCTCACGCCTGTAATCCCAGCACTTTGGGAGGCTGCGGCGGGCGGATCACGAGGTCAGGAGATTGAGACCATCCTGGCTAACATGGTGAAACCTCGTCTCTACTAAAAATACAAAAAAATTAGCTGAGCGTGGCGGGCACCTGTAGTCCCAGCTACTCAGGAGGCTGAGGCAGGAGAATGGCGTGAACCTGGGAGGCGGAGCTTGCAGTAAGCCGGATGACGCCACTGTACTCCAGCCTGGGCGACGGAGTGAGACTCCGTCTCAAAAACAAACAAACAAACAAAATAATAATAAGAGGAGACCAAGAGGGGCTGGGGGTGATGCTAGTAGGATTTGCATCCGCCCTCATCTTGTTTGCGTAGTGTTCTACCTGCCCTGGGAGGTGACATCTCAAGGGCTGGTGCTCCCTGAACCAGGTCTTCAGTGATGAGTACTTGTGGCCCCATGGCCCCGTCCCTTTAAGATGACTCATGGGAGGCAGCTGAACAACTCAGTCATGGAGGGTGACCCTCAGGCTAACATGTGGCCTCCCCTCCACCCACCAAGAGTATGGGACAGCCCTCTCCCCTGGGCTGTTTATGGTCTGGTAGCTGCAGGGTCTTCCTGAGACCAGGCGGTCCCCCGGGAAGTGCCTGGCTCCTCTCCTCTCTTCCCAGCTACCTTCTCTTCCACCTGCCTCCTCCTCCTTCCTTCTCTTCTCCCCTCTCTTCTCTCCCACCCCGTCTTTACAAACGATTCCCCCTCCTCTTGCCCTTCTTCCTTTTCCTCCTGTCTGCTCCCTCCCTCCCTCCCTCCTCGTCATTATTTTCTGTGGCCCCTCCTTCCTACTGTCATTCATCCAGTAGTCTTTTTTTTTTTTTTTTTTTAATGTTTTGTGCTTTTTGAGTCGCTGTGCTTGGCTCTAGGCCCATGAGTGAAGTTTTTGCCCTGGAGGATCCTCGTGGGGACATGGGCTTTCTGGCAGGAGGGAACCTGCTGATACTGTGTGGCCCACAGAGGCCTTGATGAGATGGGGTGGGAGAGGTCACAGAAGGATTCAGATGGACGTGACCTGTGAGTTGGCTGCAGGTTGGAAGGGGTGTTATTATACAAACAGAGACGCAGCATCCCAGGCTTGAGGCACCCACAGAGGCTGATGCTGTTGTTAGGATGTCTGTCTTGCAAGGACAGTCGTTGTCTTGGAAGGTTGAAACCAGATTTTGTAGGGCTTCCATATTTGCATATTTTGTTTTGGATGTAGACCTCTGACCGGTGAAGACCATAGGGTTTGTGAGGATTAAATGTTGAGTCTCCCAGGTTAGCGCCTGGCAGAGGATGAAACTGCATCGATGTGACCCTGCACATCACCAGGTCACTTTCCTCTATCAGACCAGACTGTGGCTTAGTCTTTGGGGCAGCCACTGCCTCTTCCCTCTGGAAGAACTCCCAGCACCCCACCCACGCCACAGGCCCTCTCTCCTGGTGCTGCGTCCTATCCTGTCCCACCCTGTAGTGGGCACCGCAGCCCAAACGTGTGGTCTGAGTAGACATCACATGCATCCCTGTTGTAGTAGCTGGAATGTGGCTTTGAGCGGGCAGCATGGGTGGGACTTGGAAGGGGTGTGGTGGAGGTGTGGGTTTGGCACTTGATAACTGAGGCAGGCCCAGGAACAGGGTGGGGCAGGGCGGAGAGGGGCCGTGAGTGAGTGAAGGAGGCGGTGGCCTCCTTTCCTCAGCGTCCCACCTGCAGTGTCCCACCTGCAGCCCTTGAAAGTCTTCCCAGTGGCCTCCAGGCCACCCTGGGCTGGCATTCTCCAGCCTGCCATCTCCTCCTGGTCCTCTGTCCCTCGCTGGCTCTAACCTGCTTGGCATTCAGACTGTGTGTCCCTCAGGCCACTGGAACCCGCTGGCCGCCTCATGCTGCCCCAGCTGATCCAGCCATTATGTCCCCAAGCCCTGCTGATCCAGCACTGCCCACCCACCCTGGCCCTGACCTTTCAACTCAGGCTTTACCCTGGACAGCACCCTGCTCCCCATCTCATTGGCTGTGCAGATTTGACACAGAGTCCTGCCTCCAGCCACCGTGATCGTGGCCCCACAAAAGCCCTTCCTTCCCCAGGACACCACTGGCCTGTCCTCTGAGCTGCTCACCGCGCGGTGCAGGCTGCAGCTCCTCTCTGGCCATGGTTTCTCTCCTGGGGAGGAGGTCCAAGTGCCTGTGCCTGACATATGAGCCCCTCATCCTCCCGCCCCGTGATTCAGCTCCAGGGACCCTGTGCTATTGGTCATACTCAGCATCATTCTCTGGTGTCTCTCTTGTCTTGCTAATGTCACCCACCCATATCAGAGGTTTGGCTCTGAGCTTGTGACTCGTGGGCGTGTGCTGCACTCTCCCTGAAGCTGGGCTCAATATTCTGGAATCCACAGCCCGTCTGCACCTCCAAAGGTGGTGATTCTCTCTAGCCATAGACTCCAGAGTCAGACATCGTGCTCCTCAGAAGGATGCCGATGCTCGGTAGACCTCAGAAACTCACGAGGAGTGGCTGTGGCTCACCACTGCTGAGGGCCCTCAGGGGCCTGCTGCATCATCATCACCACCTTACAGGCAGAGGCAGAGAATCAGTGGCTGGCTGAGGGCACATCCCCAGTGAGTCAGCTGAGCCAGAGTCTCTGAAAACCATTAAGACAGCGAGCCTCATACCTGCTGCCGGCTACTCTGTTGAGTGGGTGTGTGGCTGGCTGGAGGAGGCACATTGTGGGCACGGTGCTGTGGTGAAGTGTATCATGTCCTGGTGCACCCATGTCCGAGCAGAAGCCGAACGTCCCTGAAGAGTTTGAAAGTGCGAAGGTTTTGGAATTCAGGTATCAGGTTTAGCTGTTGAGTTTCTTGAGGTGAATGTTTTATGCTGTGGGGGCATAAAATATTCCCTGTTTTATGAGTCCATGAGTTAAGAAATGCTGTTAGATAGGAGATTCCAGATTTTTTCACAGGAGATAGTGTGATAAAATAATTTCCTTCCTTCACCTTTGCTCGTTCCTTACATGGAATTTTTCTAGGATTGCATTGTGATTTGATTGATGCTTCCTGTGTTTACGTTTACTTTTTTGTACACTCTGTGCTTATTTTTTGCAGTGTTTTCAGATGGGTGGAAGAAGATGTGGGTGATGGCTGAAAAGTACTTTTCCATCGCAGAAGGTTCTTTTTCCTTGCAGTGTTCATAGAAGTGATTAGCTAAGAGGTTTCGTTTGGTTATCCATCTCTACGAAGCCTGATATACTTTTCTCCTGTTGTATTTTGCCAGGGCTGCCATCACAAAGCATGGCAGAATGGGCTTTGGTCTCAGCTTAAACAACAGAGGTGATTCCCCCACAGTCCTGGAGGCTGAGAGCCTGAGGTCCAGGTATGGGCAGGGTGGTTTCTCCTGAGGCCTCTCTCCTTGACCTGGAGGTAGCCATCTTCTCCCTGTGTCCTCACCTGGGCTTCACTCTGTGTGTCTATGTCCTCACCTCTTCCTCTTCCAAGGATACCAGTTATCATTCATTTGGTACCAGCCTAGTGACCTCATTTTGATTTATCTTTATGAAGACCCCATCTCCAAATACAGCCCTATGCTGAAGTGCTAAGACCTTCAACCCATGGATTTTGGAGGGACACCATTCGGCCTGTAACAACTCTGTTTATTAAATAAACCTCTTCTAGAAAGTTTAATAAGATTATTAGTGCAGTCAGGTGCCACTGACGGCCCGGCCCCTGTGGCTGTGGTTTGTCACCAGCCTTTATCCTGGGAACGTTCAGCGTGCGGCCTGCATGAGAGGATGTGGTGGACACACCGGTGGGCAGTGCAGGGCTCCTGCTTCTGGGTGTCTGGATCCTCCAGGGAGATGAGCATGCAGAGAGCTAGGGCAGGTGGAACTGAGTGTGGCAGAAGGTGCACGGAGACAAGAGCTGAAGGTTAGGTGGGAGAGACAATTGCCAGCGTGTCAGAGAAGGAGTGGCTTCGCAGCAGAGCTGACATCTGTGGTCGACCTGGAGAGTAGGAGTCCAGAGTGTCAGTGCCAGCACTCGCATCAGAGTCTGGAGTGTATGTTGTGCCAAAGCCCAGAAATCTCAGTGCTTTTGACTCCCTCTGAAAACGATCTGAGGGAACAACACAGGAAGAAAAAAATGCGGTTGCACATTTCTCATTATTGGCAAAGCATCCTTAGAGAAGAACGGGAGCCATCCCCTCCTCCTGTTCACGCTTCTTCTGGGTGTTCTGAGGGTGCGCAGTGCAGGAGTAGCGCCGGATTCCTCCTCTCCAGCCTCTCCCCACCTTCCAGTGACCCACTCTGCCATGCTCAGCACAGGACGCCCACGCCGCCTTCACTTTGCCCTTCCTTCAGTTTTGCCCTGTGACTGCTTGACGTGCTCTGCTGCAGGTTCACCGAGCAAACCTTAAGTTGAGAAGGCTCCAGTGGGGGAAGAAGTTATAGGGCCTTTTCTGTGTAAAGTTCAGATACGCAGGTGGTTTTATTTCTTTTGGCAACAGTCATGGCTTGGAGAGGATCCTAAGGAGCAGAAAGCACGTGCACAGATTTACACCCTGAAGACTGCAGATGTCTCGGCGCTCTCAGTCTGGGTGTTGTCTGAGGCTGTCTGTGTACTTCTGAAGGCGGAAAGTGGCTTCCCAGGCGGGCTAACCATCCTTCATCCTTCTCCTTCGAAAGGCCTCTTGTCCTCTTTGAGATTTCCCCTCCGTGGTTCTGGTGTCTCCCTTGCCTGCAGGCACATGTGCCTGGCTTTCCTCATGAGGGCCTCTGCACTGGGACTTACTGGCAAAGATTACAGCGGTCAAGTTCACAGAGAAGGAAGGGCCAGAGTCAAGTCTAACTGCGGAAAGTGGCTTGGGAAAACAGAGCCCCACTTGCCACTCCCTGGGCTCAGTTTCTAGCAGATGGAGCTGCTGCAGGTAGCAGCAAAGCTGACTTTGACCTGCCGTCTGCCTTCGCCTCCACACAGCCAGCCCATCCCTGCTCGGCCCTTCCCAGCTGCACACCTGACCCGTCCCGTCTTTGCAATGTGCCTTTTGCAAAAGGTCAGATTCTTAAGCCCGCTCTTTTCAAAAGGGCAGAACCTCAAGAGGTTTAGTAAATATGGCGTTGTCAGGCAGTGCCATGGGGAGGGCAGCCGAGGCATTATGTAACCCTGCTCAGGAATTCACGCGGGCAGCGGGCCCATCAGGAGTCTGGCAGGGCTCCAGGGGCCTGATCCGGCTTGCTGCCTCCCTGGTCTTGTCTCTCAGGTCCGGGACTTGTAAACACATGCTTTGTCTTGCTGCCCCTGCTCGGGCAAATCCACGGCCACTTGAATTTTGTGTTCATGGTTCCTGGCTCTAGAACCTTGCTCCGGTGACCCGACTTGTAAACAAAGGTGTTGCCTGCTCAAGAAGTTTTCACAAACAAATAGTGCTGTTGCTGGTTGTTTCTTAGCGAGGGCACTTACATAAGGCCAGGGAAAAATGAAAGTGTTCTCCTGAGACTCTGCCCCAGGAGAGGTTTCTACAGATCTCTGCTGGACGCATCACAGCATTATTTTGTGATTATCTTTTCCCTCTCCCTTTTAGACGGGGCTGGGTCTTAATCCATGTGGTCATCTCAGCATAGTGGGCTTGGTTGTGTTTTCATTTGCAGCCAATATTTACCCACCTTTCAATTGCTTTAGGTCATGAATTACAATACTGCGAACATCTGAAATCATTTTCGGCTCCAAGTGAAGAAATCATGGTTAGTGTTGGCCCTGCCTGACCTAAGTCTTTGACCTATGAGGCTTAGCTATCTAACTTTTTACCCTCCAAATACGTGGTTGTAGCTCATTCTCTGAGCTCACAGATTCCTTGAGGCCTGCGTAGAGAGTTGCCTGGGCCACCAGCGGAGCATTGAGTAAGAATGTTACTTTTTTCTGTTAGGGATGCTTTGAGGGTTTTGCTCCTTTGCTTAGTAAATTTAGGGGAAGCAGATCTGAATAGGAGCTGCCTAACAATGGCTGGCATTATGGGAGGATAGGAACTTGAGGGCTGCCTTCTGAATTGGGGGCTGGCATTCCTGGGGCTGATACTTTAAGCCTTGACTCTCTTGGTCCAAGGTGCTTTTTCTCTTGTTGATGAAGAGTTTGAAATAAAAATACACTTCTGTGGCCTGAAGTTAAGCAAGTCATCAGCTGTCTTTAAACACTGGATTGATGGATAACTTCTTTGAGAATTCCATGTGTCTGCCTTCGACTTGGTGTACTTCAGGAGCAAATGACGTCAAGGCAGGGCTCCGTTCCTGGTCACCAGCAACTTGTCCAGTTCAGTCAAGGTCACAGGCATATTTTTACACCACTATTAGAAAATAAATGTTGGCTATGGTTTCTGAATTGCCTCATCAAACTAAAAGAAAGCAAGGGTGCTTGCAGGCCTTCCCATTGAGATCATCATTCACCCCATGTGTTTTTGCGTACCAAGTGCCCTCTCTCTAGAAGCTTATGCCCTTTAAATAATATATTTATATAAATATAGCATATCATTGTTGGATTTACAAATTATATTAATATGTAGTGCTAATTTAATCTTTATAGCAACATAGCCAGGTCAATATCATAATTCTCATTTTGCGGTCAGAGAATGTAAAGTCTAAAGAGGCAGCAACTTTCCCAAGATCTGTGTGCTCCCAGCGATTTGTGATGTCAGCATCACACCCACGTACTTTTGTGGTTGGCTGTACGAAAGCATAGTGACAGGCCATGCGCAGCCTTTGTTGCAGTGCTTGCTATTTCTCATTTCATTTTTCTATGCTGCAGAATTGTGACTGCACATCTTTGAATTGTTATTCTAAATGCAGATATTCTAAAATCTGAAGGCAAAGGATCAACGTATTCTAGAAACACTCTGGGGAGACCCAGGTAAATCAAATTAAAGCCCGAGGGATGAAGGGAAAATTATAGACTTGAATCACTCTAATCTTTACGAAATGTTTGCATTACTTTTATATCTTAAAGGGAGGCATTTGGGGGCTCTCGTACCAAGTACCGTGTTGATTGTTCTTTCTGTTATGTGTTACGAGCGTAATTCTGATCTCTTGCCATTGGTCTTAAAAAGATTTGTTGATGTGGATAATGCATAATTATTGCACACTATGGAGGGCTCCTGGCTGGTGAGTGGATTTTGTCTCGAGATCTGACCTGCTGTGTTGACGGTGGTTGCTGGGAACTCTGAGGTAGGGAAAATCCTGTAGTTTTCCATGTCTTTCAGAAGAAGCTGGAGTCAGTTCATGATTTGGTCTGGAGGACTGGAGGGGGTGGTTTTTACCTCCCTTAATCAAGGGGAAAGAGGTTTAATATGAAACAGGGAGTGTGTATCATGAGGCCGTTAGGATCTCAAGCCAGCAAACAAAGTTAGCCTTAAAATACTCAGAGAAACCTCTGAAGGGAGGACCACGTGATTTCAGGCAGCAGTTGTTCCCTGCCAGTGGGATAGACCACTCTGTCTTTCACTGCGGAGCCTTAGGAGTATTTGCAAGCTTGTGCTGTGAAAAATAGGAGAATCATATGGGGCCTGCAGAGGAACCTGTTTGGGACAGGCCGATTCCCATCTCCTGCCCCTCTGTACCTCCTGGGCGCCGTGGCCTGCTTTCTCCTCCCTTCTGGTATGTGGAGGGAGCTGGGATTGCTGCAGGAGGAGCAGTGTGTTTGTGTGTAGCTGCTGTGAGGAGCACTGGGGGGACCTGGGGGAGCATCCTGGATTCCTGGAGAGGGAGGGCGGGACCTGGCCTGGAAAGAGGCCCTGTGCTGGGTGGAGTGGTACTGACGGGAGGGGCACCGTGAGCTGCGGTTGGGGATATTCCACTGTGCCACTTATGCGGCCCGGCCTGGAGCCCACAGCTCCCTCCGTTTTCACCCGGGAGACCGAGCCCACAGCTGCCTCCTGAGGAGGTGCCTGCCCCCTGCGGGCAGACATTGGCGCCCATGGCAGCACAGGCTGCTTTAACTGCGTGAGCCACCAGCTGACATCGTGTTGTTGTTTTTATTTGTTTAAATCTCTGGTTCCCTTAAATATTTATAAAATTTGAGAGCAAGACTGGCTTGAATTGGGGCTTCTCTTTTCCTTTCCCCTTCCCTAACCACTTTTCACTCCCCATTTGTAAGGCACCCAGTGGGAAGAAGGCAGATAGGGAGAGGTGGGTGCTGTCATCCCTAGCAATGGGGGCGCATGTGTGGATTTACCCCTGGCCAGAAGGACCTCCCTCTGGGGATCTCTATAGTATGCCCTGGGTTGAAGCATTTGATGGGTGGTCAGCGTCGTGAGTGTGGGGTGTGGGGAGCTCAGAGGAGGGGCCCAGATACTCTCAGAACATCCTGAAAGGATCCCTGCAAGGACAGCCTTTGATTGAGTCTTGCTGAGAAATCAGTCTCAGACAGAGGTGGTAGATTTGTGGCCAATGTGCCATTGGCTGTTGGAAAGCAAATGGAGGCAACATTTCTTCACAATTCCAGTTCTCTAGTTACAAATGCCCTGGTTCCTGGGCCCCTGGAGGCGAGGCCTGGATCTGAGCCCCGTGTTTACAGCACCCCTGGCCAGCGCCAGGCCGTGCAAGGGAGACCCAGTCGTGTTTGTCAACAGGGAACTTCCTTCCACAGTCTTAATTATATTTTTTGGTTTATTTATCCACCCCTTTTCCTTGCAGATAGCACAAAGGTAAACATCTTCTGGTTCTGGCTGGAGTCACAGCTCCCTGCCTCCTGGGCTGGGCTTCTGGGCTTTTTGTTCCTCTAGTGGACGTTTGTCTGCTTAGGGAAGACAGAGCCCTCCCTGCCGCGTTCTCCTGCATGCTGGTCCGGATCATACGTGCTGTGGTGGCTTGTCATTTACTGTTGTGAGGCATGTGATATTGTAAAGCCATCTTTCTCCAAGAAAAGTCTCTCTTATGGGAACGTGTCTGTCTCTGGTAGTCACTACCCCACAGCCTGGTGGTGGGGGAGGTGCCCACCTGTGCACGGTTTGGTCTGAGAGCAGAATCCAGCCTGTCCAGGGCCTTCGACCCTCTGGGGATTTGGGAAAGTGCCACTACCTGGTGGTCCTGCCCCTGTTCTGTGAGTGAGGGGTGTCTCTGCCCTGCAGCTCCCCCGTCTGTGGCCTGAGAACCCTCCTAGTGATGCCAGTGCTGTGCACAGTCACAAGAAGCAGGTGGTCCCCAGTTATAAAGGCAGGTCAGGACACGCAGCCTTCTGCTCTGCCCACCGTTCCCCACATGCCAAGCATCTGCAAGGAGGGGCTCTACCCTTTGGCTCATTGGCACAATCATTTAGGGTACTTGAGCTGCACCCTGGGGACCTCATGAACCCCAGCTTGAGTTCAAATCACATCAGGGTGATTCTGAACACTTGTCTCACACGACCCCCAACAGGACCTCTGGACAGCCAGTGATGGGAAGCTAAATGCCAACACCGTCTCTGTCTCCCTCTCTCCCTTCCTCTTCCTTTGTGTCTCTGTCTCTAAATTACAGCATGCACATAGTCATTTAGCATAGTACACACGGTAATGACCGGCTGCTTCTTTTTGGAAAACAAAAAGCTTTAAGTTGCAACATGGAGCGCTGAGATCAAAGAAAAGCTATCACAATCAGTTGTTAAAGTCTAGAAAAAAAGAGACCACGGAATTTCATTTTTCAGATGTGTTCCAAAACAGGGCACATTCTCGCGGTCTGAAAGGGTTTAGGTGTGGCCTCTCTGAGGACTAGCAATGGTGGTGTTCAGGCTGTGGTTCCACAGGAGCAGCATAGGGAACACATTGAAGCCTCCAGGGGAGCCCCGCACCCAGCAGCGGCAGTGTGGTGCCTCTGCCTGCAGCCCAGCTGTCTGCAGGCGCCTGTGCCCAGGGCTGGAGTTCCACTCCAAAGCGTGAACTCCCAGCCAGAGTCCAGAGGGGAGGCCCTGCTGTGCCGGCCTCCGCAGAGTGTGTTCCTTGCTGGGAACGTGTGTCCCCGCTGCAGCTGCTTTGTTTTGTTTTTTCTCTCTAACCCAGGTGAAATGCTACCACAAGAAATACCGCTCGGCCACCCGTGACGTCATTTTCCGCCTGCAGTTTCACACTGGGGCTGTGCAGGGCTACGGGCTGGTGTTTGGGAAGGAGGATCTGGACAATGCCAGCAAAGGTGAGGCACGGAGCTGGCGGCGCTGTGCTTGTGGGCAGCTGTGGTTGAACCTCCTTGGTTGATTCTTTCACTATCCTCTCTACCCCCCTTTCCAAAATTCAGCCTACTGACAAAATTGTTCCCACATTAGGAGAAAGTGATCATTGATCTCTGGGGGAAAAAATTATGGATAACCAATGATGCTGCCTATACTTTCTGTATCATGGGCCATCTTTATTGCAGATTTGGGAGTGGTGCTGTACTGGTTGGAATAAAGGACAAAGTCAATCCATACTTTTCTGGTTAATCATCTCCACAAATGTGTTAAAATACATTGTTTTTTCAGATGACCGTTTTCCTGACTATGGGAAGGTTGAATTAGTCTTCTCTGCCACGCCTGAGAAGATTCAAGGTGGGTAGCTTGGTGGAACACCGGGAGGTCCTTGTTGACACAGATGGAAGGTGCATGATGGCTATGCTGGGGCTACAGTACTAGTCTCCTGCCTTTGCACATATTTGGAGACTTCTGTAATTAATTTTATTTAAATATAGGATATTGGATAGTGGAACAAGAAGGCCCACGTGTCAGTAAGCCCCAGAAGTGGTGTGACTTGCCCACAGCCACTCAGCCAGGAGAGCCTCGGGCATGACTGACCATTC
The DNA here is from genome assembly GCF_008728515.1 of Papio anubis. Taxonomy (NCBI): domain Eukaryota; kingdom Metazoa; phylum Chordata; class Mammalia; order Primates; family Cercopithecidae; genus Papio; species Papio anubis. The sequence goes on along the minus strand of NC_044979.1, from coordinate 117,144,767 downwards.
TTGCAGGAGTAAGGTGGTATTGCGTTGTGGTTTTAATTTGCATTCCCCTGGTGGTTAGTGATGTTTAGCATTTTTTCATATGTTTGTTGGCTGTTTGTATATGTTTTGAAAAATGTCTGTTCATATCATTTGCCCACTTTTTGATGGGATTATTTGTTTTTTTTTCTTGAGGATTTGTTCGAGTTCCTTGTAGATTTTGGATATTAGTGCTTTGTCAGGTGCATAGTTTGCAGATATTCTCTCTCACTCCGTGGGTTCTGTTTACTCTGATGTTTATTTCTTTTGTGGTACAGAAGCTTTTTAGTTTAATTAGGTCCCATTTACTTATTTTTGTCCTGTTGCATTTGCTTTTGAGGTCTTAGTCGTGAATTATTTGCCTAGGCACATGTCCAAAAGAGTTTTTCAACTACGTGGTCTTCTAAACTTTTTATGGTTTCAGGTCTTAGATTTAAATCTTGGATCCATCTTGAGTTGATTTTTATAATATAAGGTGAGAAATGGGGATCCAGTCTTACTCTTCTACATGTGGCTAGCCAGTTTTCCCAGCACCATTTGTTAAATAGGGTATTCTTTCCCCAGTTTATATTTTTGTATGCTTTGTTGAAGATCAATCCGTTGTAGTCAGTTGTATTTCTGGATTCTCTCTTCTGTTCCATTGATCTGTGTGTCTACTTTTATACCATGATGTTTTGGTAACTATAGCCTTGTAGTATAGTTTGAATTCCAATAATGTGATGCCTTCAGATTTTTTTTATGTTTTGTTTTTAGGATTCGTTTGGCCATTTGGGCCTCTTTTTGGTTCCATATGAATTTTAGGATTTTTTTTTTCTAATTTTGTGAAAAATGATATTAGTATTTTGATAGGAATTGCATTGAATCTGTAGATTGCTTTGGACAGTATGGTCATTTTCAGTATATTGATTCTTCCAATCCATGAGCATGGGATGTGTTTCCATTTGCTAGTGTCATTTCTGATTTCTTTCAGCAGTGTTTTGTAGTTCTCCTTGAATAGATGTTTCACCTTTTGATTAAGTATATTTCTAGTTTTTTTGTTTTTTTTTTTTCAGCTGTTGTAAAAAGAATTGAGTTCTTAATTTCATTGTCAGTTTGGTCATTGTTGGTGTATAGCAGTGCTACTGATATGTGTACATTGATTTTGAAACCTCATACTTTACTGAATTTGTTTATCAAATCTAGAAGTCTTTTGGAGGAGTCTTTAGTATTTTCTAGGTATACGATCATATCATTGGCAAATAGCAACAGTTTTAATTCTTCTTTTCCAATTTGGGTGCTCTTTATTTCTTTCTCTTAGCTGAGTGCTCTGGCAGTGCTGTTCCAGTACTATGTTGAATAGAAGTGGTGAAAATGGGCATCTTTGTCTTGTTCCACTTCTCAAGGGGAATGCTTTCAACCTTTCCCCATTCAGCATGACATAAGCTGTGGGTTTGTCATACGTGGCTTTTATCATTTCAAGGTAAGTCCCTTCTACGCCTAGTTTGTTGAGTGTTTTTATCATAAAGTGATGCTAGATTTTATCGAATGCCTTTTTTGTATCTACTGAAATGACATATAGTTTTTGTTTTAATTTCTGTTTATGTGGTACATCACATTTATTGACTTCTATATGTTCTAAATCATCCCTGCTTTCCTGGGATGAAATCCACTTGATCATGGTGTATTATCTTTTTAATGTGCTGTTAGATTCAGTTAGTTAATATTTGTTGAAGATTTTGCATCTATGTTCATCAGGGATGTTGGTCTGTGGTTTTCTTTTTTGTTGTTGTTGTATTATTTCCTGGCTTTGGTATCAGGGTGATACTGGCTTCATAGAATGAGTTAGTTAGGGATGATTCCTCTTTCTCAGTCTTTTGAAATTGTTCAGTAGGATTGGTACCAGTTCTTCTTTGAATGGATGGTAGAATTCAGCTGTGAATCCATCTGGCCCTGGGCTCTTTTTTATTGGCATTAAAAAACATTATTGATTCATTTTCACTGCTTGTTATTAGTCTGTTCAGGGTTTCTATTTCTTCCTGATTTAATCGAGGAGGGTTGTCTGTGTCTAGGAATTGACCACTAGTCTCTCAATTTTCTAGTTTATATACATAAAGGTGCTCATAATAGTCTTGAATGATCTTTCATGCTGGTTGTAATCTTTCCAGTTTCATTTCTAATTGAATTTATTGAATCTTCTCTCTTCTTGGTTAATCTAGCTAATGGTCTATCAGTTTTGTTTATCTTTTCAAAAAACCAGCTTTTTGTTTCATTGATCTTTTGTATTTTGTTTCAATTTCATTTAGTTCTGCACTGATTTTTGTTTTTTTATTTTCTTCTACTAGCTTTGAGTTTCGTTTATTCTCGCTTCTCTAGTTCCTTGAGGCTTGACATTAGGTTGTCAATATGTGATCTTTCAGACTTTTTGATGTAGGCATTTAATGCTATAAACTTTCCTCTTAGCACTGGCTTTGCTGTATCCCAGAGGTTTTGGTAACTTGTGTCACTATTATTCGTTTCAAGGAATTTTTAAATTTCCATCATGATTTCATCATTGTCCCCAAAGTAACCAGCATTTTAAAAAGAGAATTAGAAGTACAGTAGGCTGCCAGTATTATATGCAAAACAAATTTTTTCCCTAAAAAATATATTTCAAAAGAAACCAGTCCCTTTATCATCAAGGTGAATTGTCCAGATCCATCACCAAGATCCACATGCATGGGAGTTTTGTTTCCCTTTTTAATAGCTGTGGAAATATTCATACTTTTTCTGTGTTCATTGTCATCGATTTAGGCAAAAACCTTTAAATACATGGCTTGTGTGTTAAAAATCCCCTTGGTATTCTTAGAAAGACTTGAAGGGAGGAGTGTGGATCTAGGAGCCTGGAGCCTGGATTCAAATCTGTGGGCTCTGAGGCTCAGAGACAGCTTACCGGGCCTCTGTGTCCTCATCAGTGAGGTGGTCTGAAGACTCCTGTTTTGCAGACGTGTCCAAGCCTGGTACACAGTGGACGAAAGATCAGTGCTGACTTCCCCCTTCCCGCTAGTGGTTTTAACTACGGTTCTATTTGTGGAAAACCCTCCACATTCTCTGATTAGTGTCGTGGCTCCTGGCGGGAGGGTGGAGAATGGAGAGGCTTCTCTCTCCTGCTCAAGTCAGGCTGCTCACCTGCCCTTGTGGTGGAGTCAGGTGGACGGAGGTGATGGGTTTCACTAGGACTAATGTTGCTGCCTGTGCCCTGTGCAGGGTCCGAACACTTGTACAACGACCACGGCGTGATTGTGGACTACAACACGGCAGACCCACTGATACGCTGGGACTCGTACGAGAACCTCAGTGCAGACGGAGAAGGTGCGTGTGGTCATCTTGTGTGCAGTTATGGAGGAGAAGGGCACAGGGAAGACAGCCCACTCAAAGATCTGAAGTATTTTGCAGTCCGCTCAGAAGAGGAAAATCCCTCTCTTTTCTCAGAGATCCAGAATCACACCTTTGTGTGACACAGTTGTGAGTTTTGAGGGTCTTCATGAGAATAAGGCATGGTGAGTTTGGGTCAGGGCTTTTTGTGAAGCTGTAACGGGTGGATGAGCTGTCAGTGAAGTTATATCCAGGAGCTCCTTGGCCTGAACTTGTATGTATGTGTATGTATAATGCCAGGGACCGTTCCCCCTTCTTCCCCTCCCTTCCTGTTTGCATGTGGGGATGCCAAGCGCTGACCACAGCCAAACTAGCTACTGTTGTACGGCCCCACGTGCAACAGACATCTTGTTTTAATTTCTGTTTGCTTGTTGGTCTAGTGTTCCTGATTTATGACTGTATCATTTAAATCTTGTTTTCACGAGACAATCTCATCCAAACATGTCCTATGTTCACTTGTGGAATATGCACATTGGGTCACAGCTAGAAGCGTGAAGGAGGAAAGGAAGGAAGAGGCAGCTGTGTGCTGGAATCTCCGCAAGACACAACTGGAGGCTGATTTCAAAGAAGGGGAATTGAGGCTTTTCCTGGCACGTCATGCTGATCTCTCGTCTTTTTCAACCACTGACTGAGAATCAGATTTGGTTTGGGAAAGAAATTAAAACACTTTTTGTCAGATTAGTTACATCCAGATGTGAAATAGCTAAAAGCAAGTGTTGTGGAAAGAACTGCGGTAGCGCCCCATCTTTGTGGGTCGTGGAGCTTCCCATGACTCCAGGAAGGTGGTGTCTGTGGTCAGTGAGAAAGGACACCAATTGTGTGTCCCAGGGCAGCACACGGCTCCTCTCTGTTCTTCTGGGGAGAAGCTTGCTCCTTCATAGGCCTTGTGGGATGGAATTTCAACTCAAGGAATTGTTGCAACCCAAATACACCTGTACCAGAGGTGGAGACGCACAGATGGAGTATTGATAGTAAGGGCATTAAAACACAGATGAAATCTGGGGCTAGTGGGCAAGTTGTTGTGGACAGGGAGAGCCTGGCTCTGGCCTCTAAAGTAAACAGAGTGTTCTTTGCTGGTGTGAATTACTCAGCACATCAGTCCTTCCAGATAACCAGCACATTAAAAGAAATGTAGCTGAAAACTCTTGGAAAACGATACATTGTCTCTCAAAAGATCACAGTGCACACTGGAATCTTAAAGCCGTGAGATTTATCAAACAACAGTTATCAAACTTTTGATCACAGAGCTCTTTTTCCAGTTACGTCTCTTCCCATCTGCGTAGCTATATTCTGTCCATCACACGGTGATGTTTTCCACTGGAGGAGAGAAGGGTAAAGCAGTGGTTGGTGAAGTGTGTAAATAATCAGTGCAAGGCAAGATGGGGAAAGGGGCTAATTTGGAGAGCTGGGTGGGGACTCTGAGGACAGCTGACTCAGCATCCTAAATTCCAGGCTGAGGCGAGTGGATTTGACTAGAGAGGTCCCTTGTTGCATGGGAGCCAGCGAGCAGGGCTCTGTTGTGAGGCGATGAATCAGCGGCTGTGCCGAGTCTCCTGGAGACCAGGAAGCAAGTTGTGAAAAGGACATTCTCGTGATGCTGGGAGGTTCCTTGCTTGCCGAGGGAGGGGTGAGCCTGGAGGGTTATTGACCATGAGGGAGGCAGGGGTTCTAAAACACCGGTGGGTGGTCTCTGTGCCGATGCTGCAAGCGGGGAGCAGTGAAGTCCAGTGGACAGTGTGGAGGAGCCCCAGCTCCTGTGAGGAGCATGCTCTGGAGGGCAGCTCTGTGCTCAGCCCCTCCATGGGTGCCCCACTCTTGTCCCCAAACTGGCTCCCAGCTGAGCCTGTGACCTGCCTGTGGGGCAGGCTTTATCCTTCCCATGTCACAACCAGGGAACTGAAAGCTTGGTGCCAGTGGCCACGTCACTCACAGGTGATGAAGGACCCACATTGATTTTATGTAAAAAACATATAGACAGAAAATCAGTTGAGTGTTCACCACCCTTTAGGGGTTACATGAAACTTTACAGAGAATCTGTGGAAGTATGTATGTGAGCGTGTGTGTATAGATCCATACATTACGTTGTGGAGGACTTGCCGTTACCACTGGGTGAAATAGACAGAATTCAGTCTTAAACACTCTCAACCACCGCAGTGTCTCCTGAAGATGCAGAGGGAGATACTTCTTTACTTCGAGGCCCTCTCAGCCCATTCACGCTGTCTTAACAGATGACCGTAACCTGGGTGTCTTAAACAACAAACATGTATTTCTCCTACTTTGAGAAGCTGGGAAGTCCAAGATCAGGCAGCCAGCCTGGCGGATTCTGGTGAGGGCTGTCATCTGGTTGCCGACTCCTGCCTTCTCGTGTCTCCACGTGGTGGTGAGGAGAAGGAGCTCCTTGGGGCCTCCTTACTGAGAGCATCAATCCCACTTATGGGGGCTCCATCCTCATGCTCTGAGCACTGTCCAGAGGTCCTGCCTCCTAATACCATCACACTGGGGATTAAGTTTTGTCGTATGAATCTTGGAGGACACAAATATTCAGTCCGTAGCAGATACTCAATGCGTGTTTCTTGAATGAATGATTAGAGAAGCAATTTGAACTTTAAATATCTAAGGCCTTGACGTGACAAATCACAACTCCCATTGGTGTATTTTTCATTCAGCATCTTCTGAGCCAGTGGTGTGAGCAGGTGGGAGACTGCTGTGGACTGTGTGGTTGGAGGTGCTGGAGCCATGCAGGTGATGGTCTGGACATCCACTCGGGACTCTGTCGCCGAGAGTTGGGTCTAGGGGCGAGTAGAGAAGGTCTGGCATTGCCATGCAAAGGATGGAGCCAATTGGGAGTGGGTGCACAGGAATCCTGGAAAGAAACTGAGAAAGAACAGGGCAGAGTAGGGAGGACACCTGGGAGACAGTGGTTCCCAGACAGGTGGGCGAGGAGTCAGATAGGGCGCCAAGGCAGCCAGGTGCACTTTGCAGCCAGATTCACAGCTTTCCTGTGCAGTAAGTGGAGTGGGTCAGAAAGTTCATGCTTCTACACTTTAAATCTTTGCTTCTCCACGGACTGACCTTGCTCCAAGGAAACAGGGCACTTAAGGGGCTGTTGAAGAATGAAGCATGTTGTATGAAAATCGTCCTACCTGGCTGTCTCATGGGTTTTCCTGGGCCAGGGCTAGCCCTGCTCACTTGTTCTGTTGCTGCTGCTACTTCTGTTGCACATTTTTCAGGGTCCCCGGTGCTTGTCCCCTGAGTATCCAAAAGGTGGGCACTGCTCTGAACCCTTGGAATTGTGTCAGTTTTTTTTTTCACTGATAAATGATCTTTAAATCAACTTCAGGAAATTTGGGGGGAATAAAGGAATTTTTTGGGAGGCCATGGAAGAGCTTATGGAGTCAAAAGCAGAGCCATCCAGCTGGTGGAGGTTTTGGAAGGGACAGTGCCACTGAAAGCTGTTCTGTGGTCTGGGCGGTCACCCCCAGGGACCCTTTGCAGGGACCAGCACTAGGATAACAGGCTCCAGCGCTCAGCCCCACGTCGCTCTGCTTATGTTCATACTCCTGGAAAACAGACACTGCATGGCATTGCTTGGGTCGTGTCCTGAGCTAGGGCTGGGTGGGCAGAGCATCACCCCCAGGCTGCACGCATGGAGGGAAGAAGGCCAGTTTCCCAGGGGAAAATGCAAGCGTCATCCCCGAGGAAGAGGAGATGGGTACGGAGCCTGGACAGTGACAGGTGCCCACTTCAGGGACACAGACGCTTCTGTTGGCTCCCTAAGGGGTCAGCAGCTGAGAGCTTGGAGTCAGTGCTCATTGTCATGAGACAGTGGCTATGTCTGCCCAGCAGACATCAAGAGGATCAGTTACAGAAGAGGAGTGGAAGGGGTTCTGGGGTTCATGGTCTCTGAGGGCTTCCAGGCTTCATAAAACAGCAGAGACCCCCTTTATGGGCAGAGTCATGCTCAGACTCCTCATGGATATAGTGGATGAGAGTGCAGCCTCCTCCCAGCGCCTGGTTCATCCTTTGCAGCCTCAATGATATCTGAAGCCCATGAGCACGCCCAGGGAGGTGGAGGGACAGGGGAGGACTCAGAGTGAGCTCAGGAGTGTTATCCAGATGCTTAGCCCAGAACCCACCACACGGAATCTGAGTCCTCTCCCAAAACCGGATCTCAGCAACCTTCCCTTGAACCACTGCCTGAGCATTCCTGAGAATTCCAGCTCCTGAGTTACAGACAAGCACAGAGCCTTTCCTCAGATCTGCATCCTCTCCTCCTGAATCCCCTCCATCCCCACGTGCTGTCTGGCGTGTCTGGGGTACCTGATTCAGTGGAGTGAGTTTAATGCTTCTCTTTCTTTATTATACATACATTTAAGCTTGTATCAATATTTTTTTGAAGATGTAAATTATCAAAAAGAAAGAAGGAATAATTACCCCCATCTTACCATCTAGAGATGAAGCACTCGTCACTGGTGTGTTTTCGGGATGATTTCTAAGTACCATGTCATTTCTCTTAATAAGATCAGCCTGTGCATTGTTTTATAGCCTGAGTTTTTCACTTAACTCACCTCCTTGAGCATCTGTGCACATCTTTAAACTTTTCTTCCCGTGTCCTTCTCACTGAGCACGCTGGATTCCCTTAGAGGGGCTTCCCAAGTGCATTTGATCTTATTGCTGCACTCCTGCAGGGTTTCCAAGTTCTCCTGCGAGACACGAGGCTGCCACCACCACCTCTGCCACCAAAGCTCTGCAGAATCCCCAGGCTTGGGTCCTTTTGAGAAGGTGTTCCCCAGAAAGAGTAGTCACCTTTGGATAGAAAACTCATCCTTGCTGAATTTCCCTCCTCTTTTCCACTCTGCAGCCCTCCTCAGCCCCTCTTTGGCGTGGAGGCCAGTCGGCTGCATTGGTGAGCTCTTACTCCAGGCAGGCTTCGCTCTTCCCTGCGGTCAGCAGTGCCTGGCTCAGGTCCCTGGACTGGACACCGCCTGGCGGGTGGAAGGCGGAGTCCCAGCCGCATTCCCACTGGGGCTTTAGTCTTCCAAGCTGTCCAATGCTTTGAGGAGTTAAGGTTTGGCAGCCTCTGAAACATTCTCTTTTAGCTGGGAAAATGATGTATTGTGGCACTCTCTTTTCCACCCCCGCCTCTGCCTTTTCTATCCCCGCCCTTGCCTGGTTAAAAAAACCCAAAAAAATGTTGACTTAAGCCACATTTTTCTCTAGAAGTGGTTGCTGTCCTGGAATGGAGCCCTCCGCAGCTGCCTTCAGTCTGGGCCTGCATTGGGGGAGTGCCTGCTTTGATGTGTGAGCGCACATTCTGCTTCTATGCTCAGAAAGGAGCCAGCCTTGAATCCTTTCCAGTGTGGGCAAACGATTACAAATGCCCTGTCTTCAGCACAGAGAAGAGCACGTGGTCCTGGTCTCCCCGTGGGTCTGTGGTCCTGGCAGGTGGTGGCCGCGGGGGATGGTGGTCGTGTCAGCGTTCCCTGGAGTGGTTGCTGTCCCCGAGGGGGGGGAAGAATGTCTCGCGGTACACAGTGTGGCAGCCTGCCGGAAGCCTCACTGTGGTATCTTAATCCTCGAGAGAGCCTGTGAGCCCATTTTAGAGATAAAGAGAGCAGATCCAATGAGAAATCAAAAGCTAGGAACCGGCCAGGGACCCTGGTAGCCTTCTGGCGTTGTACATTGTCAGCGATGGCAGCTGTGGCTCAGAGTGTGTCCTGTGCTCGAGACCGTGCAGGACAGGGCTCATACCCTTGACTTTCCTCTTTGAGACTCAGTGAGACTGGGCTGAGTCTCACCAAGTGCCCCACCTCTTCGTCACACAAGAGGGCTGTGGGTGGGGGGATTTCTTACCCTAGTAGGATGCACCTGCCCTTTCAGGATCAGACTTGCTCTGATGGTCTAAGGGAATGCCCACAGCAGCATATGTGTCCCTGGATTTGTAATGTCACCACCAAGAACGCAGTGTGTAGACAGATCCCATTACTCCCTCCTCTCCATGGCTCAAAGAGATGAAAAATGCCCTCACTTCCTTTTTCTCCCCACCATTGGGCCTCAGCACTCTTCAGGGAGGCTTCCAGACAGGATTCTCCCCACAGCACTCTTCAGGGAGGCTCTGCAAAGCCCTGGACCCCCATGTTGCTGAGCCCCATGGAGAACATCTCATTTTCCTCGCTGGACGTCTCTGGAGCATCCGTGTCAGTGGCCACACTCCCCATCGGGACACTTGTTCTCATAAACCACATTCTCTTTCACTTTCCCAGTCTGTAAAGTGGCCTGTTTTAATTGGATGACTCTAAAGATACCTCCCTCCAACTCTGAGATTTTTGTTACTGTACACACCATTTGTCATATTCATGCATCTCATATTTTCTTGGGAATTCCCATGGTTCTGATGCTGGGGTGGGTGCAGGAAGAAACAGAGCAGACTCTTTAATTGGGAAGACACAGATATACATCAGTTGTTGCCACAGGGTGCACCATGTACCATAATTGGAGTATACCAGGAATTAGGAAAGAATTGAAGAGAATCAGCTACTTTGCCTGTGCAATCCAGGGAGATTTCATGAAGAGGACAGCCCTTGCAGGTAGGGAATGCAGACAGAGTATGCCTAGCCCTGGGCATGGGGCATAGGTGAGCAGGACATATTCACGAGGTGGAAGTGTATTCCGCCTGGCTGGTGTGCAGGAGGAAGTAACAGGTGCTATGTGTGATGGATCGTGAGATCGGGGAACCTCAGCTTCCTTTCCTGAGCCTGGCTCCTTTGCTGGGTGACAGTGAGGATCCCAGGAGCCACATGACTGGAGGATACAGAAAGATAACAAAGGGACTGGAGGACGCCCTGGGGGAGGCAGAGTCTGGAGAGGAAGGAGAGTAGAGAATGGGCTTCTGGACTCCCCAGCTAAGAACTGACGGAGGCCTGGACTTGGGTGTGGCTCTGGTGAAGGAGAGTAGGGGCTTTCAGGTATTTAGGAGACAGATGAGTAAGACTCTACAACAGATTTAGAGGAAGGGTTGAGCGGCAGGGAAGCTTCAAGAATGGCTGAGGGTTGGACATGAAGGCCGGCTCTGTCACTCTTGTCCTTGGTTTCTTGCCTTGACCTACGACTTTTTGAGTGCAGCTCAAACGATGCTGCGTTTTCATCTGTGTCTTGCAAGAGTGTGCAGGATGAGGGCCATGGCATTGCCAGGCCTGGGCTTTGCCACTTTAAGTGGATACCTTGATGAACATTTCCAGAGTCCAGGCTTTGGGGCTCCCATGGGGCTGCTAGAGGGAGCAGACTGAGGAGATTCACATTTGTCTACAACCTTCGCAATAAGACAGTTCTGAAGTGGCCATACCGTGTTCTCAGAAAGCTGTTCCGAGTTCCAGGAACAGGCTACCGTGAGGACGTGTTGGCTTAGGAAGCGCTGGCCGCAGTGTGCAGAGCTGGCCGGGAAGTGCCAGATCAGGTTGAGACCATTCAAGTGTTGCCACTTTGAAAATGGATTTGAAAACTTTCCTCCCCAGACACTGTTGGGTTTTAAGATTTGGAAAAGTGAAGTAAGCTTTGACAACTTAGTGGAGGAGGGGGCCGATGGCACCTGACAGATCCTTCAGTCCTGGCTCTGCTCTTTGCTGAGTGCTTAGGTACACACGGTGCCTTGTGTCTGCAGCCTGGGTTCTTGTTGGCCAGATGGGGTGCTGCCCCCCAACATCCAGAGCTGCTCCAGGGTGCTTTGCATGGTGTTCAGCCACCCTGTGAGACTTGACTCTCCACCAGGCAGAAGACTATTTCTTTAGGTCTTGTCCCCAAACCAGGCTTTTCTAAGCATTGCTTGCTTAGATAACTCCAGTGAAAAGCAGCTCTCATCAGGCAACTGAAGTTGTTTGAGACAGAAACGGGCCAGATGGGCGTGTAGTCCTGTTCTGAGCCTGAGATTTCCTCCCTCTGCATCTCTCGATTATGAATTGAGGCTGCAGGCCTCCAACCCACAAACACCAAAGGACCTCCTTGCAGGCGTGATCACAGACCAAACAGCAAGTCCTCCTGAATGTCACCTGAGAGAGTGGCCTGGGGGCACCGGCTTCCTCCTGTCTGAAGTGTGAGAAGCCTACCCTTTGTTACAACCAGGATCAAGTTGTGTGGGGGTTACTTTCAAAAAATTGATACACTCCATCAGAAGAGTGAGGGTGGCATTGGGGGCAGTGAAAAGAGTTGTTCCAGGTCCTGAGCCGCCATCTCATGAAGTACTCATTACTTTTTGAATCTGACAGGAATCAGAGGAATTGGCTCAAGTTGTATGTTGTCCTGTCAAATTTGCAGAAATCAGCCCACAAGAGTGGCCTTAAGAGTTAAGTAGTGTCACCCCCTGGGACAGTGAAAGAGGTGCTGAGAGTTGGCTGGATTCGTCCTGGGTCCTCAGGGGCCCTCCAACCCCCAGTAGGCACACAAACCTTCGGCCTCCTCTGCTTCCTGGGAGGAAGGGTCCACCCATTATCCCACTGGATGAGGTGTCCTGTGCATGCAGACAGGGTCTAGAAGGTGGACAGCTTGTTTGTATTACTGCAGTTAATAGTCGGCCGTCATTTACCGGTCGCTCTCTTCTTCTTCTTCTTCTTCTTCTTCTTCTTTCTTCTTCTTTTCTTTCTTCTTCTTTTCTTCCCCACCACCACGCCCGCCCACCCACCGCACCCACCACCACCACCAGAAGAACGATCGATCCGGATCTGATCCTGACCGAACGCTCTGCCTCAGCCTCCCGAGTAGCTGGGACTACAGGTGCCTGCACCATGCCCAGCTAATTTTTCTATTTTTAGTAGAGATGGAGTTTTCACTATGTTGGCCAGGCTGGTCTCGATCTCCTGCCCACCTGGGCCTCCCAAAGTGTTGGGATTACAGGTGTGAGCCACTGTGCCTGGCCTACTGTGTCTTCTTAGAGTCCAGTGGAGCTGTGCTTCTTAATCTTTTTTCACTTTCCTCTGCTATTTGTGGTCAGTATCTCCACCGCTCTTTGGTGACCCTGCCCACTTAACCAACATGCATGCAATGATTCATGCCCCTGCCCTGCATTCCTTCCCCAAAGCTGCAGATCTTTGGACTCTAATTCCCACCTATGGGGACTACAACCTTGACTGTTCTTCTGCCGGCGGATTCCCTGAGACGTGAATCTGGAAGAGGGCTCCATCCCTACAGTCTCCCTGGGACCCTGAGCACCAAGCTTCCCACACCCAGCGTGAGCAGCAGTGTGTGTGTAGACCCTGGTGTAGTGAGGGTTTGGTCCTTATTCTTCTTACAAGGCCCTTGCTGCCACTCCTTTCCAAGTCACATCTCAGTCAAGCCCCTCTTCCCAGATGTGGTCTTCTGCCCATCTCCTGGTGTGAGTAGGGAGCCTGAATGGCACTCAGTCAAACCTGCTGAGTTTTCATCTGTGTCTTCCTTGGGCAGAACCTTTCTCTCCATTGCCTGAAAGAGGCAGGGCTGCAACTTCATTTTGCCTCTCTGTAAGAGCCTGCAATTGCACTTGTGCCAAGTCAGGGAAAGAGAGCACCTGCTGACTTTTAAGTATTTGATAAACAGAACCAAAATGTGAGAGAGAACAAGGCTGGGACTGAAGAAAAGCAGAGTCTCTTCCTCACATGCACACCCTTCTGTGTGCCTGGCCCACAGGGTCATGCTCATCATCTTCCTCAGCCCTTGGCTGGAAGAATAGGACTTGTGTGTGCTCTGGCTCTTCTCTTTCAGGCTTAAAGGAATATCTGGGGAGGCCTTTTAGATTACACATGCAAGACTGTCTCATCTACTCCTTTCTTTGGAAAGTGCTGCAAGACAGCTGCCAGGGCTTCCTAGGGGAGGGAAAGGTTATGGATGACTTAGGGGAAAAGGGAGGTGTTCATACAAAAGGGGCAACTGGGACAATCTCTTTGACTTGGGTCCTTTGTCCCTTATGGGGACAGGGACCCTTACACGGAGGTGCACCCTCATGGCCTGCGTCTCTGGCCCCATTCGGCCATCTGGGCTAGGAGACCACCATCCACATGCACGTTCCCTTTAAGCAAATGTTCTCCTGCCTTTTATGGCGATGTTCTTGGTACTGGCATTGACCTTAGGAGTAACAACACTCTTGGGGTCAGCAGCTTTCAAACTCCATGCCTGTGGCTCCAGGATTCCAAGTTGGTTGTTAAGGAGCAGCCCCAGCCTCTCTCCATCCACTTCTGCCAGAACCCTCCACAGCCCCAGTCCCACCTTGATCTTTTTCTGTTTTTCATGTTTGGTTTCTGCATAAAGATTTGTTTGAAGATCAAGTTCTGCTATTGAAAGTTGGGCACCCTGGCCCTATACGGTTAATTCTGGGACTTTAGATAGTTAAAATTGTGTTTAAATGTTGACAAACAAGATAGTTGATGTTAAACACGCATTCAGTTGCATGTAAATTGTCTCTTATTCTCTCTGTAGGTCCAAGGACAGAGGGGATGCCGTTGTTGTATTCTGTTACTGTTACCGAAGATGCCGTGGGGTGCAGGGCATGTGAGATAGAAGGCATAGGTGTCAGAGACTAGTGGGTGTGTTCCCCACGTAAATTTTTTAACATAGCACAGATTGCAGAGGACATTTTATGTAAAACATCCACCTATTTCTTGAAAAACAGGGTTGATACAATGGCAGCTTGTGCTTTTATGTAAGAAAAGCAAGCTTTAAGGGATCTTCAGACTTGCTCAGTTTATCTTGCTGATAGGAGCAATCTGACCTACTTTGTGGATGAAAGCTGGTTTCCACAGCACTCCTTTCCCCCTGTGGACACTGTGCTGGACGGGGATGCACGCCAGGCTGAGCAAAGCTGAGACCGCCTGGCTTGTTGCCTCAGCACAGCCATATACCTAGAGCCTTGCTCTCCGTTGGGGAGACCTGGCATAGAGGTCCACGGACCAGGGTAGGAGACGGTGACCACTTTGCTGTGTGAGCCAGGGGTGTGATAAGAGCATGTCACAGAGAGGGGGCCAAAGTCAAGGCCTGTCGAGGGTGGACACCCAGTGACAGTTGCTCTGGCTGGAATTGGGAGCCCAGATTTAAATCCCTAGGACCCAAGAGACTGACGCGAAGTGCAGGGAAAGTCATTGACCCCAGGAGCTGAGAAAACAGGTTTCTGTGGGCAGGAGGAGGGCGTCCCCAACAAATGTCCTGTGTGTGTTCTGCCTGCACCTGCCTGTTGTGGATGTGGGGGGATCCCCTCCAGTTGATAGGGCCCAGGAGGAGTGTACAACTGTCCCCAAGAAGTTTTTTTCCACATACCAAGAGCCAGAGATGTGTTTAGTGTTTCTTTACAAGTGCATAGTGATGATTTCTTAACAAGGAAAATACACCCTCTGACATCGTGGTCTTTCAGACTTCACCATGGAAAGTTGAATTAATTTAGGATTCATGGTGGTGACAGTCTATGGAAAATTATACTATGAAAATTCAATAGTATTTATTTTTGTCAGTGTGAATGTGAGCTAATTTGTGACCTGGGATATATTCTTACTGAAATTAGGCCAAATGGTTCTTAGAACAATAGCAAGATTTGGCGTTGATTGATTGTGGGAATTATGCCAAGATCTCAGCAGCTGTCCTTTGGTGGCAGCTATAGCCGTACATTGCCCCTGAACTCGTAGCAGTGAGTCCGGGATGCTGCTGGGCCCCTGACTAGGATAAGGCAGAAGGAAAAGCAGCAGGGGAGCCACCGAGTGATGGGCATTCTGGGTGCTTTCCCGAGGGTGGGCAGAGGCTGCGAGGAAACCATCTTTCTCGTAGTATTGGGGGTTCATTCTTTATTCCTGTACACGTAAGATATTGCTCTCTTGTTAATCGTTAAGTCCGAGGATTCGGGTAGGTCACCTGGGGAGTAAAGGCAGAGTGGTCAACTTCTGGGAAGCTCATCAAAGAGAACCAGAGGCCGCGTGTGCTTGCCAGGCAGGCTCTGTAGGACCCAGGATGCAGTCTCCATCCCTTCCCTGCCTCACTGAGCACAGGCAGTGCTGGGTGCTGCAGATACAGAGCTGAATTGGACGGCACAGCTCCGTGCAGAGGCCGGGACAGGGCTGGAATGGCTAATGGTTGTTGTTATCAGAGCTCACCCTTGCTGAGTGCTGCTCACGAGCCGCACAACCTTCCGAGCATGCAGCTTGCATTGACGTATTTAATCCTTACCACACTCGGAGAGGTCAGAGGGCTAGTTGGAGAAGCCAGGAGTGGGGACTTGGTCGCCGGCTGTGAATCTCCTTCTGCCGATGTGCCGAGCTCAGTGCAGGCAGGGACTGGATTCACAGAGGCAGGAGGCTGAGAGCACCATGAGTGTGTCCAAGGCAGGGTGCCCAGTGCAGGAGCCAAGATGCAGAGAAGGGTAGAGAGCTGACTAGGAGTGAGTTCACTGGCTGTGGCATCACTTGACCTGTGCAAGGCAGGCGAGGTTGTCTGCTGGGAGTGGACAACAGTCTGGGGAGTGGAGGTATTGAAAGCTGGGACAGCTTGGAGGAGCTTCCCCTGGAAACAGGTGGTTGCTGGGGTGGGCGGTGCTCAGTAATGTGTGGACGCCACACTGGTAGAGCTGCTTTCAGAGGCATGCACATCAGCAAGGGCATGGACATGGGCCACAGGTGAGGGAGACAGCAGGCCTTGTGGGTCTAGATGGGCTAGGAGAGGAAGTACCGTGGATCTGTGTTGCCCTTGATGTCTTAAATTTGGTGCTGGAGTTAAACATACATTGGCTCCCGACTCCAGTGTGCTGAGGGAAGGACTGGATACATGCAGAGAAGAGCAGGAGCCAGGGAGCTGTAGAGGCTGCTAGAGAAAGGAGAGGCCTGGCTGCCACTCCTGAAAAATTCAGGGCTTTCGAAGTTTAGAGGAAGTTGAGGGTATGTCATGAGAAATTCTAAAGTGAAACCAAAGAAAGTTCTCTAAAGTCCAGAGTCAAGGCGAGGGTCCCAATAAAATGTTGATAGTTTCCCAGGAGAAACCACAGAAATGCCTGTGATGAGAGTGTTTGAGCTGAGACCCAGGGAGGCATGGACGTGTGGGGGATGGGCTGGGAAGTGAGGGGCAGTGGCAGCCCACGGGGCTGGAGAACGCTGTAGCCAGGGGTACCAGTTTCCAGAGAGAAATGAGTTTTGGGTGAAAGTGTTCTGAAGTGGAGTGCAGGAGGCACAGGCTGCTCCTTCCTGGCCTCTGGGCACACAGCTGCCCCTCCAGAGAGCCCCTGGGACGGGCCTGTCTGCCCAGGTGGATGGGGAAGGGACTGACATTGGAGAAGGGATCACACAGACTCAGTGTAGTGGACAGGTAGGGATGTCAGCTCAGGAGGACGTGTCCTTGGAAAAAAAGTTCAGAAAGGAGCAAACGGTGGAGACAGTGGGGAGAAAGGGCGGTCAGGGGCTGGAGGGACCTCCATTTGTTGAAAGTTGGTGGTGTCATGTTTTCAAGTCAGAACTTTCTACCAGGAGCTATGTGAATTTAGATGTCACTTTCATGTGTCTCTCCTCATGAGGAGGAACTTCACGGGAGGCCCTGCACAGCAGCTTCTGACCTGCAGTCCGGGTAATGGCCTCCTCAGAAGCCACACCCTGATCTGTCTAGGTGGGTGGCTTTCTTTTGGCCTGGAACCCTGCACTAGAGGATGGTCTGATCACAGCGTTGGTTTCATTCCGGTAACCAGCGCACAGAAGAGAGTGTCTTCTCTCTCCTTGAATGTTGTATGCCGCAGACTCTGTTGCAGAAATCCCCTGTCTACCCGAGGTCAGAGCCTGCCTCTGTCCCCAGATGCTTTGCATTAAACCTGAGTGCACGTGGGAGCCTCGGGCTGGTTGCCCTTGCTAAATATGCCCTTGTTACCATGTGGTTTCTAGCCTGAGAATATTCTTTTTTATGTATTGAGATCAGATTCACGGCACATAAATTTACCATTCTAACCATTTTAAAGTATACAAGGCATTGATTTTTAGTACGTTCACAAGGTTGTGGAACTGTTGCCATTATCTAATTCCAGAACATCTTCATCACCCTAAAAGAAGCCCTGTACTCAATGAGCAGTCACTCCCAGTTCCTCCTTTCCTCAGCCCCTGGCAACCGTGAAGCTACTTTCCTTCTCTCTGTGTTTCCCTATTCTGGACGTCTCACTCCTTGGAGTCGTGCAATGAGTGGCTTTCTGTGATTCACTTCTTTCACTCAGCCTAAGTGTTCCAGCTTCATTCTTGTTGCACTCCATCCTTTCATGGCTGTGATGTGCCACTGTGTGGGCGCATCACACTCTGCCTATTCATTTGTTGGCTGGTGTGCATTTGGGCTCTTAACACTTTTTGTCTAGTGTGAATAATGCTGCCTGTGAACATTCTTGTCTGTGTTTTGGCCTTAGGAGAGTCTTATACCTCTGATCTTTCCCACTACTTTTTGAAATTTCCACATCTTTTCTCATCCTTCTAATTGGTTTCCCATTCTGGAATTTTCTTCTGCCTTTAGGGAGTCCCGAATAGGAGTGGCACTAAACATACTGCCAACCTCCTGTCCCACTTGCTATTTTCAGAGATATTCGGGAAACTCAACAAGTCTTTTCTTCATTAGCTACACAGTGGTCCCTTGAACGATAATTGAACTGTGTGAGTCTGCTTATGTGCAGATTTTTTTCAGCCAACACACAGATTGAAAATACAGTCTATTTAGGATGAGAAGCCTGTGTATATGGAAAGCCCACTTTTCCTATACTCAGGTTCCTCGAGGCTGACTGCAGGATTTGAGTATGTACAGATTTGGTATACTCACAGGTTGTGGTGGGAGACTGGGGGGTGCTGGTGTCTTGGAACCAATCCGCCGCATATACTAAGGGTCGACTGGCCAGCCTGCTGCACAAAATTACAACCCTTCAGGGTGAAAAGGCTTGGGGCCTTTCAAAACACTCTGAGCCACAGAACTGCCTCTGGCCAAACATCAGCAAAGCTTCAAAAGACCTCCTTGTTTCAAGAGAAGTTAATACTAACAGCCTGAACAGGCTCCATGTAATCAAGACCCATTAGCAGGGAACGTGTAGAAAATGAGAGCGTTCTGAGCCTGCCTGCTCAGTGGCCGCCAGCTACATAAACAAGATCTGAAGACCAGTGGGTGCCCGTTGCCATATATTCACAAAGGCTTATGGCAGCCCGTTTACAAAGCTATCATCCACATGAAGAAAACTCGCCCTCAGCCACCGAAAAACAAAACAACAAAAACCCCAACCCCACCCAAATCAAGCCCAACCCAGAACAACATGAAAGGAAACACTCCTTTTGAACATATAACTAATCCTGCTGCCTCTTTCTATTAGAAATGGATAAAGGTACCTTGGCTGTTGCTTTTCTTGCACAGTTTTGTGATGCAATGGTCTGATTTTAAAATTTGCATCCTGTAGGAGGCTGGGACCCCCTGGCCATATCTAGACATACAGTTAGCTACAGTTTGGAGACACGGACATTCATTGCATTATATTCACTGCTCCTAATCTCTTTTCTTTTGATGCAAGATTTAAAAGATTCTTTAAAGCAAACTATTTTGTGATGTTAGTCACTGCCTTTATTGCAGCGATCATGCCATTTGCAGAATAGTAACAATAATTTCGGTACTCTTGATAGGAAGGTGGGTTAGCCAATACCCTTTAAAGAATACCAAATTTAATAGAACTTCTTGCACAATAAGTGCATTATGTCTCATCCTAAAAGAGATTTTTTCTTTCAAGGGTGCGCTGAGTTTTGTCTTAACCTCCTGTAAGTGACATATGCCAATGTGGCCATCTCGGGTGATATATTGAAGACTTGTTACCCTCTGCCTGTGCTTTCAGCCCAGGTATGTCCTGTCTCCCCTGGATGGCTGACTGGTGATTTTTAAAAGGGTTTCCATTGTGCTTTGGGAACCTGAAGGCATCAGAATGGGCTTTTGCTTGTGTGCTGTGTCATATTCTGTTCATTTAAAGAGTAAAGAAAGTGTGTGGTTGGTATTGTGGCCCATGTTGAGCCAAAGCAAAGAGTAAGCCACTGGCTGAAGCCCACCTACGTTGAATGTAATGAGGCCTGAGATGAAAAGGATCTGCTACACTGTACACAGAACATAGAGCTCTGGGCTAACCACACAAAATATGCTGTGTGCAATGAACACTCACGCTGTACTCTTAGCCACATCCCGCACAAAAGACAGAGAGACAACTCCCAGGAGACGGAGCATGTGTGGCAAAGATTTTCCGCCTGGTTACTTTGAAGAAAGCAAAAGGAGGCTGAAACTGTGCTTTGTAAGCCGCGTGGGTTGGTGCTGGCTCCTGGACGTCAGTTCAGAACGCTCAGGAGTGAACGCAGAAGCCTGGTGAGGGACTCCCAGGAGGAGCTCCTTTCTCCACCTCCTCAGCCTCCGGAGTTCAAATTTCACTCAACCTGAGTGCACCAAACCCCACCCTCGTGTTTACATTGCCCTGGCCTTTTTGGCGGAATCAAAGTCCCTGCATAGCCAAGGAAATCTTTTACCTTCTACACTAGTGGGAGGCCAGGTGCCTGGGAGGGACGTGGCGTGCCTCTGCCCTCCCCTGGCGTGCCACTGTCCTGCTGTGAAGGCCTGTGTCAAGGAAAACTGGGCTCAGAAGTGCAGACTGAGAGAGCCGCTGGGCTGTTTTGAAGGAAGGTAAGCAGGGAGCATTTGTGTGTGCACGCATATGTGTGCGTGTGTCTGTTCCTGTGCGGTGCGTTTGTGTGTGCATGTGTGCGTCTGTGTGGCTTCTGTAAGGCTACAAAGATGTGAAACTGAGCTGTGTGCCTGCTGAGATTTACCAACTCGCCAAGACTTCCAGAGGGAAAGAGCTGGTGCTAGCCAGGAGGAGAGGGTGTTATGGAGTGGAATAGTCAGCAGAACGGATGCTTTAACCGGGCAAGAAGGAATGTCGCTCAGGACTTGTCCAGGAATGCCTTTATTGGTTTGCAAGCTGGAGGTGTCTTAACTTACCGACTTCTTTTTGGGGAGGAGTTCAGTGATGGTCTGACATGGCGTTTGTAAGCTCTCTGGCCGCCTCCGTGGCCAGGCGGCTTGGGTGACCTCAGATAAGGCCAACAGGACCTCCTCTTTTCCTCTGGGCTTGGGCCCTAGTGTTTTCACAGTTAGGAGTGCCCAAAAGGGAACTGGGCTGCCCCGTCAGAGGCCTGAGATAGGCGCCTGCTGAATGCTGAGCCTGCACCAGCGTGCTGGTGTGAGAGGTCTGCCCGGGGAGCCGCCCTGGCCTGCCCTGCTGTCAGTGCGGCTGTAGGGGCACCTTGGCAGCGTCCGGGACTCGCCTGCCACAGCCTCACTCGGAGCATAGCGCTCCTTTATCGCCACATTCCAGAGCCTCACCCAGGAGACCACGGGAGCCCTTGGAATCTGGCCCAACTCCCGAGTCGCTCCTGCTCTGCAGTGGGGTGCCTTCCCTTCCCGGAGAGGCGGTTTGTGGCTGGGCAGGCGTTTCTGTGTGGAAGGTTCTGCTCTGGTTCTGGCTTTTGTTAATTTTTTTTTTGCTCTGTATTTCTCTAAGAATTTACAGTCAGCCTCGTTTTTAGAAAGCGTGAGCAAGGAGCTCAGCTTTACTCCAGAGGGAGGGATTTTCCAGCACCCTTGGGCAGTCTCAGTAAGGTGTCCCGCTGCTGCGCTGCAGTCTCTGTCCTGCTGGGCGCCTCCCCTCCTGGCAACTCAGACAGTGATTTGGGGTCTGGGGGCTTGGGAAGGAGTTCACTCTCAAGATGAGGCTGACGTACCAAGGGAACAATGCCTTAGAATGGAGTTATTCCGCCTAAGGAGAGAAAGAGTTGTCCCTACAGAGTAGAGTTTATTACCGTCTTTTATTTTTTGTAAAAAAAAAAAAAAGAAAGAGGAAATATATCAAAGTCATAGGGTCTCTGATTTAGTAGATTAAAAGCAATGTTCTCAAAGACCCAAGTGTAGTCCTCATTTCTTAGCTCTTGATTTTTCTCTGGAGTAGAAAATGATTTAATACAAAGTCCAAAAATTATTAATTAGCAAAGAGTCAGAATTCTACTGTAATAAAATTAAAGCAAACCTTGTTTTAGTGAGAGGTTATACATGCTCTAATTATAAATGTCCACATGGAAAAAACAAGAGTGATTTTTGCATATGCTGTGGATAAGACAATACAACACCCCTTGAGAAGGAACCTCTTGGCTCAGACATCGCTTCCTGACTGGGAAGGTCTTTCTGTGCCTGCAGCTCCTACCAGGCCTCCAGGGAGCAGGTACCCTTGGGACATCGCCAGGGCTACCCGTACCTCCCCTCCTGGCTTCAGATGCGAGAATGCTCCTTGCCTCATTGTTAACCCCATTCAACACTGCCTTGTGCTCTGGGCCACAGCCTAGTTTTCAGACGTCCTAGCTTGGTGATGGTCTCTTCCATGCTGCGGAGCCTGAAATCCAGGCAGTCCATCAGCACCTGTCCTCACCAGCACTGAAACCCCCGCTGGCTGTTCCACATTGTGCAGCCTCAGACCCATCAACTGAATAGTCTACTGGAAAACTCACAAGTCCAGCGCCGGTGCCCATCGCTCATGTGTCAGTTGATTTAGCAAATCCAGGAGAAATGTTCTCTCTCTGCGAGGGGAGGTCATGTGATGCAGTGATGGGAACCATGGACGTGCATGACACGATCTGCCAGATCACCCTTACCCGTCTCCCTGTGAAACCTGGACATGTTCTGGTCCCTTGCAGCCCCCTAACCTCATAGGTTCAACAGAGGAGAACCCATGTCCCTTCTGGGTTTGCTTTGAGCCTCAAATGAGGCAGTAGGTGAAGTTCTTGGAAGACAGTAGTTGCCCAGTTAGCTTATCACTGCTGCTTTTGCCATCATTGCTGTCAGTGACTGAGGAAACAAAAAAAGTACGGGGTGGGAAAACAGTTTTACAGCTGGTAAGAGCCTGAGCCAGGCAGCTTGGCCATAAAGTCGCACTGGGTGGATGGTTAGCAAAATTGGTGCCTGGGACAATTTGAGTCGTATTAAAAAATGACTTACAGAACTTTTGAATACGTTTTTTAAAACCCATCTCTTATCATAGCTTTATATTAGAGAACAATTCTTCAGGGTAATTCTCGAGGCGGGAGGTCAGTGGACCTGCTTTCTGTGTACTCACTGATTAGATGTTCATGGAGCACTCCTCTGTCCCTCAGCTCTGCACCCAGAGGGTCCACACGTGAATCACATGTGAGTTCCGGGAATTCTTCACTTGACCAGGGAGGGGGAAAGCACAGAAAGAAGGGTTTGCCCAGTGCCTGCTGTGTGCCGTGCCTTTCGTGTTGCACCCCAGTAGTCCTGGGAGCTGATACCAGCAAACACACCCTTCTCCAGGTTGCTTCGCAACAGACAAGGAAAGTGAGGCACAGAGAGAGAGGCTGAGTGATTCATTCATCTGAAGTCACACAGCTATGATGAAGCCAGGACTCAAGCCTGGGTTATGCCAGAACGTCTAGAAGGGGAGGGAAGGTGTGCACATGAATCACTCCATTGGAAATGTCAAAAGATGCTTTATGTGACAGTGAGGTGCAAAGGGACTATGATCGCTATCCCAAGGAGAGAGGGTTTCCTTTGTCTCATGGAATTTAGGAAGAGGAGGGAAGGCCTTTAAAGAGGGAGAGGAGGGCAAGGGGGAGAGGGAGAAGGAGGAAGGGGAGGAGGACGAAGAGGACGAAAGGGAGGAGGGGGAAGAAGAGGAAGAGGGGAGGAAGGGAGGAGATCAAGAGGAGCCACCTCAGGTTGGGGCCTAGTGTGCTGTGAGTCTCATTTCTGTCTTGATCTCACAACGGTTGTTTTAATTGAGGTGCAATTTGCATGCAGTAAAATGTGCTCTATTTAGTATACAGTAGTCTGAGTTTGACAAACATTATGCCATGACACTCCCACCACTATCAAGACACAGATATTTCTGTTGCCCAAACCATCCCTCGCACCCTTTGCAGCCTCCACTCCTCTCCTGGCCCTGACCACAGCCATTTGTGTCCAAACACAATGTCTCCACCCCAGAATGTCACCTACGTGGAGTCGTACATAGTCCTTGAGACCCCTCCAGGGGACCGCCTGCAGACGAGTGCTCGTTCTTGAAACCAAAGCCTCTCTGTCTTCAGTATTTTCCCTGGGCTGTGCTTGTCAGAGCCTTACCATGGGCACTTGCAGCTGCAGACACAATTCCAATAAACCTCCACTTATTGGGATTGTTTGGATATGGTGAATTGATTCAGCTGGGCTGGTCCCAAGTGAGTCATTTGAGGGCGATCTGGGGACAGGATGGGTCCTGGCTGTGTCTGGAGAAGCTACCTGTTCCCTGTGGTGGTCCAGGCGCAGGTGGGACCTCTGGCATATCCATGGCTCCTGACCCCAATGGGGCTGCTGGTACCATGGGCGTGTGGGGGTGCTGAAGAGTCCATGCTAGGAGCAGCACCTGATCCACTAATTGTGAGGATAGAAATGCACTTGCTTGAAGAAACAGAACATAAAACTGACCATCACTACAGCAGCTGTGGCAGCACAGGGGTCTGTCCCCGATAATGAATCATTTTAGGAGTTAGAGAGGAAAGCACAAATCGCTTGATAGTCTCTGAGGAGTGAGTGAGGTGTATATGAGTGTGTGTGTGTGTGTGTGTGTGTGTCTTGATCTAGATATCTGTAAAATATAAACGTGATTGACTAAGATTAGAATTTTATCATTTTTAAGGGATGGAAATAATGGGTGTTGGAGTTGGCGGGAGGTCGGTTTAAATTTCAGATGTTCTATTCAGTAGGCTTGTAAAAAAATCATTAATGTTAGTGCAGGCTCTCTCAGCCTCTGATTTCTCATCTGTAAAATGAACTTCCCATTTCCTGCTTCACAGAATTGCTTTGGGAATTGAGTGGGATCCCTAGGGCCTAACAGTGTGCTGGGAGCATGGGAGGAGCTTGCACAGTGGCCTTGTCTTTAGGTGGTCAGCTGAGTGGTAGGAGAAGGGTGTTTCCAGAATTCTCTCTGTTCGTCAGGTGATGAAGATGCCAATTCCTGCAGCCTCACCTGGCTCACCTGAGGGTGGCCGCTTCGGCATCAGTGGGTGCTTTTCTTCTCACACGCCACTCGGTCTTTCCCTTGCCTCTGTTGATCTGTCTATTCAGATGCCGTGAAATGTGCCCACCACCCTTTCCATCTCTTGTTCCTCTCTGTTCCCCAAGGGGGCTGGTCCATGCTGCAGCACATCATCAGGACTGGGCTGAATATTGCTTCTAAGTCCCCATTTATGACTAGCAATCATAGCAGTGCTTAGTCAACTCTTACCAACTTTCATGCAGAAGAATTTTCTAGTTTCTCCTTTGAAACTAAAAAGTTTCAGGGAGGATACTGTTAGTTCTTTTGAAATGAAAAGTTACTTTTTAAGCACACCTGTCGCAAAAAGTAGAATATGGGATTCTTAGCATCAGTACCTACAAAAAGGAAAGGTTCTACATCGCTTCATAAATCTATCAGATTTGTCCTTCTTTTGCTTCAAATCAACTTTCTGTTGGAAGCAGGGCCAGTGGACAGTTCAGTGGATTACAGATCAGTGATGAGTATTTTTGGTTGCTAAGTGATTGATGATGGAGGGTGCTGAAGTGTGAGGTCAACCGTCCCTTTGGCCAGCTGATTGTTAGCTTGCCGGGGAGCACAGTTGGGCATTGCCTAATCTGTTTTCAGCCGGGATGGAAGGGATATTTTCACATATATTTTTTTGTCTTGTCCATTTTTTGAGTGACTTTTGAAATACTTTCTGAGTGCCTCTTACTCTCTTGCCTCCTTGTGGGAAAGCCACGTTTCAGTACCAGGGTTGGGGTGGAAAGAGAAGGATTCCCTGCAGGGAGGGTGGGTGAGGAAGTCTGTTGCTGCAGGTCCTCCAAGGAGACAAGAATGTCTGTTCTGTATTTTCTTCCTTCTGGTCCTTTTCCAGGCGATAAACTTCACTGGTATGTCATGCAGCGGAAGTCATTCAGAGCCATATTTATGTTTGTTGGATTTTGAACTAAGATCCGGCCACAAGGAAATCGTTGCCAGACAGTGGACAGGCTCCCTTGGGAGGGGAGGTCCTTGGTGCTGTTGGCTGGGTCTGGTGGCAACGCAAGGGAAAGGGGACACCGAATGGGATGATTTACCCTGGACTGAGATGTGGAAAGGTTCTCCTGCATCCGCAGCTGAAGAGCTATGGGATCCCCGCGAGTTACTTCCTCCCACTCTGGGATCAGGTTCTAAATTTGCAGAATGAGGGTTGATTCAGACTTCCCCATACTCCCTTTGAGATGGAAGCAAAATGTTAAAATATGTTATTTAAGGATATAAAAAGGTGGAAGGGGCAGACGAGTGGCAGGACCCCACCTTTGAGAATTCTGTCCTTACCCCACCACCTCCTCACAGCAGTGTCAGCCCTGATAGCACGTCAGGTGTCAGAGACAGAGTGGAGACTTGAAGCCCTGCAGCCTCCCTCACCTAGTAGGGGCTCCTCACCCTCCCTGCCCCTAGGAGTTCGTCAGGGCACCAGGAACCCCACCGACAACCCATGTCCAGGAACCACAGATGGGAGTTTTGTTGGCTATGTCCTTTCTCTGGTCTGGGTGCAGAAAATTACTTTCTACGTCACTTTTCCAAACCAGAACCATATTATCAGTAGCATTCTGCCATCAGTTAAGGAGGGTGTCCTTTAATGATGGATCAGCGCCTTTGGGGGCTGCAGACAACAAGGTGTGGGCTCCTGTTTGGTTTCTCATTGGCAAGACTGGCAGTCAGCCATGCAATGACCCTGCTTCCACACCCCTGTTAGGTTTCATTTCTAGGCAGGATTCTCTTTTTATTGCTCTTGTCCTGCAGCTTTTGCATTGAGTCTTAGAAAGCATAACAGTGGCAGAAAGTGTTTAGGTGAGGCTCTTTCCTATGCGCCCAGTGTAGAGGCAACAGTTTCATAGGTGAGAAGATAGACGATACAGAGGTCAGAAGACAGATATTCACCCAGCCCTGCCACTTGGAGCTGTGTGGGTTTGAGCAATGAAACGCCAACCTCACAGGTGGCAGGAGGATAAAGGAGACTGGAAATGACAGTTAGCATGGTGCCATTTGCTTGCATCTGCTGTTTGCCAGGGCTCTGTCTCATTAATATTCGTGCCCCTGGTTCCGAGCACATTGTGTCCAGATAATGTTCAAATGTCCCCTGGATATCCTGCTTCCTGCTTCATGGGCAAATGGGCTAACCTTTAGGGTCACGACTTTTGTTTTCTTTGGAATTTAGAACCCTTAAATTGGGTGACTTCATTTACTTTTCCAGTTGTGTTCATTGTCAGTTGGAGACCAGCCAGGTCAGTAGCGATGGCCGCCCTGTTTCCGCCTCTCACGAATGGGCGGACCTGGCTGTGCTGCCTGGGAAAAGGCCCAGAGAACGGGGACACCTGGGCTGCAGGTGGCCAAGGGCTGCACGGCTCTTCTACCTTCAGATCCTTGTGGGCTGTGTGTGTGTTTGGTTTGGGTTGGTGGTGGTTCTTTGCTTGTTTGTTTTGCCTGCTAAGGCAGCTGAGCTTTCCAAAATAGCTCCCCAGATGTTGTCATGTGTGAAAAAGCTCAAACTTTTAGCCTCTCACTCAATACTCACCTGGTGTCAGAAGCTGTTCTCTAATGCTAGAAATGTAAGAGAGAGCAAAATAAAGCAAACCACCTGCCCTCAATGAGCCTGAGTCCCCGTGTGTGAAGGTGCAGTTCTTCTGAATGCAAGTATGTACTCTGGATAAAAACCCAGTGAGGAAAGGGTGGTCAGGGCAGCACCTGTTGAGGAGGTGAGGGAGATGAGATGCAGAGAGGGACAGGAGCCAAAGCCCCAGGGCAGGTGCATGCTTGCAGTGGACTGCTAGGAACAGGGCAGGCAGTGAAGAGATGAGCCCAGGGAGCGGATGCCAGGCCCTGTCCACTATGGGAAGAGCCTTTAATAGTAGTTATGAGTGCTCTTACTTGGAGCCAAAGATGGAAAGCATCTTTGTGTCTTTCATTCCATTGAAAGATAGGAAGCATTCCGTTTTATAAATGTAAAACCGGGAAACTGAACAGCCTGAATGTCATGACCAGGAACGCACACAGAGTAAATGGTGGAATGGGGATCCCATCTTTAAGGATAAAGGGAAACAGCCATCTCCTTTGTCCAACTGAAATTCAAGTTCTTCCTTTTGCAAAGTGATAGCCCTTTACAAGAAAACAGGATAGGAACAGTGTGTTCCAGAGGCCCCTTCTCCTTCCCTCCCCCTGAGGCTGACTCTCCTGCCCCCACTGAAGACCACGGGGGTGTAGGTGCAGGGGGTTGTCTGTGGAGCTCCTGGGATGGCCTACCCAGAGCTCTGCACCTTTAGAAAGATCTGTGTTGCCACCGAGTGATTCAGAAGCTTGACCAGTCCTATCTTGGAATTCACCTGATAATGCTTCATATTCTTTTCCTGTCCATTTAACATTTATTGGGCATTTTCTGATGTAGAAAACTACATATGTATGTAGCAGGAAGTTTAGCAGGAGTCCAGCCTTGTCTTTGACGCTGGATAGGGCTGGACTGGACCCTCTCTGTCCCATGGCTGTGCTCTCATGTATTAATAGGAAGGTGGTTGAACACCACCTGGGCTGTCAGGATTTGATGAGACCCCGCTTGGAGGGCTCAGAATGGGCCTGACATAGATGGAGTGTATAGTCAATGGTAATGGAAATGTTGTTGTTTTTAATGCATGTATTATTATTTTAAGGTTTCTACCACTAATAAAATAGGATTATTCATACCCTCCCACAGGAGAGGGACTATCCTCTGCCTTACCATTTGGTATGGAGCCTTCTAATCATGTACTGTTCTTAGCAGGCAGGGCAGGGAGCTAGCTGAAGGATTCCACCTCAGACTGATTAATAAGCCCTTTTTGACAGCATTTTAATTTAGATTAGAAGAATTGTTTTACAACTCATTCTTGGGCTTTTTTTTTATGTCATTGTGCCAATTTATTTTAACTCAGATTTAGGGAGAAGGGTGTGGGAGTCATATAGACTTAGTAGTGTGAAATCTGTGACTGTAGTGGGTAGGCTCATGCCGCGGGCTGAGTGGCCCTGCAGTGTGTGTCCTGGCTGCCAGCCAGGTGTGGGAGGGACTGGGTTGATGGCCATACAGCACCCTCCATCGTGGGGAGGAGGAGTAGTCTTTGTCATTTTCACGGAGCAGAAGCTGTTTATCAGCACCTCCTTCTCACACTCTGAAAACAGCAAGAAGGATTTACCAGGTCTTACATTTGTTAAATTTTCCTGGTAACAGGAAATCTAAACAGAAACCAAATTAAATTGATGTTTACTTAGGGCCTATAAAGACACTCACCCCTGTGCTATGCCGTTTAATTCTCAGGTCAACCTTTTCATAGAACCATCTACCCACACCCTCATTTTATAGCCAGGAAGCTGAAGGTCAAGGTGAATGCACCAGTTGGTAGAACCCTAAGGGTGGACTCAGGGTAGAGCTGGGATTTGAACCAGTGTCCATCTGATGCCAGAGCTTCTTCAAGGGACCACTCTACTTCGCAATCGCCTAGTGATTGCATTAACAAATGGATTGCATTTTCCATTTTTGAAATTGTAGAGGTGATATTTGCACGTGCCTTATAATTTAGGCCAGTCTTTCCAGGTGTCTCCTTTGTTTAATTTGCACAGAGCTGGGTGAAGTAGGTGTTTTAGTCTCTGCCTGTTCTGAAGCCTGGTCACTCGGTGATCCCTGGTCAGAGCAATGTGAGTTCAGTGCCACCTCTTTGTGGGCAGGGCCACTGACAGAGCCTCCAGGTGTGTGCCCTCCTGGTGCTCTCTGAGCAGGTGGGCAGTGGGCCAGCAGGAGCACACAGGCCTCAGGGCCAGTGCACCTGGGTTCTAGGCCCACCTCCACCGCCTAGCAGCTGCCTGACCTTGGGCAAATTATTTATTCTCTTTGATCCTCAGTTGCTTATAGATAAACAAGAAAATAGGTCATACTGTGAAAATTAGAGAAAATGCACGATGCTCCTGTCCTGTCAATAAAAGGTACTCAGAAAACAGCAGCTGTTACTGAGGCTGTTACCTTGAATGAATCCCATGGCATATGTCCTGTCATCACTTTCCCTGCCTTGAAGACTTGGTTTATTTTCAGCATTTTGTGTAGCATTTCTACTCCCAGACCCTCCCTTCCCTAGGCTTGACTTTAGGATGGGAGTCACGGCCACTGCAGATGGGCCCATACCCCTGTGTCCACTCTCCCCACTCCTTGCTTCTCTGCATGCTTTCCCTTGGGCACGGTTGAAACAAGAAGAAAGCCTTACGTGGGCGTGTTTTCAGCACCACACCCCAGTACCTCTCAGGACTCTGTCCTAACACGTTGTCCCAGTGTTTTCAAAAAAGCCAGCAGCTGCTGACCATGGTGGTGCATCAGCCTGGAGCCCGGGGCTATGAGGCACATGCTTAGGGCAGGTCCCTCCAGAGGGCTCCTGGGCCAGGCTTGGTGACTGCTGTTAGGTAGTGGCTCACGTCTCTCAAATTCCAGGTGCCTACGCAGCGTGGGCTTCCCACCACCAGCAGCTCCCTGGCTGTGGAATGCTTGCAATTTCACAGTTGAGAAAGTAGAAGGTGGGGGAGGCCCATGGGGTGCGGCATGTGCTGACTACAAACTCCAGCTTATTTTAGGAGGCTCTTGGCAAGGACCTGCTGTGTGTGGTCGCGGCAATTGGCCAGTCAGCACATTGAGGCTCGGGAGTCCCAGAATGCCAGAGTCATGGCCATGATTAATAATAGCAGCCGATGCTTCAGCCCTTCCTGCCCACACTTTAGTTCAAAGTTTTATTTTCTTGACATTCCATGTATGGAAATCAGCGCATGAAAGTCAGCCTCAAGTGTCTGTGATCCTGAGACATTCACCAGACACCTACTTGGCCCAAAGTTGCTGTGCCAAGCAGGAAGACCCAAACCAATTCCTGTACTTTCTCTTTTCATTGAATTTCATATTGACATTTGAGCAGACATTCAGTTTTTTTTTTCCTTTTTTTTTTTTTTTTTGAGACAGAGTCTTGCTCTCTTGCCCAGGCTGGAGTGCAGTGGCACAACCACTGCTCACTACATCCTCTGCCTCGCAGGTTCAAGCAATTCTCTTGCCTCAGCCTCCTGACTAGCTGAGACTACAGGCATGCACCACCACACCTGGCTAATTTTTGTATTTTTAGTAGAGACGGGTTTCACCAAGACATTCAATTTAATAGGAATTTGCTACCCAGCACCTTGCTGATGCTCAACAAATGTTAGACAGGTCTATGAACGGAAGCTCTTCTTTGTCTAGGATGAACAGTCCATTCTTGGGGATTTATGAGCCGAGCTGGCCTCAACGTTCACAGTCGTGATGAAATTAACAATGAGCCCCAAAGGCAAGATGATTCAAAAGGTGAAGAATCCCAGAGTTCAGAATGACAATTTGTTCTGCATGGAAAGGTAGAAATGATTCAAGCACCTGAAGATGTTCATTTGAATGCCTTTTCATTGGCATCCTCCAGAGTCTATATAGAACTTTGTGATCTTAGAGGGATCTTTGTCCCTGTTTATTGTAAATCATAGTTTGAATCCATTTATTTGTTTAGACAAATGCACACACTCATTCTGAGGGTGTGAGACTTGCTTTCATCCCGGACTGAAAGCCTCTCTCTGGTTTTCTCCCCCGCAGTGCTACACACGCAGGGCCCTGTCGATGGCAGCCTTTACGCGAAGGTGAGGAAGAAAAGCTCCTCAGATCCTGGCATCCCAGGTGGCCCCCAGACCGTCCCGACCACCAACAGCCCAGACCACAGTGACCACACCTTGTCTGTCAGCAGTGACTCCGGCCACTCTACAGCCTCTGCCAGGACTGATAAGACGGAAGAGCGCCTGGCTCCAGGAACCAGGAGGGGCCTGAGCGCCCAGGAGAAGGCCGAGTTGGACCAGCTGCTCAGTGGCTTTGGCCTGGAGGATCCTGGAAGCTCCCTCAAGGAAATGACTGATGCTCGAAGCAAGTACAGTGGGACTCGCCACGTGGTGCCGGCCCAGGTTCATGTGAATGGAGACGCTGCTCTGAAGGACCGGGAGACGGACATTCTGGATGACGAGATGCCCCACCACGACCTGCACAGTGTGGACAGCCTTGGGACCCTATCCTCCTCGGAAGGGCCGCAGTCGGCCCACCTGGGTCCCTTCACCTGCCACAAGAGCAGCCAGAATTCACTCCTATCTGACGGTTTTGGGAACAACGTTGGTGAAGATCCGCAGGGCACCCTTGTTCCGGACCTGGGCCTTGGCATGGACGGCCCCTATGAGCGGGAGCGGACTTTCGGAAGTCGAGAACCCAAGCAGCCCCAGCCCCTGCTGAGAAAGCCCTCAGTGTCCTCTCAGATGCAGGCCTACGGGCAGAGCAGCTACTCCACACAGACCTGGGTGCGCCAGCAGCAGATGGTTGTAGCTCACCAGTATAGCTTCGCCCCCGATGGGGAAGCCCGGCTGGTGAGCCGCGGCCCTGCAGACAATCCCGGCCTCGTCCAGGCCCAGCCCAGAGTCCCACTCACCCCCACCCGAGGGACCAGCAGTAGGGTGGCTGTCCAGAGGGGTGTAGGCAGTGGGCCACACCCCTCTGACACACAGCAGCCCTCTCCCAGCAAAGCGTTCAAACCCAGGTTTCCAGGCGACCAGGTTATGAATGGAGCTGGCCCAGAGCTGAGCACAGGCCCCTCCCCAGGCTCGCCCACCCTGGACATCGACCAGTCCATCGAACAGCTCAACAGGCTGATCCTGGAGCTGGATCCCACCTTCGAACCCATCCCTACCCACATGAATGCCCTCGGTAGCCAGGCCAATGGCTCTGTGTCTCCGGACAGCGTGGGAGGCGGGCTCCGGGCAAGCAGCAGACTGCCTGACACAGGAGAGGGCCCCAACAGGGCCCCTGGGCGGCAAGGTGAGCTGGGGCTCCACGGGAGGTGCTCCACGGGAGGCTAATGTGTGATGAGAAATCAGCCTAGTAGGTTCGCTTTTGGCAAAACCCACAAGGGAGGGACATTTCCCTTGCAGTTTCAACTCTCGTGAATTTTGGCCTAGGATCCAAATGCTGTCAGGCTGGTGTGGTCCCTTGGTGGGAGATTTGGAGGGTGGGAGAACCAGGCAGAAGACCTGTTGTTAACGTCAGTGCAGGGGCAGGGACAGCCCCTCATGCCTTCATTGCAGAGTGGGCTTAACAGTGAAACCGTTCTCCCTTCATGAATGCTGGTGGATTTACGAAGGAAGCATACTTACTTCTGTCCTTGTGGTATAGATCAGGGCTTTGTGGAAAAATGCCAGCTACTTCAGTGGGGCTGAAGGTTGGGGATGAAGAGGACTGCTGAGCCCTCAGACAGCTTTGTCACAAGGAAGTGATTCAGCAGTGGTGGTATAAAAATGTTCTGATTACAAATACACGTGTCAGAGTTGGCCATGGTGGTGTCGGGGGACTGGTTATGGAAGGCAGTGGCTGGGTGGAGGCTCGGGGTCCACAAGGGGTTCTACCACGGAGAGCAGCTTAGTGATGGGAGGGGCTTGGGGGAGCAGGCTCATGGGTGAGGGGACTGAGAGCTGTGGTGGGGCCCAGAGCCATGGGGCCAGGTGCAGGGGCCTCCTGGGGATGCCCCAAAACCAGGTGGGGGTCATGCTAACTGCAGGGAGGCCAAGACTGCACGTGTCCTTTTCCCCTGAGGCTGGTGGTTTAGAAACCAGCACAGGGCCTTTCTGCCTAGCTTTGAGGCCTGGGAAGAACCAGGGCTGGGAGTGGTGGACAGGCAGCGACCTCTGCCTAGGTCACAGCAGCACTGTCTTCAAGCTGCATCGATGTAATGGGGCAAATTGCATGTTGGGACCAGATTACTATACAGTGTTCTTTCTGTTGGGAGGTCATGAAAGCCGAGGGGACCAGAGAGCTGGAGGTGGTCATGTCGGCCAGGGAAGACACTCAGCAGGCAGAGAAGGGCACTGAAACGGAGCAAGGTTGTCTCAGTAGGGGACTGTGTGGGTGAGATCATGTGGTCTGGAAGCTCCTGCACAGAGGTGCACGCCAGGGGAGGGCAGCCAGGCTGTAGCGGCTATGCCTGGGGGCCGCTGGGAGGCTACAGGAGGTGGAGAGACGGAGCTGTGTTCTGGGAGCCCTGGCAGTGATATGCAGGGACCAGGACCCAAGGATAACCTTGAGCCAGAGAGTGTGGCATCCATATGATGCCAGGGCCTCCCACATTGGCACGTTGGGGTGTGTTGGCAAATGGGGGCCGCTGGCTCCTTAGAGGGACTTGCCTCTAAAAGTGAAGACCAGAGAGGTAAAGGACGAGGGAGAATATGGCTATGTGACACCGTGCATGTGATTCCCACCATGGGCTGGTAACACTGATGAGAGATGCTACCATTTATGCCCACGTGGTTCTTGGTTTAGGTGTGCTGGCCCATGTCGTCATCCTAAGCACCTTGGCTGCAGGCACCAGTCCCTGCCTTATAGTCGTGTTGACGGAGATGTCAGTAGGTTACATGGCCCGCCCAGGTTCACATGGGACCGGCGTAGTAGAGCAAATGTCTGTGCCCTGCGGTGTGGACTCAGTGTCTCCAGCCTCTTTGGAGTCACACAGGTGAGGACTGCAGTCCCAACTCAGGTGTGGGGTGGCCTGCGGGAAGGAGCACACGCTCTGCAGATGTTGATCCTGGTGTCAGGTCTGAGTGTGCTGTGGGCTGCCTGAGTGACGCACATGTGTAAAGGGCAGTGTCTCTGTGAATTTCTCTTCACTCCATCTGTGAGAAGGAAACCCTATCCCAGTGCCTGGCCCAGGGAAGGTGTGAAGAAAGGCTCGTCCACATCCACCTCTCACTTACTAGGGGTGTGACTGAGCAAACAGCTGTCATTCCAGCCTACCTGAGTAACTCCGTCTTTGTATGTCCTGAGCTGGGAGTTTGAAGGAGCCTGGAGAGTCCCCCATGAGTAGATTATTGGACTTTACAATACAGCTGTATAGCAACCACTACACCACAGCAGGGTAGCAGTTCCTGAACAATAGGTCCAGGTTGATGCATTAAACAAATATATTTGGGAAATTCTGAGTTTACAAAAAAGGCTCCAATGAGAACAAAACTATCTGCAGTATCACAGCTGACTTACTTCACCAAACCTTCTTGAAAGAAGTTACTTGGAAACATTAAAATCAGAAGTCTTTTCTCCTGGATAACAATCTCATGTAGATTTGGAGGAGGCTGGAGGCATCTGAGTGTATGTGGAGAAGAGGACTCCATGGCTTAGGTTAACATATAGTGGTCTCTTGAGGTTAATATGTCTTCCAATTGATTGAATTCAATCCTTAGTGATTCCCCGTTCTTGCTGCAAATAAACAGTTATAAGGCCTGGAGTTTTAGAAAGCCACATCATATTATTCACCCTCAGATTGGCTGTTTTTAAATTACTTGGTAAACTCATTATTTATTTATTTTTATTTTTATTTATTTATTTTTTTGAGACAGAGTCTCACTCTGTCGCCCAGGCTGGAGTGCAATGATGTGATCTCAGCTCACTGCAAGCTCCGCCTCCCAGGTTCATGCCATTCTCCTGCCTCAACCCAGTAGCTGGGACTACAGGCACCCGCTACCGTGCCCGGCTAATTTTTTGTATTTTTAATAGAGATGGGGATTCACCGTGTTAGCCAGGATGGTCTTGATCTACTGACCTTGTGATGTCTGCCTTGGCCTCCCAAAGTGCTGGGATTACAGGCGTGAGTTACCGCTCCCAGCCAAACTGATTACTTTAATAATAATTTTTTTTTTTTTTTTGAGTCTTGCTCTGTCACCCAGGCTGGAGTGCAGTGGCACAATCTCGGCTCACTGCAACCTCCGCCTCCCGGGTTCAAATGATTCTCCTGCCTCAGCCTGCCGAGTAGCTGGGACTACAGGCGCGCACCTCCATGCCCGGCTAATTTTTGTATTTTTAGTAGAGATGGGGTTTCACCATATTGGCCAAGCTGGTCTTGAACTCCCAACCTCGCGATATGCCCACCTCGGCCTCCCAAAATGCTGAGATTATAAGCGTGAGCCACTGTGCCCAACCCAGTAACACATTTTGATTTTGATTTTAGATCCTCTTTAATTCATTTTATTATAAAAGTTATTTAGTTACCATTTTGAAGTTGAAGGACTTTCATATCTCAGCAATAGACCAGTAAAATTCAGTGTATATTTGGGTATTGACAATACAAATGTAAAGTATTTATTAATCTATGCATATTTGACAGGCATCTCGGACCATTTGTCCATTTTTTTCTAGCGTCAGAACTAAAAAGATGTCAGAAGATTAGATATAAGCAAAACCGGATACCAGTTTCCCCAGAGCTTTTTAAAATTGGGAAGTGACCTTCTTGTAGGAACCCTGACACACGTGAGCAACTGTCCATGAGCAGTGATGAATGGACACTGAAGGGTTAGCTGCAGCGTTGGAAACAGGGCAGAGGGAGCCGTGCCTTTCCTGGGAGCTCTGCTTCCTCTTCCAGGACGTGCCTCTTGTGCTAGGTAAGCACCAAGCTGGGAGATGCAGCAAGCCTTGAGACTTGCACTTCATTTAGTGTAAAAAGCCTGCACAGTGTAGAGGTGATCTCTGAACAGACTGCATGGCAGGCTTTTGGATCTCAGTCCAGGACTTTCTGACCTGATAGAAATCCCTTTAAAAATTGCTCACTGGGCTGAGGGAGGCAGATCACCTGAGGTCAGGAGTTCGAGACCAGCCCGGTCCACATGGCAAAACCCTGTCTCTACTAAAGTTAAAAAATTAGCCTGGCGTGGTCATGCCTGTAATCCCAGCTACTTGGGAGGCTGAGGCAGGAGAATCACTTGAACCCAGGAGGCAGAGATTGCAGCGAACTGAGATTGCGCCACTGTACTCCAGCTTAGGTGACAGAGCAAACACTCTGGCTCAAAAAAAAAAAAAAAAAATTACTTACTTCTACAGCTCTCAGGCACTGCAGCTAAGCAGGGAAGGAATCGTTTCTTTCCTCCCTGGCAGGTATAGAAAACACTGGAACTCTTTTTGATTTGAGTATTGACATTTGAGTATTGACATTTCTCAATAGGAAGTGGCTACTTTGGCAAGCAGCAGAAAACAAAAATCACTAGATCCTAGCAGGGACAAGTGTGGTAGCAAAGCAGCTG
Organism: Papio anubis; assembly: GCF_008728515.1. Taxonomy (NCBI): domain Eukaryota; kingdom Metazoa; phylum Chordata; class Mammalia; order Primates; family Cercopithecidae; genus Papio; species Papio anubis. The sequence goes on along the minus strand of NC_044979.1, from coordinate 117,108,163 downwards.
GTTCCGAGTCCCTGGGACATCGTCAGAAGGTTGGGGATGCTGCTGGAGTGCCTGCGCTTTGAAGGCATCTTAGATCCCCCAACCCATATCCATCTCCTCAGCCGGCCAAAGGAGACCAGGGCTGCTGAGCTAGAGTCCTCCTCTTTCAGCTTAGCTCCACATGTGAATAGGAAGGATCCTGGCATGTCTGAAAGGCTCATGACATGCCCAGAATGGTCCCATCACTTACCCTGCAAGGGGAATCATTTCCACATCTGTGTGTGTGAGGGTCAGCCCCATAGATGGTGCGGCATTGCCTGACTGACTGGAGACTCTCTTGAGTCTCACTCACAAGGGGAAACTGTAGACTGGAAGTTCTGAGAGCGCCATGTCTACATGAGCCCCTTCTTGCTGGGCTGCCTTCCATCTCATCCCTGGACACAGACTGCTACACAGCTTTCTTAATTCTGACGGTAGATGAAGATTTGTCACAGAGACCTCAGCATCCTGAAGTTACCAGAGCCTTTCACTATTTGCAGATTATGTCCTCATTATGAGAAAGACCACCACTTGTGGTAGAGAGTTGGGAAGAGCATTGCCCAGTGCACCTCTGGGGGACTTCTGGGTATTCTGCATTATTTATGAGATGAAAATTATATGTGAAGGCTAAGTATTTACTGAGAAAGTCTTTTATACGAGCACGATGATAATAATGGTGGTTCTGCTGCTGATGGTAGTGATGATCATGGTGATGATCATGGTGATGATGATGGTGGTGATGATGATGATGATGATGTTGATGGTGATGATGACTGTGATGGTGCTGGTGATGGTGATGATGACAATGGTGATGGAGATGATGTTGATGGTGGTGATGCTGATGGTGGTGATGGTGATGGTGATGATGGTGATGACTCTGATGATGGTGGTGATGTTGATGGTGATGATGATGTTAATGGTGGTAATGGTGATGGTGATAATGGTGATAGTGATGGTGATGATGGTGATGACTGTGGTGATGTTGATGGTGATGGTGACAGTGATGATGGTGATGACTGTGATGATGGTGATGATGCTGATGGTGATGATGATGGTTTGGTGATGGTGATGATGACGGTGATGAATGTAATGATAGTGATGATGTTTATGGTGGTGTTAGTGATGGTGATGTTGATGATGTTGGAAATAGTAAGAACTGTTACTCTGAGTGCCTGAGTGCCTACACTGTTTTAAGTACTTTCATTTTCACTGGGACACATAACAGATCTCTCATCTCTCTGACTGCACCCCATGGCCATGTCCTAATTCCACTAAACTCACCCTCTTACACCAGGCAGCAAACCTCTTGAGGGAAGTGCTCATTATTTTTTTTCCCTGGCATGCAGGAAGAGTTCGACATATGTTTGCAGATATAGGGGTCTGGGACAGGCGGAACTGCAGATGATCGTTTCGAGACCAGAATTGCTCTGCTGAATGGGCACTGAGGAGGATTTATCACTGGACAGTGTAGGGTAGCCCTGCCCACCCACAAGACCAGAGAGAGGCTGTCCAGAGGTGGGATATCACAAAGCTCTGGTGGCTGAGACCTGGGCGCTCTCTGTGCCAGTGAGCACAGTTTTATGTCCTTCTTGTAGAATGGGTGAGATTCAGGGAGTTGGTTCGGGGGCATTTTGCTCCCCACAAGTGTCCGCCAGCCATGAGGCCCTGCTCCCTCACTCTGATCTGACTTCTGCCACCATCAGTGTTTTGTGGAAGAGGCCCTGGGTGCTGCTTCCAGGCTGATTGTCCCCGCCCCACTCTAGGTCTCAGCCTGGTTTCAGCCTGCACTGGGTGCTGCTTCCAGGCTCATTGTCCCCGCCCCACTCTGGGTCTCAGCCTGGTTTCAACCTGCACGTGGTGGGTTTTTTGCATCATACCCTTTTAAGTGGGGGAAGATTTCAACTGATGATATCCCAGTAACAAAAGAAATGACTCAACCTGTGAAATTTATGATTCCATGGGTGGCAGAAAGCCAGTTCTGTGGGTTTTTTTTTTCATACCTTGAGGGCTCTTTGCTTCATGTTGTCAAAATATTTTATTCATGTTACATCAACCTCCACCCTGTGACGACAGGAACCTGGCAGGCCCTGTTCTGCTTGCAGACAGTGCTGTGGCATTCCCACCAGGCATTCAATGTCCCTCCCAGACTCGGCACCTGCTCTGTTAGTGCTAACCCATGGCTGATAACCTGTGCATCCTAAAGAAAGTTCAGAGCAATGGAAACTGTCAGCTTTTAATAGTTGACCATGGGGAGCCCGTTGATTTAAATTGTGTGCTAAACCCCAACCAAAAGAACCAAATGTGAAAGCTGGAAGAGCGCTTTAGGGTTCAGAAAGCAGGTCATCTGCAAGCTCTGATTGCGTGGCAGAAGGCTCACAGCCTCACAAAGTGGAGACATGCAGACAGTCCCATCTCATTTCAACTCCAGAGTTGGGGAACGTGCCGGGGGTGCTCAGCCAGAGCCTCTCAGCCAGGCCTTGTGAGGCAGAGGGATCCTTACCAGACAGACGGTCTGGAGGAGAGGCGGACTGCGAGAAAGCATAGTGTGCCAGGGAAGTTCAGTGCTGGGAAGTGAGGCTGGAGATGTAGATAGGCTCCACCATGGAGGGCCAGGATGGGGGCCAAGGGGCATGGCTCTTCCCTGAGGGCAGAGGCGAGCCTCGGAATCTTGGGCTGGGCCCTCGCTTCCTCTCCTCCCCTCCCCTCCTCTCCTCTCCTCTCCTCTCCTCTCTCCTTTTTGTTACCAGAAGAGAAGGCACTGAGAAGGTGCACTGAGCCCGGGAGCTCCATTAGGGGCGCAGAGACAATGGAGGATAACATTTAGGCAGCATGGGGGTGCCATGGGGGTGGCACTGGCCTCCAACTCTGCAGAGGAAGAATCTCAGGAGAGAGGGAGGGAAGTGAATAAGTGGGCCCCAGCGCCTGCCCCCCCAGCAGCTGGACATTGGAAGAATGAAGAGGCCTTGGATTTGGCTGTTAGTGATCTGGATATGGGGGTTTCAGAGCCATGCTGGGGACACAGGGGATCCACGGTACTTTCTAAAGGTCCAGGTGTCGTTATTTCTGTACTGTGTGTTATAACTGAGCAGTCCCCAGTTACGGGCGTCACCTTGCCAGTGCCAGACCCTCGGCGCATGGGGGAAAACACCAGCATGCGCATCTGGGGTGGAGGATGGAGGATTGACTGCAGCACCAAGCATAGACACTCCTGGAGCCCTCCAAGGACTCAGGCGTCAGCAAGAGACCAGGTCTCATGCCAGCACGTCCGCCTTTTGGGGGCTGTCTTTGGATGGTCACAGTCAGCCCAGGCTCACCTTTTCTCTGAGAGGTTTCCCTTGGCCACTGCACCCTCCAAGCAGCTGGGTGAGGTCCTAGGACCCAGGTCTTATAAGAGGGACTTCCTGGTACTCACATCAGAGAACCAGGGTAAAGGAGGTCTGGGAGCCGAGGAGCCAGGGCCCCTGGCACTGGACATGTGTCCACGAGGGACTCTTACTCTCTGTTTGCTACCACGGGCAAAACAAGGTTTTTTCTCCATCTGTGAGCGTCAGTCTCTGGAGGTGGCTGAGAGAAATGGGATATTTATGTGCCTTGAGAGCTCTAAAAAGAGACTCCTGCCCAAGGGTCAGGACTCCACACAGCTCCTCTCGACTTCAGACCCTGATGCTTTAGGGCCATGGATATGAACAAGCCATGTGTATGTGAGTGCACATTTAATAACCGAGTCAGCCCACTGCACTACAGGGAGCTCTGTGGGTGTCCAATTCGGAAAACATTTTAGAATGAGAAACTCAAGTCTGCTCTGGGAAACTGCCATTGCAGTGACTTTCTTTTATTGCATAAAACCAACTTTGAAATTTTAGAGTTGATGAATCATTTCCATTTGCCCCAGAGACTCTCACTCTGCAAAGCAGGGGGACTTGGTTTCCCACCCCGCCACTTTGGTGGGCGCTCTGAAGACACTGCTGAGAGGCTCGGGCCACAGAGGAGAAGGTGCTATCTGGGCCTTCTGGGACTTTGAGGTGTGGATTGCAGATCATCTTCTGCTCAGCCTACACTGCCCGTGATAGCCACAGCAAGAGATCTTCACTGGCTCAGGCCCAAAATGAAGTATTGTTTCCATAACAGATACCTTCTAATGCCATCTTTACTCTCCTGAGATGAAAGTCATCATAGCTAATATAACCTTCTTAAGCACATACTAAAAACTAAATTTAACGTGCTAACACTCATGTCAAAGGAAAAATAAAAATAAAGTAATTCACAATAAAGTCATTTGCATTTTGAGATGAAAATCTTTGGTCCGGCCCACACTGGAAAACAGAAATCATCCCTCAGTTTTAAAAAATACTCATTAATTTTTTAGTGTGGTGAAATACACATAACATAAAATTTAGCATTTTAATCATTTTTAAGTGTACTGTTCAGTGGTAGTGAAGACATTTGCATTGCTGTGCAACCATCATTAGTATCCAGTTTCAGAAATTTGTCATCATCCCAAAGGGAAACGTTATACCCCTTGAAGTCACTTCCCGTCCACACCTCCTCCCCAAGCCCCTGACACTCACTCATCCCCTCCTGTCTCTGGGGATGTGCCTACTGTGGGCATTTTACATAAATGGCATCACACTATATGTGCCTTTTGTGGCTGACTCCTGTGACGTGTTGTGTGATGTTTTCAAGCCAGATGTGTTATAGCCCATGTGGGAACTTCAGTACTGTTTATGGCAGAGCAATATTCCACAGCAGGAATAGAGCACAGTTTGTTTATCCATTCCTCTCTCGATGGAGACCTGGGTCGTTTCCACCTTTGGCCTTGGTGAATGGTGATGCTGTGATCATGGGTGTGCCCGTGTTTGTCTGAACACCTGCTTTCAGTTGTTTGGGGCGTTGCTCAGGAGAGGGGTTGCTAGGTCCTGTGGCAGCTCTGTAACTTGTTGGGGAACTGGTGGGTCCTATGGCTGCTCCTAACTTGTTGGACAACTTCCCCCCTGATGCTTGAAAGTCATTTGGCATCACCAGGTCTCTGGCGTGTTTCATTTGTCCCCAGAAGCGCTGCCTGAGCTGCACTGGAAGTGGGCTGGTCTGTGTGATCCTAACAGCCTGAGTGCTGGCTCAGGGGAGCTGCTAATTTATGGAATCCTAGGTAGGTGGTGGTAGAATTCTCTCCCTTTGTCAGGGTGGAGCAGTTTTATAACAACTCCACAGCAACATGGCTTTCTTCCAGTCATGCCACATGTCCACTGCATTGTGGCTTGATGTGGGCCTCATGCCGGGGCCTGGGATGAGGGGTGAGCCCTCTTCGTGCACCCAAGGCTGCCCACACTCCTGAGAGCACTCCCTGCTCCCATGGCCTCTGCCAGAAGTCACCGGCTGCGTCACTCCCCAGAGTTCATCAGCCAGGTGGACCCGTGGCCACACTTACGTTCAGCGCAGCCCATGTGGCCCTGAAGGTGGACAGCCCTTGTATCCGTCCTGAGGCACGGGATAGTAAACACCATGGTGATTAAAAGAGGAAATGTTGGCCGGGCACCGCGGCTTATGCCTGTCATCCCAACACTTTGGGAGGCTGAGGTGGGTGGATCACAAAGTCAGGATTTCAAGACTAGCCTGGCCAATATGGTGAAACCCCGTCTCTACTAAAAAATACGACAATTAGCCGGGGATGGTGGCGCGTGCCTGTAGTCCCAGCTACTCAGGAAGCTGAGGCAGGAGAATCACTGGAACTTGGGAGGCAGAGGTTGCAGTGAGCCGAGATCACACCATTGCACTCCAGCTTGGGTGACAGAGCAAGATTCCGTCAGAAGAAAAACAAACAAACAAAAAAAGGCGAAGTGTTTGGGGAAGAGGCCAGTAAGGTCACGTGATGGGGGTGATCCAAAAGGAAAACCAATCCCTGTGAACAGGCAGGAATTGAAGCCCGTACAGAAGCTCCGTTGATGGGGTCTTCGGGGTCTTTGAAGCAGGGCAGTGTGTGAGGCAGGCGGGGGTCCCCCTTCTGTGGTTTGCAGCTTTTCACATCTGCACGTTAGGTTACAGTTGACTTACAAAACACCGGGTATTGCTGACATTTCTCATGTTGGAGGGCTTCGTTGTTTGGACATATCATTTCCCTTTTAAATATGCCGCCTTAGAAGAAATGCCACCACCTAGCCTTGGATTTCAGTGTTTCCCAGTGGAAAGAATTTTCAATTTTGCAATCTAAAATATGGGATTCTCTCCCTTCACCTTCTGTTGCAGTTTTGCCGGCGCCCACCCGTTCTCTTAGAATCAGGGTTAGGCATGGAGACAGCGCGACTGAGGGAGGGTGGGCCTGGGACGGGAAGGCTCTTCCCTGGGTTGATCTTGATATGTCCGTCAGAACCCTGGCTAATGATTTCCTAACACATTACTTTGTGAAAAAATGCAAGTTGCACAGCTCTTTAAGGCTATGCCCTCCAGGTGGAAGGGGCTGGTCAATCAGTCCTGTTTCAGTTTTGGGAGAAGGCTCCTAAAACCATTTCTGGGAGCATTTCAACCGGGAATAGTGTTGGGGCATCCTTGTCATGCCACCTTGCCTCCTTTTACGCACTCTCTTGAAAAGATTCGTGGGTGTGTGTGAATGAGCTGAAGTCCGGAGGCCTCAAGTTCACCATGAAGCAGTCTTTGCCCGTGATTTGTTTTCACTCCTTGGAATGCAAGGAGCTTCCAGAGCCTATCAGGCACACCTGTGTGATGTCGCACTTCATTCCTAGAGGACCATATCAAGATAAATCAGTAGCTTATGGGGACTTTACGTTCTAATGCCAGATAGAAAATGAAAGAAGACATGTTTTAAAATAGGTAATGTTCTAGCATGTCGTGAGTTTTCATCTGTTCTTTTTATTTTTTAAATTAATTAATTAATTTATTATTTGAGATAGGATCTCACTCTGTCACCCAGGCTGGAGTGCAGTTGGTGTGATCACAGCTCACTGCATCCTTGACCTCCTGGGCTCAATTGATCCTCTCGCCTCAGCCTCCAGCGTAGCTAGGACGACAGGCGTGTGCCACCATGCCTGGTTAATTTTTTTTGTATTTTTCTGTAGAGACAGGGTTTCATCATGTTGCCCAGGCTGATCTGGAACTTCTGGACTCAAATGATCCGCCCTCCTCAGCCTCTCAGAGTGCTGGGATTATAAGCATGAGCCACGGTGCCTGGCCCCGTTTTTTCTATGTTTTAATTAACTTATTTATCATTGTATATATTTAAGGTGTTTAACATGATATTTTGTTATACCTGTACATAGGGAGAGGACCACTACAGTCAAACAAATGGACATATCCACCACTTTACCTACTTACTTTTGTGTAAGAGCACTGAAGGTCTACTCTCTTAGTCAATATTGCATCCTGAAGATTTGCTCCAGGAGCGGATTCCATCTCTTAGAACAGGGGTTGGACACCTTGGCTTGCATGTTGGAGTCACCTGGGGAGCTTTAAAAGTGCAGATGCTAAAAATGCGGGTACCTGCTTCTACCTCTGGTGGGTGGCAGATTGAGTTGGCCCTGGTGGGGCCTGGATGTCAGACTTGCTTTAAAAACTCTCCCCAAATAATGCAGTGCAAATTCAGGGTTGAGACCTGCTGTGATTCTTGAGCTTGGTTGTGTGTTGGAAACACTAGGGAGTTTTTAAAAAGACTGACACTTAGGTCTAACCGCTGGAGGATCTGACTTCATGGGTGAGGCCCGAGCTTCAGGATTTTAGTGATAAAAGGTGGACAATGGCCTTTGAGAACCACTGTTGTATATTTGCAGTTCTGTTGTGTATTTGCAGTTCTCAACTTAGGTGCGTGTCCCAGCCTCCAGGAGAGCTGGCCCTTGGCTCATTGAGGCTGGAGCGTGCCGCAGGGTGGTTCTGACGAGAGCAGGATTTGTGACCCTGCTGTGGGATTTAGAGGACAGCCAATAGTCACGCATCGGTTATCAGAGGCAGAGGCAGGCGATCCCATGGGCTGCCTTCCACCTGGGCGGTGGCTTTATTTCACCAGCGCAGAGTGGACTGTGTGACCCCACAGTGGAGAGAATGCGGTGACATGAAGTTTATGAGTGGGCAGCATGGTGGGTGTCTGCTCCTGGACACTTGACCCATCTTCCTTCCCTTCCCCCCTTACACTTCCTGGGAGAGGCTCAGGGCCTGGGATCTGCTGTGCGCTGGCAAAGATCAGTCTCCAAGAGCAGTCTGAATCACAGAATCACAGTTCAGGGTCAACATAAGTACTGACTTACCAATCAGGATGTGCTAAGTCACACTCTCAATTAGTTTACATAATTGGGAGTTCAGTGTATTTGGACAAAGTGGAAAGTTGTGCAAGAGCTTTGTGGGTGTTTTAAACAAAATTTAAAAAACATTTTCTGGCTAAGTGATCTGAGAAGCCCTCTCCTGCACTTCAGACTGCTCAGGGGTGAATTGATGGCAACAGTGCTAACCCCCAGGCTGGGCTGAGTTCAGTCCTGCATGTGTTTAGTGCAGCACCCGACGTCTTGGCCTGAATCCCTGATTCTCCAGGGCTCTGACAGCGATGCATCCCCTTCTCACGAGGCCCCCGGGGGTCCCCAGTCAAGGACTGGCTTTCCTGCTCTTCCCTCGGAGCACATGAGGATTACCTGTCAGGACCGTCCTCCACCCTGTCATGGTGGCTTTGGATAAGGCACCTCATAGGATGCACCTGGGGCTGAGGCCCCACCATCCCCAGTTCCCCCTGTGGGGCCGGAATGACTGAGCATCCTCCTGCCTCCCAGGCTTGGTGTCCTTTTGCACCCTGTGGTGAATCCCAGATCCTGGGCATGGCAGAGTCTCAGGTGACCCTGCGCAGCCTGCTGGCTGGCCAGCCCTTAGCACGTTTCCTTATCTGTCCTTGATGCCAGCTCCACCCGTGAATAGCAGTGAGACTGCTAAATGAGGAAACATGCTGGTCTTTGGGAGTGGCAGTGTGGGGGACTCTGGGGTATGTGTCCCATGTTACACTCGAGGTCAGATGGTTCCCGAGGCTCTGGGTGGGTAGCACCCAGTGTCTGGAGGAAAGGAGGCTTGGGTGAAGACAGCTGAATGCCCGGTGTAGGGACTGGCCAAGGAGGTGGGCAGCATCCAGTCACTTGACCTTTGGAGACCACGTCACCATGCCATGTTTTGGTGGACAATAAGCGTGTCACCACGACAAGAGGGGCACAAGACTATGTAAAGAAAAAGCCGCTGCCTGTCCCTCCCTCCACAGAGACCCCAGCTGCATGGAGTGGGTGAAGCTGCACATCGCCCGTAGATCACCGGGGTCTAGATTCACCAGGGGTCTCAAGGAGCCTGAGATTCCTGCACTGAGTACTCACGGCCTTTGTAAGGAGAGGATGCAGGATTTTTTTTTTTTTTTTTTTTTTCTGGCTGGGAACCAGCAGGGAAGTAAGGGCAGCTCTTCCCCAGCACCTGGGCCTCAGGCTGGGAGCAGGGTGGGCACAGGTGTGAGAGAGCAGAGAGAGCAGGGTGTGGGTGCCATGGGTGCAGGCAGATGCAAGTGTCCCCCCCCCAGGGCTTTGGGAGCTCCCCTTTGCCCATGAACAGCCCTGTATGGGAGCTTGGGTTTTGTTCCCTTTCTCTTCGCTTTTTCTGAGAAGGGGTACCTTGGGGAGCCAGGGGTGGGAAGGCGGATCGCCCAGAGCTCCGCAGGTGCTCCTCAGTGCTGGCAAGGTCCTTCTTGTCCCCTTATCAGCTCCTCCCAGAGATGACAGCCGTCTGTGTGGTGGCAGCTCTCTCCTGCTCCCATGAGGTCTCCTTTTTCTTCTCTTTTCCTGGATTTGACTTCTTACCAGAAAAATATATAGGCATGGCCAGTTTTGTAGGTAGTGTTCGGAGAATAGGTCTTAACAATATCATTATTCAGTTCATGATTTCATTGTTCAAACTGCCCAGTCTCATTGCATTACAGCCAGTTCTTTGCCGTACCTTGGAATTTTTTTGTTTTTCATGTGTGGTTTTTGTTTGTTTGTTTCCTGTTGATGCACATAATGTAATATTCTCGGTGAAGGCTGTTACCTCTCCTTTCTGCAGGTGTGAGTGGGAAGGGCCGCAGGTTGCGGAGTGAGTCCTGAGGCTACACTGCTGGCCTCTGCAGTTTTACCAGAAGCTCAAGGATAGGATGGGCATAGGAGGGGGCCCCTCGTGGTCCCAAGCAAGACCAGGGCAGCTGAGGAGGGTGGAGGAGGAGGGGTGCTGGGCTGTGGTAGGAGGGAGGCCAGGGGACAGGAGGAGACTGTTTCAGGTGCTGGTCATTTCACGTTGATGTGAAGTGTGTAAGAAGTAATTGATGGACTCAAATAATTAAATGATTCCCTTGGGGAGTGCTCAGGAATTAAGCCTCAGTGTGGAAAAAGAAATGTAAAAGTCACGTGTGTCTTCATTGAGGTATGTGGCTCTTCACAGGTTCCAGGGAGCTTCCATATGTTTCTATATGTTTTTCTAATCTTCTGCAATGACATACATTAGCTTTATCATCAGAAAGAACATCGACTAAAGAAAACTATAAATCAGTCACTTTGGAAGAAGGGAGAGTTTTACTAAGTGCTAGGGCCTCCTTTGGGTATAATTCAGAAGTCAGTGATTCAGGGCCCGGGCTCCTAACCTGTGGCCTGGGCTCACCTGTTCACCCCTCACCTCCTTACCTCTCAGGGCCAGGGCTCCTAACAGGTGGCCCAGGGCTCACCTATTCACGCCTCACCTCTTCACCCCTTCAGAGCTCACCGACTTAGCAAAGAAGTACTGAACCCTCAGGGTGTCTCAGCATGGACAGACTTTGGAGCTGAATAAGACCTGATCCTTGTCCCCACCTGGGACAGCTGGCTGCTCCTGCCTCTGTCCACAGAAAGGGATCCAAGAGCTCTCTGAGCTGGCAGTGCAGAGGTATGGAGCTTGCTGTTTATGCAGACCTTCTCTGGAGAGGTGAGCAGTGATCCTGGTAGGCAGCATACCAGAGCTAGCAAATGAACCACCTGAGGAAATGTCCCCAGGGCTGTGGCCTCTCACAGGTCACCCAGACATCAGAGTGTGAGGCAAAAGTGCTTTGCTCCTCCCACCTCTGCCCCACCTGCAGCCACGTGGAAAGAGTGGTTCTGGAAGTCCCTGCTGTAACTTTGGTGTGGCACATGGGCCGTGGGCTCAGTGTGTACACTTGAGACCCAGCCCCAGTCACCACTGCCATGGGGTCACCTGTGGACCCTGGGGTCGGGCTAGTCAGAACAGTGGATGGGATGAAGAGCTGGGGGTTTTGAGTAGAGGGGCAGCTGTCAGTGAGAAGAGGGTGCCTTTGGCTGCACCTACCCCTGGAAATGAGCCAGGAACCAGCTCCCCTACGGTGGAGATCCTGATGGGTGGTCTTGTCCTGGAGAAGGGGCCAGGATGGAAAGGATGGGTTTCCAGGAACAGTCAGCGCCCTGGTTTCCTGACAGGCAGCTCTCGGGTGGGAAGAAGGGCTTGTTTGACACAGGTGTGCAGTTTGCAGATACAGGGTGGTGCGGTGGGGCCAGTATTCAGAATGCAGAACCTGACCCTCCACCATCACGGACCACCCGTTTGTGAGCAGCACGTGCAGCCGTGGGGCCGTGTCGGAGCACAGGGTGGGTGTGAGTGAGGGTGTGAGACTGTGTGAGTGTGAGTACAAGAGACTGTGTGAGAATGTGAGACTGTGTGAGACTGTGAGTGTGTGTACAAGACCATGAGACTGAGTGTGAGTGTGATAATGTGTGTGACGTGAGAAACACACTGTGAGAGACTGCACGTGAGTGTGAGTGCCAGTGAGTGTAGTGTAAGTATATGAGAAAGTGTGAGAGCATGAGTGTCTGCTTGTGACTGGTGTGAGTGTGGGTGAGAATGTTAGTACAAGTGTGTGTGAGTGTAAGACTGTGAGAGACTATAGGAGTGTGAAGTGTGCAGGCGCATGTGAGTGACATGGGTGTATGAGCGTGTGTGCAAATACATGAATGTATGGCTGAGTCTGCATGAGTGTTACGAACATGTGAGAGTGAGTGTGTTCATACATGTGTCTGCAAGTGTATGGGTATGAAAAAGTGCCGGAGATTGGGAGCACATGAGAGTTTGTGCATGTGAGTGTGTGGGTGTGTGCCTGTGAGAGAGGTGCGGGGTGTGTGCCCGCCCCAGCCTCCAGGGCACACTCCTAGCGTGGTCCATTCTTCATGGACGGGGCCGTTTTGGAATCCCACTCCAAGCTTAGTTCCTGCTCACTGTCGCACCCGTGCCCTAGGGCCTTCCTTGGTTCTTTCTTGCGGTACACAGCAGACATAGGTGCCATGGCCTGGCTGCCATCGCGTCTCTGCCCTAGACCTTGTGCACAGGTTAAAGGGAGGCAGCACCTGGTGGAACGTCCTGGGCTTTGATTGGATTCTGTTCCACTGCTGGGCTTCCTGGGTATCTACCTTGGACCCAGTGTGGAGTCTCACGTTCAAGTTGTCTTGCCTAAAGAAGGCAGCTAGAGATCCCCTTTGTCGAATAATTAAAGAAGGGAGAGAGAGACCCCTGCTGCAGGACGCCTTGCATTGTAACCTCTGGGAAGCATAAGCCCTGCTCCCTATAAATGTAAATGTCACTTACACATCTCCTCTGAGCATATTGGTCTGGAAAACCACCTCCCATGTGAATTTTTATATGGCTATCAGACACGGGAGACTTAGCAGAGAGAAGGAAAAGTGTAAGGGTCAAACACATGAGTTTGGGAGAATACAGGAACTAATACTAATGCAAAATTCGAAAGGGATTTGGGGAGATTCAGTACAGCCACACAGAGTACTACAAAATAAAAGAAGCTTTGTTCCTCTCGAAGGTAATCTCTGTATTGTTTCCCTAATTTTAAAAAGTAATGCACATTATTAGCGAGAACACTGAAAGATAGAAACATTTACGAAAAAGTGTGAATAATGCCTAGAATTACACAACTCAGAGAGAAGCTCTTATGAGCATTTGGGGACATTTTCTTAGTTTTTTAAAATAAAAATGAAACCACACTACACACGCATCTTTGCCCGCTGTTTTTTGTCACTTAATGTTTTAGCGTGTTTGCCCACTTCGAGTTCCATAAAACTTGACTTTTAATGACAACATAAACAGTCCATTTTGAGTGTGGCCCATTATAACACTTACTGCCTGCAACTGTGTGCCAAGCCCCAGCCTTTGCTGTGTTATCTGTAGGATCCCCTAAGCCAGTTTTGTGTCATTCTCGTTTCATTCTGGAGATGGCTTTGAGGACTCGTCTCCTGTGAGCAGAGAGGCAGAGTCTACCCCTGCCAGGTGGCCCCGGGCTGGCCTCTGAGTGAGCATCTACTGCTGGCCGCAGGACGTGGGTTCGATGGCAGCTCCCTCTAGCCCAGTAGCAATGCCGTGAGCAAGCTGCCCTGTGTCTTCTTCTCTGACCTTCCCCGTAGCCAAGGACTCTCAGATGGGAAGAACTTGAAAACTGTCCCTCCTTCCTTTTCTCTAGACTGCTGTGCACTCAGACCCTCTGGAAATGTACACTCACCAGGTTCTCTACCAGACCCCATGTATTTAACTTAGACACTTGGCAGATTTCCTAAGACTGGGAAGCATAAACCATTGTTAAATCTGAAATTCACACGAGAGACAGAAGAACTTATGAAGCCTTTGTTGGCTGCCCCATCAGGACATGTCCAGGAGGTAGAGTGCCCCTTCCTCAGCAGGATGAGTGTGGCCATCTTGATCCCAGGGGCCCCTCTGTCACCACAGGCAGTGGAAGTGGGCAGTGCCTCCCAGGGCCCATGGGGCCCCTATCTGCCATTTGTGGGCTTTTTGAGGTGGGCAGGGATGGAAGGGAAGGAAAGGCACCAGTGGGTAAGGAAGAGTGACCGCAGAGGAATAGAGTTGACAGTTGTGGGTTTTAAAGTCAGATACATGTGGTGACAGATCATTGCTCTCTGCTGACTTGCTGTGTGGTATAGGATGAGTACTCGGACCTGAGCCTCCATTCTCCTTGTAGGCCGCCTTAATGGAGTGATTATGGGCTTTTCTCTATGAGAGCACCTGCCTGGGCTTAGACTGTCACTGTTGCTGGGTAAATGTTGGTTTCCTGTTTTTCTTTCTTTTTTAACTATCTCCTGGGCAGATGTGGGTGCATCCTAGCACACAGGGGTGTTTCAATATCTTAAACCCTGTCTCATTTTGTCCTATTTTTTTGTGCCATTTCAAAGTTCTCATTTCCAAGGTTTGCAGTCCGAGAGGAAGGGTCTCCGCACCCTGCAGAGGCCAGGGCCTTGCTGACCTTGTGTGCCTGTGTCTTTTTCCCTTCGGGAATGGAAAGCAGGACCCTGCAGGGCTGAAGCCACACTTTCTGTGCAGGCCACATCCTGGAAGACGGGGCCTGGTGGCACTTTTGCAGGTGCCTTGATTCCGCCATTCTACCTGCGCTTGCAGAGCCTCTTTCTGGCCTCAGACCCACAGCCGCCGTCTGTCGCTGTCCTGGTGGTCCCAGTGGCAGGATACTGAGAAGTACTGATCCATCCAGAGGGAGAAGCTTGTAGCTCTGCTTCACCAGACATGGTGCCACACAGATTTTAGCACAAGCACTGGAGGTGGGATAGTAAGAACATTTTTTTTGAGACTTTTTTTGAATGAAGATTGACTTTTTTGAGACTTTTTTTTTGAATGAAGAACATTCTGTTTTTCATTGTAATTCTTTGGGGAGAGGGAGAATTGAGGAGCAGTTTCAAATCCATGTGTTCGGCAGGGACATTTCTAGGGCCAGGTCACAGAACGCCTGTGTTCCAGAGCCTCCTCTGGCGGGGGAGGCCCAGGACGGAGCCCCCTGTTGGCTCTGTGTCAGCTCACGCACAGATCGTATTCCCTAGCTGCTCTGAAGGAGACGTGTTGAAGGAAACCTCCACGTTGAAAGGTTAGAAGTGTAAGCCTCCTGCACTGAGACTTATGTTTTAATCCTGAAAATTCCTTTTCGAACCCTGTTACGACCTGGATGCGCCTTCGAGTGCAGCTGCAAGGCTGTGCTGGCTGTTGTCAGCTAACCCTAATGGGACCTCAGTTTCTGAAGCCAGTGAGTTTCCAACCTCAGGCCTGAGGCTGGAGTGCATTAACATGTGCTTCCCAGGCGCCATCTCCAGATCAAAGAGAACACTTGACCACACTGTCCATTTTTTCTTTATTATTACTGTTTTTAGTTGAGACGTAATCATTGTACGTATTTATGGGGTACAGTGTGATATTTTGATAAATGTATACAATGTACAATGCTCAAATCAGGGTGATTCGCATAGCCATTTTCTCTGTGTGCTTCATGCAATACTGCATGTTGGGATGATATTGCCATGTCATTTTTGATAAGACACCACATAGTATCTTTCATGTTGAACAGAAGTAGTATTCCCTCCCCTTGGAAAACTACCTCTCTGGAAGTGACCTCTGAAGTTCTAGGCTGTGAGTGGGCCGTAATGTCAGTACAGGGCAGCGGAGCTCCCGGCACTCTCCACAGATAGGTCCTCCACTCTGGAATGATTTCCCTTGAGGCCAGTGGCATCGCTCCTTTTTCCAGGGAGGGGACCAGGCTCTCAGTCACTTGCCTGTGGCCATGGCACTTCGTTTCCATCACTAACACCCAGGGCTATCGCCTGCCACCTTGACTGCTTCAGGAACAAACTCCACATCTAAGCTGAGTACCAGGTGGTGCGTGGAGCCAGCCCGACTTTGTGACCTCATACCTCCCCTAGCCCTCTTTAAACTCATTCTTGGAATGGCTGCAAATGCATGTGTGTGTTGAAGAGCACTGGGGTGAGGGTGGTCCCCTCCCTGACCTGCAGCACTTGCATCCTGTTGAGGGTGGTGAGTGCGAGGACAAGGACCACTGCACCGTGAGGATGAGGGTGCTGTAGTGAGGGACTCTCAGATATGCCGTTTCATTTCATTTAATCCCCCGCCTTGTGGGAGGGAAAAGAGAGCAAGCATTATGCTCATTTTACCCATAAAGAAATGGGGGCTGAGGATGTCCTGCAGCTAGTGAGGGATACATGTGAGACTCCAAATCCCAGGTCCTAATGCACACTTCTTCCTCCTCCTTTCCCTGGATCTGTGGAGGAAGCTGCTGGGAACTGAAGAGAGGATGGAAGGAAGAGGTGGAAGGATGCTTGCAAGGACCTGGGTTTGGATCTCACTTGCTTGGTCGCTGTTGTGTGGTGCTGAGCAGACGTCCCATGGGACAGGGAGGGTGGTATCCAGCCTAGCTCAGCCCAGGAGCCTCCTCAACCCTCACCTGAGTGGCACCTAGTGGCTGGTAGGGTCGGGCAGTGGAGCCCCCCATGCTGCAGACAGAAACAAGAACCCTTACAGCAGTCCTGCTGCTCTCAGGCAGGCATGGTGGGTCGACGTCCTGTCCCTCTCTGTGGGACCTTCTCTTTATCATGCCAACCTTTGCATTCATGTGAACTTCTGAAGTTTCTGGATGTAGGAGGAGAGAGAGAGAGAGGTGTCAGTGGCATATCATGGGCTCAGCATGACTGTATATCACTATCATGATGTATTTCACTTCGGAGGGTGGCCATCAACCAATTTGGAACAAAGTCGTTCTGAGAGGAGCCTTATGTGGGGCATACATGTTGGTGAATCAAACTCCATCTTTCAGTGAAATGCTACTCTGAACTCTGCACTTACAGGGAGCGTGTATTTATAGTTTAAATCTAAACTGTAGGGGACAGTGCTGTTGGGTTTGAATTTTCAGACTACGTCATCAATAGAAACATTCTTCTTTTAATAGCCAGCAGCAGATTTTTTCCTAAGTGGCAAATCGTAAGAATCCCTGGGAAGAGGCTTTAGAAAATTAGATCCTAGCCCGACTGCCATTTTTCCCCCAACACAAAGAGAACAGAATTTGGTCAAGACTGGGGACCCCGGGGATCTGTGTCATTAATAACCGCCTGTGGTGTTTCTGGCAAGGACAGTTAAGATGGCGAATGTTTATTGTTGATGCTTGAAATAACAGGATTTTTTCCCCTCCAGAATTTCCCATTGCTGAGATTCAAATTATCATAGTCGGGCCACGTTCTGCCCAAGGTCACCGCAGATATGTGGTCCTCAGGGCACTCTGGTCCTGACAGGACACCAGGGGTGGCATGCAGGGGCCTCCTTCCCAGCTGGGTCTTCATCAGTCCCACCCAGCATTCCATCAGGGCACTGTCTTTTCCCAGCACTGCGAGTGAGTCCGAGTGCTTGGTCCTGTCCCCAAGCAGCCTGTTCTGGAAGGAGCATGCTGGACTGGGGAAGCTGCACGTTTCCAAGGCTGTGGTCTTGTTCATCCCTGAGAGTCTGAGAATGCCTTAGGTTTCCCATCATCTGCCTGCAGCAACCACAGCATCTTCCTGGAGCAATGGTGACCAGCATACAGCACCTTTGAGAAGCAGCAGACGAGATTTAAGGAAGGGGCGCCTCACTGCGCCTTGAGGAAGTGCCCTGCAGCCCGCTTGTCTCTCTTTTAACAGGCTCCTCGCCTGAACAGCCCCTGGGCGGGAGACTCAGGAAGCTGAGCCTGGGGCAGTATGACAACGACACTGGGGGGCAGCTGCCCTTCTCCAAATGTGCATGGGGAAAGGCTGGTGTGGACCATGCCCCAAACCTGCCACCATTCCCCTCACCAGCAGACGTCAAAGAGGTATGTGCCACGGCCAGGTCCCAGTTTCTGGGCCCATTCCACTCCCTTTCTTGTCCTGGAACCCCGGGTGAATGGGCAATGACCAGGCCTTGTCCCTGAATACAGTCTACACTACCCTCCGCACTCACCTTCCGTCCTGGTTCCACAAAGGTAGTCGTGGTTCCTCTGTACCTGGCAGGCGGTGTGGCTGGGAGAGCACAGTGTGCAGTCAGCTGGCCTGGGTAATGCACCCCAGAGATAGCTATGCTGGTGGGGCCACCTCACTCAGGGCATCCGAGCCTCTATGTTCTAATCTGTAGAATGGGCACGAGGAGCACAGCCTGTGGGTGGGTTGTGTGGGTTTGAGGTAGGGCTCTTATAGGTCTGTTCTTAGTTGTTCTCCATAGTCCGACAGCAGCAGCCAGTGGCACACACAGCCTTCCTTCAGGATCATCACACAGGGCCCTCAGTCCTCCCTCTGAGACCTTCCTAGGAGGTGATCCACAGGTGAGGGCCGCAGATGAGAGCTTCATGCTCTTCCAAGAGGCCTAGGGAGGGCTTCTAGTCAGAATGGAAGTAAAGCTGGTCGGTGTATCCAAAACGTTTAATCATTTTAGAGATGGGTAGGATTTCTTTTCAAGTTGGCAGGATTGGAAACTACAGAATAAACTAGAAAAAAAAGTTATACATAGTCTTGACTCACAAACGAAACCACTGTTAATATTTAGAATATTTCCGCCTGGCCTTTTTTCTATGCTATGTATTTAAAATACTATGTGTTTTTATGCATCTGTGACTATATTATTGCCACGGTTAAGGACTGTTTTATCCAGCTTTTTTGCTTAATATTGAGACACTCATTTACCTGTACCACTACAAACTCTGTCTACTTCACTTATTAGCTGTATATTGTATTAGAAGGATGAGCCATAAGATACCTTCCATTTCCTTTGCTGTTGAACATGAAAGTGTTCTCCAGTTTTCCATGGCTAAGAGAGGCGGGCTGGTTTTGTGCCGTGGATTCAGTCCTCAGCCTCCTTGTCCTACTGTCAGAGGAGGGGTTTGCTCAGTGGGTCAGCCAGGGGGAGCCACAACTGTTTGGAGGGGCCTTCACTTGACTCCCTGTTCTCACATTCTGCTCCCTGTGCCAATTTCAGACCATGACCCCTGGCTATCCCCCAGACCTCGATATGATCGATGGCAGAATTTTAAGTAGCAAGGAGTCCATGTGTTCAACTCCAGCATTTCCTGTGTCTCCAGAGACACCATACGGTAAGAACGAAGTAACACCAGCTGCATGCTGCTCCATGCCGAAGGAGGGTGACAACAGCCCCTTGCTCTGCTTTCTTTTCCAGTGAAAACAGCCCCGCGCTATCCTCCATTCAGCCCACCTGAGCCCACACTGAGCAGCCCGGCCAGTCAGCACAAAGGAGGACGTGGTAAGAAATCCACCCGCGAGTCCCAGGAGCGCGGCAGCTCAGGTGCTGCGTCGCAGGGTCACCGTTTTTACAGAGAAGAACTCTTATGCAGAAATATTTCCGTTTGTGTCATATCTCAGAAGCCTTGGGTGAGGACAGATCTTGCTGGGGAAGATGCAGGGATGTGGCTGTGAAATCCACTGTGTGGTGGCAACCTGGCCTTGCGTCGCTGCCTGGCATCCTGTGGGGAACCCTCCTGTTCAGCCCCTTCATACACAGTTGATGGGACCGTGAGTGGTGCCTGTCAGCAGCTTAGCATTGGTGCTTTTGAAGAAACTAGAATGCCCACCCCACACTTTACGTTCTCTATGGAAATCGTGCCACACGGGTACCCCTAGCTCTGCCACCCCAGCTGCCTTCTCATGCGTGCCTTGTGGCCCCTCCTGTCTGTTATTATTGGATGCCTAATCACTGTCCCTGGATCCCTGCAGGAGCTCAGGGGCTCTGTCCATGGTCTGATCATGTCCATCTGTCTGCACAGCTGACTCAGGCGAAGGAGTGTTAGCAGGCGGTGTTTAGGGCAAGTTACTGCACATTTCTGGGTGGTCTTGAGAACTTGCCTGAGAGTCTAGGACAAGGCCGAGCTCGGGCAGGTGGAGAGAGAATGCAAACCAAAAGCTCGTGCACATTTCAAAATCACTCTTCTCTGGGAGTTTCATTCATTACGCTGCTGCTTTTCTGCCCTGGTGAAGGACGCTGCTGATAGTTATTAGGCACGTTATCTGAGAGTGAGAGACTTTCATTAACTTGTGTTTTCATCTGCTCCTTACCCAGGAGTACTATAATAATGACAGCTAGCTCCATTCTCCCTTTCTGTCCCTTTCTCCAGAGTAAACCAAGCCTGTGGACGATATAATAGAAAGACATCCTTCTCCTAAAATTCCCTTTATGGTTACAGGACCATAAATGGCTCTCTTCATATGTAGCATATAGCAGTTAAACTGCCCGTATTTCTCAATAAGTGCGACTGAAATTTAAAATAAGCTGCATTTTAAGGTACACATTATATGAGCATTACATGAGAAGTGTGTATGTTCCAATATGCATTAGCATGATGGACTCGCACATAGGTAGCCATGCGTCTGTTCTATATTTTTTATCACTTCAACAGATGCAGAGAGAGGGATGTCCCTTCCATCCCATGTAGCCCCTTCTCCTCATGGAGGTGACTGTACTTGGCTCCTAGCTCGAAGGTGTTCAGTGGGTTTGGCGTGGCATCTAGCCCTCTGGCCTGGAATCCTGTCTTCTCCTGCAACACCAAAGCTGAGTTCATTTGAAATAGGTAGATGACAAGCAGTGGAAGGCGGGTAATAAGCCTGAGGAAAGAAAATACTAGAAACAGCCTGCACACTCATTAACAGCTCCTAAGGGAGGCCTCTAAGATCACTGTATGGAGCATCGAGAATGTTGAGCGCCGTCTAAACTCCAGAAGGGTCTAGGAGGCTGCAGGAAGCCTGGGTGCTCAGCGTGGGATACCCAGCGGCCTTGCTGTCTTATGATGGCCCAGTTGTCCCAGCCTGGAGGTGGGCTCTGTGTCCTATGTGTGAATGAGCATTACACCACGTATGGATGACGATGGGTCTGCACACCAGCATGTTAGATTCCGGTGGCTCCAACTTGTCCTGAGTACTATCTGCATATAAATATTCACATGGAAGAAGTCAGGCCTTTGCCTTTAAATATAAAAAGGAGACATGAAAAGAATGTTCATGTGAGCCTTCTAGAGTTTTATTTCAGCAGTCCCCAGGGAGGGTCAGCTTCACATTAACCCACAAGGAGCACAAAGACAACACAATGCTGACTTAGCGGACGCTTTCATCAGACAGTGTGGTGAGCCAGTGCCCTTGCCTGGAGGCCCCACCTGCTCTGCAAAGTCAAGTGGAGTTGTGAGACTCCTCCGAGGGCACAGTAATAACAGAGGTAGCTCGCCCGTACAGAATGTGTCTCCTGATCTTTACAGAATGGTTTCCTTCCATTTCACGGTTGCATTCTATGGGTCACTGTTACTGTTACCCCCATTTTACAGGCAAGGAAATTGACATGAAGAAGTTGAGTAGCTAGTAAGTGGCAAAGTCAGAGTTTCAGCTCTGTCAGCCGATTCCACAGCCATGGGCAGATTATACAGGGCTAATGTTTCACTTTGTCTTGTCTAACCTGGATGTGACCTAGCATCACAACTGAAAAAGCACATGGAAAGTCTCAGAGTCATGTAATAACCATGTAATTCGTACATTTAGGTAACCTCCAGGCACCTCCACCTCCTTATCTAAAAATGCAGACCATAGTACCTGCCATTCACAGCCACTGTGCAGTTTTGAAGTAGTAAGCTTTTGGTACCTGCAGTGATGCTTAACTGTGTATCATTTAGGCCTAGAGACTGATGTGCATATGAATGACAGTATTTGCTTTAAAATACCATTAAGGAGAGGCTTCCCTTCCTGGAGGGTGAATTACACATACTTTTCTCTATTTCTCCTGCTAAGTACAACTTAAAACCTTGGAGAGTAAGTATAAGACAAATGTGAGAAAGCTCTGAAAGATGGGGAGAAGGTCAGCTAGCCCTGGACCTCAGGGCCGAGGGACCCGGTAGGCCTTATTTGTGGTATTTATGGGCCAGGAAACAATCTTCAGAGGACTGAAAGTAACTGAACCATGCAGAGCATGTTCTCTAACCACAATGGACTCACTGGAAATCAGTAACAGAAGAACAACAGGAACATCTTCAACACTTGGAAACTAAAAAGCACACTTACAAATAATCTATGCGTCAAAGAGGAGGTCTCGAGGGAAATCCAAAAACATACTGAACTGAATGAAAATGAGGATAATTATCCACTGCTTTAATACAGCAGCACTGAGAGGGAAACTTATCAGAAATTTTCTTACACATTTTCTTGGGAAAGAAGAAAATTCTGAAATGAATAGTTTATGCTGTTACCTCTATAACCTAGAAAAAGGAGAACAAAGTAAACCCAAGACAAGCAGAAGGAAGGAGATATTAAAAATCTAAGCAGAAATTTAAAAAAAGATACAGATAAGTAATAAAGAAATGAAAGAGCTGGTTCTTTGAAAAGATGAATAAATTTGACAAACCTCTAACAAGACTAACAAAAAAATGTAAGACAGATTACTATCATTAGGAAGGAAACAGGCACCATCACTAAAGACCCTGCAGACACCAAAAGAATAATGAAGGAATACACACACTACTCTACATGCATGCATTTTATAACTTAGGTGAAATTGACCAGTTCCTCAATAAGCACAAACTATCACAACTCACCCAATATGAAATAGACTACTTGAATGCCCTATAACTATAAGGAAATTGAGCTAGTAATTTATAATCTCCCAAAAAAGAAATCTTCACTTTTCACTGGATAGTTCTACCAAACATGTAAAGAAGAATTAACGCTAATTTTACACAATACCTTCCAGAAAACAGAAGAGGGGGGCACATGTCCTAATTCATTTTGTGATGCTAGTATTACCCTGATACTAAAACCAGACAAAAAGAGCAAAAAAGGAAAACTACAGACCAATATCCTTCACAGATTCAGACACAAAACTCCTTAACAAAACATAAACAAATAGAACACAATAATATGTAAAAAGAATGACACAGGGTAGCCAAGTGGGATGTATTCTGAGATGCAAGTCTGGTTTAGTGTTTGAAAATTCATTCATGTAATACACTATACTAACAGGCTAAAGAAAAAGCTCACAATTATATCAGTCAATCCAAAAAAAAAAAAAAAAAACAATAAAAAGAGTTTGGCAAAATTCACATCATTCATGACTCAAAACTTCCAGCAAAATAGAAGACAGGAACTCCTTCAACCTTATAAAAAGCATCTAAAAAGGCCCACAGCTGACAGCACTCTTTTACAACATAGTTCTGGAAGTTCTACAGAGACATAATACAAGAAAAGGAAATTAAAGACAACAGATGAGAGGAAAGAAATAAAACTGTCCCTTTTTGCTGTTGACATGATCATCTACGTAGAAAGCCCCAGGGAATCTTGAGTTTGCTGGTGACATGATTGTCCAAATAGAAAATCCCAGGGAAGAAGCGGAGCTTGCAGTGAGCCGAGATTGCACCACAGCATTCCAGCCTGGGCAACAGTGCAAGACTCTGTCTCAAAAAAAAGAAAAGAAAATCCTAGGGAACAACAAAACAACAACAAAAAGTGAAACTGCTAGAACAAATTCAGCCAGTTTGCAGGAGTCTAGTTCAGCACACAAAAACCAATTGTATTTCAGTATGCTAGCAATGCACCTGTGTAGAAGCTGACATTAAAAATATAAGTCACGACCCGGTGGGGTAGCTCAGACCTGTAATCCCAGCACTTTAGGAGGCAGAGGTGGGCAGATCACGAGGTCAAGAGATCTAGACCATCCTGGCCAACATGGTGAAACTCCGTCTCTACTGAAAATACAAAAATTAGCTGGGCGTGACGGTGCATGCCTATAATCCCAGCTGTTTGGGAGGCTGAGGCATGAGAATCACTTGAACCCGGGAGGTGGAGGTTGCAGTGAGCGATGATTGCACCACTGCATTCCAGCCTGGCAATGAGCTACACTCGGTCTTAAAAATATATATATATATACACACACACACACACACACGAGAGCACACATGTGTATGTATATATGTATATATGCACATATGTATATGTGTGTATATATGCACGAGTATACGTATGTATATGTGTATATATGCACATGTTTGCATGTCTACATGTGTGCATGCATGCACATGCATACACGTGTGTACATGCGTGTGCGTGTATATGCATGTGTATGCTCATATGTATGCGTATATATACGTGTGTATGTGTGCACATACGTATGTATACATGTGTGTATGTGTGTGCATGTGTATACTTATGTATATATACATATATACGTATGTGTATATATACATACATATATACTTATGTATATATACACATATACAAATGTTTATGAAGAGGACATAGAGGTGGCATATGAGCGTGTATGTATACATGTGTGTATATATATATATGCCACTTGTAATAGCTCAAAAAATTAAATGGTTAGATGTAAACCTAACAAACCATGCACAAGACTTGTGTGCTGAAAACTGCACAGTGCTGATGAAGGAAACCACAGAATATCTAATAAGTGGGGAGACATACTGTTTTTCACGGATGGAAAACGCAACCTAGTACAGCTGTCACTTCTTTCCAGATTGACAGACAGTTTTACCACAATTCTTGTCAAAATCTCAGCAAGATTTTTTGTAGATACAGACAACATAATTCTGAAATGTATGTGGAAAGGCTAAGGAACCAGAATAGCCTAAACAATTTTGAGAAAGAATTAAGTGGAAGGAATAAGGTTACCTAATTTCAAGACTTAGTAGCTACAGTCATCGAGACTGTGGTGTGGATGGAGGAACAGACACTTAGGTTCATGAAACAGGGTAGAGAACTCAGAAACAGGCCTACACAGATAAGCCAAGATGATTTTTTTGACAAAGGTACAGAAGCGAGTGGGGGAAGGTCAACCTTTCAACAAATGATGCAGGAGCACCTGGGCACCCACAGGCAAAACAATGAATAGCTACCAAAGGCTCACACTTTATACAAAAGTTAACTTAAAATGGATGATGGACTTAAATATAAATTGTAAAACATAATATTTTTTAAAATGGGAGAAAATCTTTGGCATCACTAGGCAAAGAGTTACGAGGTTACAACAAAAGCATGAACCATAAAAGGAAAAGTTGATAAATTAGACTTTATAAAAAATTAAACATTTTTGCTATGGAAAGAACCTGTGAAGAGGATAAAAAAGACAAACTGCAGAGTAGGAGAAAAGGTTTGCACACCATATGTCCAAAAAAAGGAATGTCATCTAGAATGTATATAATCTGTCAATACTCAGCAGTAAAGAACAAACAATTCACTTGGAAAATGAGCCAAACTATTATTAAAAAGTCAAAAAACAACAGATGCTGGCAAGGCCGCAGAGGAAAGGAACATGTATACACTGTTGGAGGGAATGTGAATTAGTTAAGCCACTGTGGAAAGTAGTTTAAAGATTTCTCAAAGAACTGAAAACAGAACTGCCATTTGACCCAGCTGTCCTGTTACTGGGTATATACCCAAAATAAAACAAATCGTTCTACCAAAAAGACACATGCACTTGTATGTTTATCACAGCACAATTCACAATAGCAAAGACATGAACTCAACCTAGGTGCCCATCAATAGTGGATTGGATAAAGAAAATGTGGGACATATACACCATCGAAATACTCCGCAGCCACAAAAAAGAACCAAATCATGTCCTTTGCAACAACACGGATGCAGCTGTAGGCTATTGTCCTAAGCAAATTCAGTATTCCCTGAATTTAAAATAAAAGTTGAAATTAAAAAAAAAAAAAAGGTCACTGACTAAGTTACGTAAATTGATTTTTCTTCAGTAGGGGGAAAACAAAAATAGAAAATGGCCCAAAGAAGGGAAGAGACATGTCACTGAAGAGGACATAGAGGTGGCATATGAGCACATGAAAAGTTGCTCAACATCATTAGCCATTAGCAAAATATAAATTTAAATCACACCTATCAGAGTGGCTAAAATAAAAAACAGTGACAACATTCAATACTGGTGAGCATGTGGAAAAACTAGACCCCTTATACATTGCTGGAGGGATTGTTAAAATGGTACAGCTGCTGTGGAAAACAATTTTGGCAGTTTCTTTAAAAAAAAAAAAAAAGTGCATCTGCCATATGACTCCGTGATTGCGTTCCTCGGCATTTACCACAGAGAAATAGACTTATGTTCACATAAAACCTGTACAGAAACTTTTTATTTTTAATAGCCCCAAACTGGAAACAATGTAGATGTCCTTCAACAGGCCAGTGGTTAAACAAATTGTAGTACATCAATACCATGGAACACTTCTCAGCAATAAAAATAAGTGAATTATTCATACACACAACAACCCGGATGGGTCGCTAGAACATTAGGTTGAGTGAGAAAAGTCAAAACCTGAAGTCTATATAGTGTATGATTCCATATATGTCACCCTTTTTACGTGGCAAAATTGTAGATACAGAGAACAGATTCATGGCTGCTAAGGGTTGGGAGGGGCAAGAGTAGAAGGGGAATGGAGTAGCCAAAAAGGCAATAGGAAATTGGCAGAAGAGTGGTGGAGTAAGAGGTTGGGAAGGCGGAGCCAGGCCAGGAGCCCTTCTCTGTAGTTCCCAGAAGGTGGTGGTGTGGCATCCTCATGCAATTTGAGGTCATTACTGAACCTCAAGATGGGGAGGTGACTGCTCAGATTTGCATTTTCACACATCACTGTGGCTACTGCATGAAGAACACGGTGGGATGGACAGTGGGGTGGAACAGACCACATGGTTTCAGAAGAGATAGGAGGAAATCAGAACATTTGTGTAGCATTCAGGTGGTGCAATCAGCTGACCTTAACACAGTGGAATTGGAGCCTGACTGCTCTTTCTGATTTTATTGCTTTTGTCATTATTGTTTAAATTAGGTTCTGGCTTCTTGTTAGTATGCAGTTAGTATAACACTATCTCCATAAAATTCCTCTGTACATCACATTACTGAAATGTAACTTGATTCCTCCTTAGTCAGCATAAGCTGCCGTGTGTTAAGTTCTTTTCCAGACAACCACCAGGACAGGTGTCCAAGAGAAACAGCCCAGTTAGTTAAAGGCTGTAAGGACAGATTTTATTCAGGACTATTGCAATAGGAGAAAGTGCTGGGCTCAGCCACAATGCAGCAAAGACAGCTGGAGATTTATGGCCAAGGAATAGAGCAAAAGGATCTGGTGGATGGAAAGTCACTAAGAAGGGACATCAAGGGTTGGGGGAGGGGGCGGTTCTTGCTAAACTAGCCTAACACGGTTTCTGCTATAGGCGGGCCAGGGACGTAGACACAAAAGGCGAGGGATGAGGAGCTTGATGACATATCAAGGGTGATTAGATATCAAACTTGGGGGATGAAAAGCAGGATTCTTGCTGGAACTGAGCTTGCCATGGTTGGATGTGGAAGGCCAATGCTGAGGCCTAGTGGTGAAGAGGGCTTGGAAGAGCCTGGCTAAGGTTTGGTCAAGGAGAGTCTGTCATAAGATAGACCCATCTGTATCCAGATAGGAGATCTGTAACCTGGTAGGGTAACCAAATGCAGCCTGCACGCTTCTCTGTGTTTCTCTCCAGGTCCTTTGGGCATTTAGTTCATATTTTTTTATTTTTTATTTTTATGGGTACATAGTATAGGTGTTTATGGAGCACGTGAGATGTTTTGATACAGGCATGCAATGCATAATAATCATATCATGGAAAATGGGGTATTAATGGGCACTTAGTTTAGCCGTAAGGCTTCCGTGCCAAGTGACCTGGGAGCCGGCTAGAGCCAGCCTCTGCCACTGGCATCCTTCACCCACCCTTCCCACAAACAAGTGATTCTTCAATAAACAATAAACAGAATACACAAAAAGCAAACCAAAGCATCTCTAGATTTATTAATAGATGCGTGAATTAAAGGAGCCTTTTCTAAATAATGTGACTAACAGGAGCCAAGGGGAATGAACACCCAAAGCTGGGGTTTGCCAGAGCCTGCTGGTGCTGAGAGCTGATTGCTGAAGTGTGAGGAATTTTGTGAGCCAGCTGACAGCACATTGGCAGCTTGGGATCTGCCAGGGCGGGATTGTTTGCATCACAGGATTTAGCAAACGTTATGAATCAACCCCTCCATTGGCCCCAAGCTTGCCTCACACACCACACAGTAGAAATTCGCTGCCTTTTTTTTTCAGTCTGCTTGATGTTAGCTAACTAGTCATGAAGAACAGAGCCTAAAGTGACCAAAGAGATCTTTCTGCATTTTGACATTCAAATATTTTGAAAGATTTTCAGCATTCAGCATTTGGATTCTAGTCCCATGGCCAGGCTCAAGTAAGCTCTGTGGTAACAACACCCATCTGTTGGAAACTGCTGTCTGAAGCACCTCTCGGCAGACAGGGAGGCCTAGAAGGACACGGTAGAGTGGTGTCTGGTGGGTCCTCTGCTGACATTTCTTCTCTCTCTGATCAAATGCTGGATGCACACGCATTGTGGCTCTGAGACTTCCTATCTGGGTGAGCTCAGGCAGTTCTAGGGACCTCTCTGAGCCCTAGTTTCATGTCCTATACAACAGTAGTCATTCCTCCTGCACATGGTTCTTGAGACGATTGGACCAGAACACATAGCTCTGGCACCCGGCCCAGACCTGAACAACACTCAGCAAATAGTGGACACTGATGTTGTTAGGAGAACAGAGCATCCACAAGAAGAGCAGTTTCCTGGACTGCGGAGACCAGTGACAATTGTAAGTCCGGGTTCAGAGCATGAGTCAGGACAGAGAAGGCCCCTGGGCACTTGGCCCTGAGTGGCTGAGCCCCAGGAACCCTGCTTTTCCCAGAGATGTGCTTGTGCCCAGTGTGCTCGTGTTTTAAATGGCAGCATCTACTCCAGGAAACTAATGGGTATGTCAGTATCTACTCACATTATGCATACTTAAATATGAATTTAAATACTGTTTAATTCTCCTAGGGATGTGTTGTCATTTAAAAGAAGTTGTGATAGCGTGAAGGACTGGGGACGGGGCGGGAGATGGCAGAGCAGCTGTAGGCACTGATGTAATGCCTCCAGCTTCATGAAGACGGGTCCAACCAGACTTCATCTGGGGCCCTCAAGCAGGAGCATGAGTGGCAGCCCTTGCCATGGTCCGTCTGTTGAATGCATTGCCCACATGGCCACATTATGCCTCAGGAACCATGTGTTGGAGGACAGTATCCTTAGGCTTCTCAGAAATTCCACATGGGAGCCTCAAATGGAAATGCTTTTCTTGAAAACAAAAATATTTGTAAAAATGTAACAAAAGGAGTCATTTAAGCTCAGTCTCCCATATAAGCAAAAATAGATAAAATTATGAAATGTAAGATGTAAATTATTCTGTTTCTTAGCTGATCCTTAACCTTGATGATATTTTCAAAACAAATGAATAAAAAAGACATGAGAAAAGGTTTCCTTTAAAAAGTTGTGGTTCTGGCCGGGCGCAGTGGCTCTTGCCTATAATCCCAGCACTTTGGGAGGCCAAGGTGGGCAGATCATGAGGTCAAGAGATCGAGACCATCCTGGCCAACATGGTAAAACCCCATCTCTATTAAAAATACAAAAATTAGCTGTGCCTGATGGTCCACGCCTGTAGTCCCAGCTACTCGGGAGGCTGAGGCAGGAGAATCACTTGAACCCGGGAGGCGGAGGTTGCAGTGAGCCAGGATTACACCACTGTACTCCAGCCTGACGACAGAGCGAGACTCTGTCAAAAAAAAAAAAAAAAAAAAAAAAGCTGTGGTTCTGATACATCTCAGCTTCCAAACTATTTCATGGCCTTTTTAAAATATAAACACATAACGTATAAGCAGCCATTTGAAGGTGAACATCGCACTGGCATTCAGTAGATTCACGGAGTCATGAGACCATCGCCCCTAGGTAGTTCCAGAGCATCCTCATCTTATAACAGCTTTACAAGTGGTAGTCAGAGGGGGTTTCAGGACTTTCGGCTTCAATGAAAATGATTAGCAGTTAATGTTAGTTTACTTCAAGAGGATGGATGCCCTTATATATTTTGCAACTTCTATTTTGTGTTCAGTTCTTCTGGAGAGTAGGGTGTAGGCATTTTAGGGGCCTGGCTTCCAAGCATGCAGCCTCTTCTCTGCTGTCGATTGGAGGCTTTGTAAAGGGCTGGGAGGATTGCCTCCATCCAAGTGCAAGTGCATGAGACTAATCAGGAGTGGGAACATGCCAAGTGGTCCTCCTTGGTTAACAAGAGGGGACACTGGGGTTTGGTTGGTGCTATGCAGACTTCCTGGATTTGGTAGGTTTCAAAGGTTGATGATGTTTGCCACAGGGAGGAAGAAAAGGGCAGTACCAGTGGCACTGGTCCTTCCCCTCTGTAGCTCTGTGATCTTGAACAGTTTGCATAACCTCTGGAAGCATCATTTAAATCTAAGCAAAATAAGAATGTGTGTGCCATGTGTGGTATTGGGGGCAGTCTCTTAAAAATGAAGATTTCAGCCTATGAATATGGTAGTATAACAAAAATTTGTCTTAAAACTTGGTTTTTAAATTCAAAAGGCACTTTCTTATTGAAATATTTTCAGAGCCCCAGGGTTTGATAGAGAGACACAGCATGAGAAGAGGGCAAGAGGGAGACAGAGACAGAGAGATTATTTTGACACAATGCTTTCTTTTTATTGAAAAAGCTGTCATCCTTCAAAACTTGACAAATGATACAATGCTTCTACCAATCTTCTTCTTTCCTTCCTGTACTCGACTCCCTTTTCTGTTGAATTTTTATGAGCTCTTAATGAGAATGTTTGTAATAGGGACAAAGGCATGTACTGAATGTGAATATGTGTGACATTTATAGAGGCCCTTGTTTACTTTGGATTTTCTAGAGCCTCAAAAGCACATGCATTCCTATATGGATTTCTCCATGGGTTTATATTCAGGTACGTAGGCATATGTAAGTGTGCATAGGAATAGACATGCCTGAATACATGCCTGTGATATACTTTGCATTCCGATTTGTGCCAAAGAATGCACACTGGTGCATGGTGACCCCAAATAACTGGCGTGAATTAGCAAACATCGCAGGCTTCTCCAACCCCTGCCCCAGATGAACAACATGAAAAAGAAAAGTTGACTGCTTCTAAATTATATTTAAAAGTAAACATCAATGCTGGGTTCGTGGAGGTCCGCCTAAAGTGCTGGCCTGTGAATGTGCCTTTAGGGGTCTTTTGAGATGAGAACATGAATTCATTTGAGGGTGATGAAGCTTAAAAGAAAAAAAAGGTGTTGGCTTTCTGTGCTGATACCTCATCCATGGAGCAGGCCAGCTTGGAAGCGTCCCCATGTCAGCCTGCAGACTTCTCTAACATGCTGAATGTTCTCTTCTTTGCTCACTTTGGGTTTAGAGGAATCTTTGCTTTTCTAAATTTATCAGCTCATTCCATTACCCCCTCCTCTCCTGGTGGACTGTTCTTGACCCTCAGCGTGTAGAAGTTATTCTGAAGTGCTGCCAACAGGATTTGATGCTGGCCCTGGGGCTTGGTGACAGATGTGGCTCTGGTCCTGCCCCTCTGTAGCTCTGTGATCTGGAACAGTTTGCATAACCTCTGAAAACATCTTTTAAATCTTAAGTAAAATAAGAATATGTGTGCCATGCATGGTGTTGGGGCAGTCTCTTAAAAATGAAGATTTCAGCCTATGAGTATGGTAGTGTAACAAAAATTTGTCTTAAAATTTCATTTTTTAAATTCAAAATGCACTTCCTTATTGAAGCATTTTCTGAGCCCCATTGTCTATGAGAGTTGTGCTCCATCACAGGATTGAGGAAGGGAGGCGGTCCTGGCCTTGGGGCAACTCTCAGGCTGGGGTCCCTTCCGAAGCAGCCTGTGGCTGGCGTGGAATCCAGAATCCACAACTAGGGCCTGGGCCTGGGCTTGTCTCCTCCTTGCTGCTCGGAACAGGAAAAGGCAGTTCAGCCCAGTAGGATGCCTCTTAGAACTGGGCATGGCTTGGAAGAAAATGCTTATGAAGGCCCAGCATATAAAATATGCAAGGATGTTTCCCTACCGGAAGCATTTACCTGGTACCCCTTGCATTTTTACTTTCCTCTGAAGGCCCTCACCTTGTAATCCACCTCCCCGCAGCTCCATCCTCTCTAGACAGCAGCCTGCCTCACAGTGGTGTCCCAAGAGCACTGGGCATCAAGAGGTAAAATGCCTGGGCGTTTTCTCTGAAGCACCTGTTGCCACTGTCCCCTCAGGCTGTGATTCTTGGCCAAAATGCACCCTTTGTTCTTGACACACTTGGAAGGGTCTGGGATCGTGAGACTTGCAGAAGAGTCAGATGTCTTGAGTCACTGAGAGGGCGGAAGACGGAATATGCAGTCCGCCTCTGAACATTTGTTACTGGCCGGGGCCTGCCCCGTCAGAGCCTTTGAGGGCATTACCAAGGTGCCCCCCAGATTAGTGTACCTCCTCGACATAGAGGCATTGACCAGGCCATCCCATTTAGGCCAGGAACCACCTTGTCATCTGTTTAAATTCTAACACATTTTAGTGACACACATATGTAGACACATTATATGGAACAAATGTGTGTCATGTGTGCAGGTATTTATGGCTATGCCTAGATTGAGACATTTGCCACTTTCTGAGCACTTCTTACAGGCCATGCACTTATATATGCACACATGTAGAGAAACAGCAAATGAACAAGTTTACAAAAAATCCTGAGAGCCAGGCAAGTGAGAATTCCATCATTTGGAATCAAAGTAAACTTTTCTGACGCTTCAGGGCCAACCAAGTGTGCGACGGGCATCAGAGGTCAGGTCTCCGTGTGTCACCTGGCAGAGAGACCGTGTGAACAGCTCGTTGGCATTGGATTTTTCCAGAGGAGCATGAGATTGGGTTACTGTGAAGTCCCAGTGTCGCTGAGGTTGTGGTGGGTTTGTGTTTTGTGTTTGTTTTTAATTCCTTCTCTGCAACGCCCAAGTGAGCACTCTACTTGAGTCTCAAGAACCCCAGAGTAGAGCCCGCCCTGGGGTGCTGGGCAGCACGGAATTCCCAGGAACAAACAAGTACATTCAAATAAAGCTGAAGATCTTGGTCTGCAGTGCCTGGTCCCTCGGAGGCATTCTAGTATCCCTCTTAGTTTTGTTTTATTGGGTCAGAGCCTGTTGCTGAAAACAGAACCTGTGGGTCACCCTGACTGTCCTTCCCAGGCCTTCCGGAACTGCCTTTCATGTAGTAGAGAGACCCACAGTTTGCAGGAGGGGCACCGTCTTTGAAGCACCTTTCACATAAAGCATCCGAAGTTCCTTTGCTAGGTCACATGGCCAGTCCTCAAAGATACCTGCAGATCACCCGATCGCTGGGAGTAGGGCTGGTCCAGGGTTCCGCTTATTGTGTGCACATGTATGGTTCGCCCCAGAGTCCGGTGGGGCAGAGATGTGAGAGGTGATGGGATGCAGCCCCTGTAGGACCCGTGAGGCTGGTGGACAGGCAGTGGGGGCTGGCGGGAGGGTGTTAAGGGAGAATTCCATCCAGCTGATCAGGTCGTGTCTCAGGAAGGGCGCGCCCCCTCTGGAGGCTGCAAGACCTTTAAACTTGCTCATCCCTTCCCGTGTGTCCTCCCTGGGTGCCCCAGCTCCTCCCTTCTCCTTGGTTTACTGCCCCTTTTCTCACCTCCCTCTGGCAACCAAGTCTGCTTGTGTCTTCCTCCGAAAGGGAAACTCCTGTTGCCTCTTCTCTCCCTCTGTTCCTCCTCTCCCTTCCTCCTTCACCTTCCCTCCATCTTTTTGTTTCTGCTGCCTCGCTCTCGCCTGCATTTGAAGGATGTGACTTCCCAGTGGAACCTGGGTTGGGATTTGGTGTCATTCTCCCTCCCTCAGCCTCAGGACATTTCCAGGACAGAGTCTTCATCACATTCCTGGCATCTAACACAGAGAAGGATCTGGATAAAACTTTGTTTTGTTTTCTGATGGGTACGTGGAAGGAGAGAGACTATCTTTCAGCTCCAGGGAGCTGAATGCATCATGCCTGCAAAGGACCTGAGCCCGCAGAGTGGGAGCCGCATGGGACCAGCACCTGTGTTTCTGAGAGGAGACCGGGCATTGCCGGCTGGTGGGGTGGGCTGTCCTCTCCCGGGTGTCTGATTTGTACCCCTGCTTGATTTTGCTAAGGTGCAGTGGGTGGTCCTGGCTGTAGCAGAGTCAACGTGTGGACACTCCGGGTCCTATACTGCCCGGGGATCTCTGGGTCTTTGGGTAGGGGCAGCAGAGTGTCAGGGAAGGAGTTTGAAATGTTTTTTCCTCAGCGGACTTGCTGCCACCTGGAGCCCACCTTTGAAATCACTTTAGTCCCTGGCACTGCAGTTGAGGAGAAAGAAGCGAGAGAGGAAAGATAAATAGATCTCCAGATGGTGCTTAAATCTGTAGATTCACACTCAGGATTGTCCCAGTCATGGCTGTGACACAGGCACAGAAGCAGAATGCCCTGCCTCCTCCTCCCTGCTGCCCATCCCTGTGGGTTTGCTCCGAGTCACTGAGCCCACAGTTCCACGGAGGGAACGGGACCCACCCTTGGGAGTGCCATCCTGGTCACAGTCAGCCTTCCTGGGCCTGGCTGCCCATGCTGGTGCCGCCCCGTGCCGCCTTCCTCTCTGCTTAGGGAGTGACAGGCATGGGAAAGGCCAGTCCATCCGCTTCCGCTGAGCCTGCTCCGTCGGTGGTCAGGCATTTCCGACAGCATGGTTTGCAGGAGCTGCTGCCCTGCAACACATAAACAACCCGGGAGGAAATGCCTACTCAGACCTTTGGGAGGAGGGTCCCAGGGATCTTCCTGGCCTGTGTGCGGAGGGGTGGCCCCCAGGGTCCCGGGCAAGCCATGCCCTTCCTGGGGTAGGGCATTGACCTGCCCACTCTTCACCAGGTTGATGAATGTGCCAGGGTCGCGCAGAGGCTGGGCTGGCCAATGACTCGGCTCAGGCTGGGCAGCAACCTGTGCTGGAAGCACAGGCGTGCACAGGGATTGTAAGAAAGGAGGCAGCCCGGGAGGAACGGGGACCTCCTCTTCCAGGGAGAGCTTTGTAGGGGAAGGGGCGTCATGCTAGCATTTGAAGACGGAGTGGGATTTTGCCAGACACATGAGACAAGAGAAGCCAGGGGTGAGTGTCTGTTCTGTGCTTCCCTTGTGAAAACCCTGAGTAATGTATTGTGTCTCTAAGGCCCAGAGACATGACAGACCCCTGTGTTCTGCATGTGGACTGAGTTATAGTCAGACTTTAGGTCACGGGAACAGAGCACTTTGATTTGACTGAGGGAGATAGTGTTCCAAATGCTGAAAAAAATGTGGGGTTACTTGAAAAGGGCTTTGTAGAATGTATAGGAGTTTTTCACCAGTTGGCTTAAGAGTTTGGCCTTTTAGATGAGAGAAGAATATGAGCAAAGGAGAACACGGAAGAAAGGGGACACCATGCCAACAGCCTGTAGTAGGTGCCAGTCAGGCGGAACAGGCTGAGAGATCCAGAATCAGGCTCTAGGACAGGGTCTGGGCAGGGTGTTGTAGCCCACTGAGGCCGGGAAGAAAACCTGCAGGGTTTGAGCGGTGCAGTGACAGGGTGTCCCCTGGGCTGCCTTATGGAATGAAGGCCCTCCAGGCTGGTGGCCAGGCAAGATGAGAGGCAGATGGCCCCATCCAGAGGAAAGGGACACGGGTGTAGACTGCTGCTGGGGTAGGGGGCAGAGGACTGACTAGGGAAGTCCTTGTTGTTGGAGACTCTTCAGGCTTCCACTTCCTCTCTGGCTGGTTGCAGGAAGCTTCTCTGCTGTGAGTGTGGGGTCCCAGGGGAATGGGGGTTTGACTTTGGAGGGGCAGGTTTAGGGGCATGGTGGGCGGGTCCTGCCGCTTGTGCCTTGGGTGATGGCTGGTCCGAGGCTGAAACTAAGTCTAGTTGGGTTTCAGCAGGGAGGTTGCAAGAGATTAAAGTTGGGGGAGGAAAAAGCAAAAGAAATGAAAAGGAAGCAAACCGCAGCAGTGAGTAAGGCGGGGCCAGGGCTGTCTGGAGGCACTGACTGGGCAGGCCGCCCGCGACAGCCAGCGGGAGCCCAACAATCCCGGGATTCTTTCCCGGGCCTGAGCTCTCCCGGCCGCCCTCTGAATGGGCCTCTTTGGAGGTGGCCGCCCCGCCTCCTGCACGACTCCCTCGGGACAGGCAGGAACACAGAGCCCTGCCTGGGTGGGTGGGGGACGCCACCGCTGGGACAGGGACTCAGGACTCTGCTCACCACATAGGGCTGCTGGGGACACAGCCCAAGGAGTTCCCTCTGTCTGGCCCACATCCTTCCAGGCCCTACCATGGACTGACCAGAGTCCTGGGTGCCAGGTAAGCTGTACATTGGGACTCGTCGCTTCTTCTTGCTCAGTCCCCACGCCCCTGGTGTCTTCTGTGCTCCTGGCGCCTCTGGCCCGGATCCAGTTGCCCTTGCTGAAACTTGATCTTCTGGGCTCCACGGGAGGGGAGTGGGGAGGGGGTGGGGAGGGGGATGAGGTGGGATGTAGAGGTCACTGGGCCGGGAATCCTGGGCAGGACTTGGGAGGAGGGCTGATTGTTCCAAGAGTCCCTTGTCACTTGATGACAGTTCTCAAGTCGCCAAGGCTTTGGGACAAAACGCCCCAGCCCTTGAGCCTGGAGGACTAGTCCTTCCAGAAGAAAGTCATGCTTTGTCTTTGCTGAGATTCACTCGGGGCTAACAAAAGCCTGGTTTACAGATGTGCAGCTTTTCTGGAACAGGACTGCTTCCTAGCACAGCACATTCCTTTACTGAAACTGATAAAGCGAGTCTGCCCCATTCCAGGGCTGTCACTGCCCCCACCCCCCTTCCAGGGCCCTTGAGGGATCCCGGGCAGCGGGCAGCAGGACCTTCAGAGGCCCAGAAGGCTGCACTTCTGAGCACCCAGCACAGTCGTTTCTACTAAATGCCGAAAGCAAGCGTTAGGATCAGGCGCTGGGTTCTAAAATGAGATTTACTGTTGTCTCTTCTGCAGTTGGAGCAAGCAAAGAGAGTATTTCTAAACGAGTTAGTGTCGTTGAAAAAAACAAAAACCCATGCATTCACTGAAAGAACCTGCTCAGATTATGTTCACAGAGCTTCTGGACCGAGGGGTGTCTGTTTCTTCACTGTCCCTTCCCTCCTAAATGTCTGAGCTGGGGCTGGGGCTCTGTGGGACCCTGGGAGAGTCAGCCAGGCACTGGGGGTGGCACGGGCAGGGCTGGCGCCTGGGCCCAGGGTGGGCCTCCTGGGCATCTACTCCCTCCTCCGCGTGCTGGCCCTGCAGCCGACGCAGCGTGTGTGTGTGTGTGTGTGTGTGTGTGTGTGTGTGTGTGTGTTCCAGCTGGAAGGATGGGGAAGATTAAGAGAGAGAGAGGGGAAAACCCAGAGCTCTTTATTGTGAAACGAGCACCGCAGCCGCTCTGAGACAAGCCCGGGTGGCTCAGGGTCCAGCTTCTCCTTCCCAGGCTGAAAGTCCTGCCCAGTATCCCTTCCAGGGTTGATGGATTGCTCTCCAGTTGATGGAAGATGCTATCTTTTCAAAGCTTTCCTGTCCTTTTAATGTATTTTATATACATTAGTAATTTTTCACGAATTCCATATGCGTGTTGGTGTATTAGAGATTGTCTGGTTAGGATGGACACAGTTTTCTGACTTTGGAGGTTAGATTAAAAGAATTCTGGTCCACCTATTTCGAGAGGGGTGATTTTCTCCCTTGGCCAGCCTGTAGCCCTGGTGGCCCGTGGGGAGCCTGGTGCTGGCTTCTGCTGGGGCTTCCTGCGCTCTAAGGGGGAACCTCAGTGACAGGGCTCTAAGTTGCTCCCAGAGTACCTGTGCCTTCCTAATCCCCAGGGCAAACCTGTGCAACAGGTTCCATGTCCTCCTGTAGGGGCGGAGTAATTGTATTATATTCTGCTTCCTGACTCAGCCCTGTTGGTGGGAGGCAGGGATGTCTTGTGGAAAGAAGATAGTTTTCTGAGTCCAAGAGATGAGTTGGCTTCCTTTGAATAAGCTTCTTAACCTCACTTTTCAGAATCTGTTTCCTCATCCATAAGATGATTTGCACGTGGAAGTGTTTGTATGAGGATTAAATCAGATAACAGCTATGTGTGGGTTAGCAGAGTGCCTGGTGTATAGTAGGCACTCAGAGAAAAGGAGCTGTGATTCTGATTTCTGTTATTATTTTCTTTATATGAAAAGTTGATATGTGTCATGTAAACAGGATTTTACAACAGTCCTGAGAGCTGTGTGATTTAAAAGCTGTTGACATTCAGATCTGCACCTGTACTGACGGCAATATTTCTCCAAAAGCACAGTGAAAGCTCCTGTGGGTTGGAGCTGGGATCTGATGATCTGTATGGTTCTAAAAAAGCAGTTCGTGCTGCCGGGACCATGCATCGACATAGTTCTGACTGCTGCCCACTTTGACCTTGTCTCCTCTACCCTTCTGTTTCCACTTCCCTGTCTTTAAAAAAAATTAACATCCAAGGCAATCAAGCTGCCCAGTTGATGTAGGATCAGGACAGGAAGGCTGGTGGGTATGACGTGTGGAAGGTGGTCTTACTGCTGTCAGACACAGGTCTGGGGTAGCTTGAGGTCCTGTAGTCTGATGAGTCTACCATGGCCATTTTCTTTACGTTAGGCCCACCTGAGACAGGTGGCCTCTCCCTCCTATCAGGAGGGACTGTAAACAGAATGAGTTTACAGTAAGAGTCAAGGGACCAGAAGGTCCCCGTCACACACACACTCTGCCTTCTTGCTCTGTCCCATTGCTCACTGTGATTTTGCCAGGAGATAACCTAAGAACACAGGACTAAGCAATCACTGGAATGTCAACTTCTAGTTCTACCACGAGATAGCAGGGTGGCCTGTGGCCTTCCTTGAGCAGTGTTCTCTGTGGACGTTTGATTCTTGATTAGCCTCAGGTAGAATGGATGGCTGGGTGGAGAAGGCAGGTGGGTACTGGGTCACCCAGGTAAATTAAAGTTAAACAGGATTTTACAAACGTAGAGTGGAAGAGAGAGGAATGAGAGCTCAGCTGGCAGGAGGACCAGGGTCACCAGTGGGATGTCTGGCTTTCTTGAGTGACCAAGTACAGATAGAAAAGCTTCTAGAATGCTGTGGAACTCACTTACTGCTCTGAGGAGGTAAGAAGGAAATGGGACCAAATACAAGGCTTGTTTCTGGAAGATGTGGGTCTTGGGAACTGCTCTTTGTGCATCTGTTAATGGGAGTAATGAATACACAAAACCACGCAGTCCGTCGTGCTTCCAAGCTGACTCCTCCAAGTCTGGTTTCCCTTGATGGCTTTCCCAGTGGTCCCATCACTTCTGCTGCCTGCTAGACTTTCCATCACACCTTTGTAGCTCATGCTGCACTTGACTGGAGGAAATCAAGTCAAGGATATCATGGTGACAGTTGAAGGGATACAGGAATAATACAGTTAGTGCACAGACTATTTAAAAAGACACTATTTTTTGCTTAATAGAGAAATTTTTCTAAGTTTTTCAAAATTTTTCAAAGTTTGTTAAGAGACATTTTAAAAATACTTATTTATTTATTTAGATGGAGTCTCACTTTGTCACCCAAGCCAGAGTGCAGTGGCATGATCTTTGCTTACTGCAACCTTCGCCTCCCGGGTTCAGGCGATTCTGTGGCTTCAGCCTCCTGAGTAGCTGGGACTATAGATGCGCACCACCACACCCAGCTAATTTTTGTATTTTTAGTAGAGATGGGGTTTCACCATGTTGGCCAGGCTGGTCCTGACCTCAAGAGGTCTGCCCGCCTCGGCCTCCCAAAGTACTGGGATTACAGGCGTGCCTCACGGTGCTTAGCCCTGTTAAGAGACATTTAAAAAGATAAAAATAAATGGAGAGAAAGCCACGTTTGTGGATAGGAAGACAATGTCACAAACATGTTGGACTCTCCCAATTTCATCTGTGTACTTAATTTAGTTCCAGTCAAAATGCCTGTAGATTATTTTGTGGAACTTGATAAGCTGATTCAAAGTTTATATAATAAAATAAAAATTCTGAGTAACCAGTATACAACTACCAGAAATGAGGAGTTACCACAAAGATAGAAAATTCAGCAAACTTGAACTGGTACAAGGACAGATAAATTGACCAACAAACAGATGAAAGTGCAGAACAGACCAGCACATGCTTGGAGCTCTGGTGCCAGACAAAACAGCCCAGGTCAGTAAGGGAAAGAGGAGCTGCCTCATAAATAGAATTGAGGTTTGCCAGCTAGAAAAGTTTAATGGATCCCTTTTATAACACATGCCAACATCAGTTCCAGATGGACCAAGGATGTCAATGTCAAATACATTCTTAGTAGAAAACCTGGGTGCACACGTTTTTCTGTTTTTTTTTCCTTCCTGTCTTCTGCTCTTCTGTTTCTCTTTTCCTGCCTTACTGTGGATTTATTTATCATTTAGGGGAAACTCTGTCTTTATTTATTGATAGTATTTTTGAGTATATCCCTTCCTGTAGTTTTTTTAGTCCTTGCTCTTGGTATATATGTAACCTGTCATTATTTATGGCTACTTATATTGTTTTATCACTTGGAGTATAGCATAGAAATCTTACTTCAATTTAAGTTTCTTCACCCTTCCCATTTTTAAAGTACAATTGTTGTAAGTATCTTATCCATTTATGGTGAGTACCACATGTGATGATGTCTGCTTGTTGCTCCAACTATCAAAAGTCACTTAAAAAACTCATGAGAGGAATGAACTTTTAATATTAACCCTTACTTTGACTCATTTGAACATTCTTCTTTCCTTTTGGAAGTTCCGAATCTTATGGTTTTCATTCTGTTTAGAAAATTTCCTTTGGCCATTCCCTGCCAGGACATTTGCAAACAACAAAACTTCTTCATTTTCCTTCATCGCTGGATTTCTTTATTTCTGCAGGATATAGAATTCACAGTTGACAGTTCTTTTCTTTAATTACCGGAAGCATGTGCCCACTTCTTTCTGGTCTCTTTGGTTTGGGTCTCTTTCAAAGAACTGAAGATAGGTGGATTCTCAGAGAAGCTGTCATTTTAAATGACACTAAGATAGGGAAAACAGTGCCAGGTAAATCATGATGCACTGTGGGTGAAGAGAGGTATGCACAGATTTCAGAAATGTAGCTCCGTGAGAAAAGGCAACTGGGGACTGGGCACATAAGGCCTCGAGGAGCGGTACCTCCAGCCCTAGAATGGCTACATGGTCAGCCCAGGGTGTGCAGAGCTGCAGGTGGGCTGGAGACGGGGTGCCTACCACACAATGAGTCCTCAGCAGGGGACCCCTCCCTGCCGGCCTCCTACGTAGGAAGCCCCGGTGATGTGACAGTGAATGAGACACAGCCTCACCTCTGAGGCACCCAGACATGGTTCCAGCAGAGTGTGCTACTAGCCATGTGCTAGGTAGAGCAGGGTTCGTGGCCACTAAGGGCCTCCATATGAGGGAATCAGGGAGCAGACTGCTCTTGAGTGCTTTAGAGGGCTTCATGCCCTGGGTAGGGCTTTTGTGGTTCTGTGGGCTCTCTAGTCCTTTGATCTTGAGCATCACACTCGACTCGTGGTAAATATCATCAGCAACTTAGTTAGAATATTTAGCCACTCCCCTCAGTTTTATGTTTGTCATATACAGGCTTTCACAAACCATTTTCTTTTTTCTTTTTCTAATCATAACATTCCATTCCTAGGATAGGTTTGTTAATTTTCATTTCACTGGGTTGTTTTTTTGATTTTTGTTTGTTTGTTTGTATTTTTGAGACAGAGTCTCACTCTGTCGCCCAGGCTGGAGTGCAGTGGTGCGATCTTGGCTCACTGCAGCCTCCCCCTCCCGAGTTCAAACGATTCTCCTTCTTCATCCTCCCGAGTAGCTGAGACTACAGGAGTGCACCACCATGCCCGGCTAATTTTTGTATTTTTAGTAGAGACGAGGTTTCACCACGTTGTTCAGGCTAGTCTCGAACTCCTGACGTCATGATCTGCCTGCCTCAGTCTCCCAAAGTGCTGGGATTACAGGAGTGAGCCACCACACCCGGCCTTCACTGGGTTGCTTTTTTTTTTTTTCCTGTTCTATTTCATTCTCACGTGCTTTCCCATTGGTTTGTGGTTTTGCTTTTGCATCAGTTTCCTTCTGTAGGTTGAGGCTATGTAATGTACCAAAAACCCGGTCCTGGGACTGAGGGATCAGTTCTGAGGGATGTTTGGTGCTTCTACAGTTCTTTAGCCTTTAATCTTTCTGTAGAATGCCAATGAGACTCCTCCTTCTAGGACAGCTGGGAGGGTGAGGAAATCCTCAGTGAATGTTGGTCATCAGGAAAACCTTGGTGGATGATGGGCAGGAGGGAAGCTTCAGCAGTGGGTCCGCCTCCCTGAACTGCTGGTTAGAGAGAGGCTTGGGTGCTGTAGAGAAGGAGGTCTTTTATACAGTGCTGTGCATTCTAAGTGGCTGGTCTTTGGGGAAAGAAGACAATGTAGAGTTAAAATCAGGACAATTTGGTGTATTTGAGCGAAGGTCTTTCTGATCTCCCAAGTGTTTGTTCCCTCCTTCCCCTCAGAGCAAAAATGGTTATTTCTTAAGTTTATTTCCTATGAGACAGGAGTAATTGTGGGCAGAGGGACTGATGAGAGCTTCAAGCATTGCCCAGTTCTGTCCCAGGACAGCCCTCTTGGAGAGAAAACCACCTGTGGCAGAGACTATGGATTGCTGTAAATTATCTTATTAATTGGAACATCACTTGTTATATTGGAGCAATTTTAGCACGTTCAAAGCTTTGCTGGAAGGCCCTCCAAATGCCGACACAACCTGCTGGCATTTCAACAGCGCTGGTGGCCTTTGTATTCGTGAGGTTTGGACTCAGTGGAATGGAGCTGGGCTCAATAGCACCTTCAGGGTCCAGAAGCCAGTGACATGGTGCATGACCGTGGAGATGCTGCCCATGAAGAACATAGAGCCGGCCTGAAGGAGAATGGCACCACCAAAAACCAGCAGGTTGAGAATGAGACCCTTGCATCAGCAAAGTGAGTAGCCTACCCATTGGGCATGGTACGAATCAGAAACCTTAGTGAAACAAAACACAAAGAGGAACGCAGTAAGGATTTGGAAAGCTGAAATGTGCCCCACTCAGAGCCTCGGCAGCTTGCTCCAGAAGCCGCTGGACTGGAAGTGAGGAGAATCGGGACCAAGAAGGAAGGCAGGTGAAGCCGCATCATCCGCCACCTCTGGCTGACTCAGGGCCCCATGAGATGCAGGTTTTCTGGCACAATTGGCTCCTCCTGGAGTCCTGCCTCAGGCTGGTCAGAATTCCCATGCTCCAAGAGTTGAAAGGGACACAGTCTGTGTGGTCTCCTCAAAAGCCACATGCCTCATGTCAGTTTTCATTTCTTTCTCGTCACGATGGACCTTTGGAGTGCTTGCCAGGGACCAGGCCCTGCTGTGAGCACCTTTCATGCCTTAACTTGGCAGATTCCCTGAGAACTCTGCAGTAGGGCCTGTGTCACTCTCCTGCCATTTACAGAGAGGCTGCATCTCCCCAAACCATACACCTCGTGTTAGGCTGAACTGTGACTCCCTGCACTCC
Source organism: Papio anubis (assembly GCF_008728515.1). Classification (NCBI taxonomy): domain Eukaryota; kingdom Metazoa; phylum Chordata; class Mammalia; order Primates; family Cercopithecidae; genus Papio; species Papio anubis. The sequence continues at coordinate 117,064,775 of NC_044979.1, read as the reverse complement.
CTGCACATTCCTATGCTGAATGAAGCCTTAACCAGAACCCCAGGATGTGACTGTGTTTGGAGAAAGGGCCTTTACAGTGGTGACTGGTGAAAGTGGTCCCTTAGGGTGAGCCCTTATCCAACGTGACTGGTGTCCCTGTAGAAGGGGGGCGATCAGGACGCAGACACACAGAGGGAAGACCATGTGAGGACACAGGGAGAAGACGGCCATCTGTGCACCGAGGAGAGAAGCCTCGGGAGAAACCGGCCCTGCCAATGCCTTGATCTTAGACTTCCAGCTGCTAGACTGTGAGGGGATAAATTTCTGTTGGTTCAGCCACTGTGTGGTGTCTGTTATAGCAGCCCAAGCTGACTAATACTCCCAGTTCGTGGAACATCAGGATTCCTCTTAACTTGCAGAGCTGTGGACAGAGTGAAAAGGAATGAGGTCGTGCTAATGAGCTAGAGGTGGGAAACCCAAGAATCGCGTTTGAGTCCTGCGCCAGCTGGGTGATGTGTATGTTTTCCTCGGCCTCCTCACAGGTGTGGATAGACAAGAGTGCACACCTTTAGGAGTTGTTCCGAGGGTCAAGTAAGCCCACTGAGCACCACACAGGTAGTCACTATTAGTAAAATAGTGATAATTTGTGAAGATAACTTACGTTTTCTGAACAAAGATAAAATGCATTCTGAGTCTCTGTTTATATTTACTGCAATGAGAATACATCTTCTTGTTAACTGAGTGAAGGGTTTAACTGAAGCTGAGGTTTCGAATTCTTACCTAACACAGGGTTCCCAATGTTGCCTTCCTCATTGCTCACAGGATGCTTTAGAAATACTGGGCACAGCACTACCTGGTTAGGGATCTGGCTAGAGTCTGACCAGTGATATTCTCTCAAAAGCAGTAGTCTTCCAGTTTCAGACACTACATGAGAAACCCCCATTAGCTGCCTGTGGTCCCTGGTACATGGGCTGGGGGGCATGAGCGATGCAGATGCCCCAAGTGCCACAGGGGTTCTTAGAGAGGCTGGTTCTCTAAGGGTATCTTTGATTCTACTCAGGTCCATTGAAATCTGCCACACTGAATAAGGTTTTCAAGTCATGGTAAGAGACTTCTGAGATTACAGGGGAGGTTTTTTCCCCTGGGCCTTATGTGATTTAGACTTCCATGGTGCAGTCATTGATATAGTTTGGATATTTGTCTCCTGCATGGGGGCAGATACTTCATGAAGGGTTTGGTGCTGTCCTCATGTTAACGAGTGAGTTCTCACTGTTAGTTCACATGAGAACTGATTGTCAAAAAGAGCCTAGCACCTCCCCTCCTCTCTCTGTCTGTCTCCCACTCTCTCTCTCTCTCTTGCCTTCCTCTCGCCATGTGATGCCAGCTTCCCTTCACAAGTCCAGTGGGAGTGGAAGTAGACAGGAGTGCACCGGCATGGGGTGGTTAGGCCAGGGTGAGGATGTGCAGAGTGCACATCAATGAGAGCTTCCTGAGGCCCTCACTAGGTGCAGATGCTTCTTCTACAGCCTTCAGAACCGTCAGCCCAATAAACTTCTCTTTAAAATAAATTGCCCAACCTCGGGGGTTCCTATATAGTAGTGCACATGTACTCAGACAGTGGTTGTAGGACAGAGTGATGATCCTGGACCAGTACTCCTCGGGGCTTCATCTGTCAAGCCACCAGGCTAAAGTGACCTTTCCTTAGAAGGGCTGTGGCAAAGTTCAGCACGTGTCATCTGTGTCCCATGTGCCGTTTCTAATGGAAAGCCAGATTCTCTGGGAATTCTGCCTGAAAACAGAAAACATCAAGACTTCCTGTCCTGTGGACCAGTCCAGTTATGAGACTGGAATTATTCTGCAGACTAAAGACTTGGAACCAGGCATCTTAGGTACAGCCTCTTCATCGGCATAGACCCTGGCCGGTATCATCTTGAGCAGCCTGAACCTTTCTCTGACCACTGTCCACTCCCGTGTGGACGTGGTATATGCGTTATGGTAACCTCCACTCTCCATCATGATGATCAGCCCAGGGCGCTCAAAGCCACTTATGCGGGTTCTCTCTCTGCTTGTGAAGGGCAAATACTTCCTGTTTGTGGGTTTTTGTTTTTGTTTTGTTTTGGCTCAGCATAAGGAAGGCTTCCCTGAGGAGGGTCAAATGGCTCTTTTCTTTTTTGATGCTGCTTTGCATACCCTCACCCTGGCCTGACCGCCCTGTGCTGGTACATTCCTGTCTATCTCCACTCCCACTGGACTGGAAGCAGCTTTTAGGCAAGGATCTTGTGTCACTGAGTCCGTTTCCTGTTGCAAGTAACCAGTCCCAACTCAAGTTGGCTAAAGGAAAAAGAAAGGAGAAAATGTAACTGTTCGCAGAGTCAAAGGGTGAAAGCTATCGAGTGTCCAGGGACAGGGGAATGGATAAACAAAATGTGATCTATGCATGCAGTGGAATATTACTCAACCTTTAAAAGGAAGGACATTCTGACATGCGCTACAACATGGAAGAACTTCAGGGACATTGTGTTTATTGAAGTAAGTCAGTCACAAGAAGACAAAGAGTCATTGAATTCGTACATACAGAAAGTGGGATGGTGGGGACTGGGGTGGAGGATAGGAAATTATTTCAATGGGGACAGAGTTTTAGTTTTGTAAGATTATAAAGTTCTGGAGATAGTTGGTGGTGGTGGTTGTATGAAAAAGTGAATGTACTTGATGCTACGGCACTGTACACTTAAAAATGGTTAAGATGGTAAAGTTCGTTATGTATGTCTTATCACAATTTGAAAAACACAGTGAAACTCACTGAGCAGCTGTGAGTGGCTGTGGTCTCAGATTTGGTTTCAGGAGGACTTCTTGGTTACTCGGGGGGTGGGTCTTTCTCTCTGTCTCTCTCACAGTTTTTTTCCAGCGGCTCCCTAAGCCCTGATTTTCTCAGCTGTGTGTTGGCTCTGTCTGCAGGCTTGATGTGGTCTCTAGGCAGCCTCAGTAGCTCTACCTCAGTGTCATCTTTCTTTAAAGTCTGGAAGGAAGGAAGTCGTTTGTTTTCTTGAGAGCTCAAACCAAAGCACATTTTTTACAACTCCCATCCCTTGTAGGTTGCTAAGGGACTGTGTGAGTCCCTGGAGGAACTGGCCTCACTTAGTGCATCCCAAGTGTAAAAACTGCTTTGGAAACACTCACTATGAAGAAAAACCCTGTTTTCACTGTTTCAACATTAGAATTCTCTACACAACACCAACTAAATTGAGAAATGTGTTTTCTTTCCAGTCTGATCAAAACCTTGAATATAAATGGGACATCCTCAAAGAGTAAGAGAAAATAGAGCTCCAATTGTAATGAACTATTGCTTCTACATTTTCTACTTCCTTTTGTGTTATTGCTTAAAAGGAAGACTGTGGCATAGTCTTTTTTGAAGGGGATAATTCCAATTGTGATGAGAATGTCATAAAAGGGTCACCCGGCTTTTAGTGGACAGGATTCCCATTTCGGCCCTGGCTGGAGCAATTCTGGCTTCACTGTGGGAAGAAGAACCTTGCTTCCTTTAAAAAGACAGAAAGAGTTTATCCTTTTGAGAGCATTTCTCATATTTGCTGAAATCAGTTGACCTTAAGCTATAGAACAAATTTTATATTATTTGTATTATGTTGACATCAGGATTTTAAAAAGAAAAGGTTAAACACCAAGAAAGTACATATTTATTCATTTGTGGATTTTTCATCATTTTTGTTTGTAGAGTATCTATAGGACTTTGATTCTCATCAGAAACCATGAAAATGCTTTTTCAGTGTATTGGGATTGTCACTAATTAATTCTCACATCTGGCTGCCTGCCATCTTCTCTTTGCTTTCAAGAAGGTTGGTTAAATGGCCTGATTGTTCATAGACAAAAAACAGAAGAATTATAGGATAAGGACTTTTTTTTTTTTTTTTTTTTTTTTGAGATGGAGTCTTGCTCTGTTGCCCAGGCTGGAGTGCAATACCATGATCTCGGCTCACTGCAACCTCCATCTCCCGGGTTCAGGTGATTTCTGGCTAAGTTTTGTATTTTTAATAGAGACGGTGTTTCACCACGTTGGCCAGGCTGGTCTCAAACTCCTGACCTCAAGTGATCCACCCGCCTCGGCCTCCGAAAGTAAAGATAAGGACTTAAAAAACAAAAACAAAAACAAAACAAACAAACAAAAAACCTAATCTCTACTGAGGTAACTGCAACACAAAGTCTTGCTTTTCTAAATTAGAATTTAAAAATTCTTAGCTAAATAAACCCTAGAAATCATCTAATTTGATCCCAATTGAAGTGAGTCTGTAAATGAAGATCCTGAAGACCCCAGGAGTTGACAGTGTGCCCGGCACCCCATAGTTTATGGCAGAAGAGCTCAGGCTAGAACTTGGAGATCTGAGATCTGAGCTGTCTTCCGGCAGCAGTCCCAGTTGCCCACCTAGAAATGTAATGGAAGAAGGATACGAGAGATTTGATGTTCCATTTTTTTTAGAACTCTCAAATAATGGAAAAAGAAACTTTCTATTTAACTGCATAATAATCCCGGGATGTGACTAGGAGGGAGGAGAGAATGGAGATAGATAAATAGATAGATATTCTCACTTCGGAAAGTTTATTGTGAATATGCCTATGTATTTATGGACCAAAGATTGAGACTGCATTTTTAGGTAGTTAACATAACTCAAGTTTCTTCACTTGGATAGGAGACTATAATATTGACCTCAGCTAAATTTATTTTATTTTTCGTTAAAGGTGACATAAAACATTCAAAGGCAATTTGTAGTTATTAACTAATTGATGTATGAGTGAATAATTTTTATGCCTTATCAGGAACACAGGAAATTAGGAACACAGGAAAATGTTGATTTTGTTTTTAATGTCACATGTCCTGATTTTTTGCTAAGTAAGTTATGGTTCCTGCATCTATGATAAGAGTCACACCCTAAGGATGAAATTTGATGTTTGGATCCCTCATGAAAGTTTAATATGTCTGACAACTCCTTACACATTTAGGTTGCAGGTCTTTGGCCTGGCTTTAAGGCTTCGGAAGAGGGAGCCAGTGGCCCTGCCTGAGCCCTGTGGCTTTCTTTTCTTCCTGTTAACTTATATGTCATGTAAATAGTGGCCATTGGAGAATGAGTGGTATCCAGCTTCCCACAGAAGCCTGGATGAGAGCATAAAAATAGATCGTTTGGAAAAGGGCCCATGACCCTCTGTCACCCTTGTTCTGGGTAAAGGAAATGAAGGAAGTGGAAGCCAAGAGGAGAGGAGCATAGACATTCCTGAGGTCCCAGAAGGACGGGCACGCACCTCCCAAGTTATAGCCCAGCCCCCGGGGCTGCCCCACAGCAGCGGCCTTCCCGGCCACCTCACCCCCGCAGGGCACCAGGGACACCAGCTGCTTAGGCGGAATACCAGAAAGTGAGATGAATGTTGTTTCCACACACTAACGGTATTATGCCTCCTGCTCTGGCTCTGAGCAGCAAAGGGAAAATGTGAGAATATTGTGGGAATGAAGGGCAGAAGGAGGCCAAGCCAGCAGCGTGCCTGGAACTAAAAGGAGCATCTGTTCAGGGCCCAAGATAGTTTCTGGTTGGCAGGGCTGTGCTGGCGTGCACACGGTCTAAACAGCATCCCTGTTTGGCCTCTGGAGCCTCCCACGCTGTGGAAACACATCTTCGTAAGGGAGGGGTGCATGGCCTCAGTAAGGTGGCTTTTGCCTTAGAAGAAGTTGGCCTGCCCTGGAAAACCCTCCATGTAGTTGCTTTGAAGGACAGTTATGCTCACTGTGGTGTCCTTATGTCTCCAATTCTGAAGCAGAGAGACGGGCTACCAGAGGCACAGGGCTGTGGAAGGCCTGCCTGCCACATTCTCGCTCTGCTAGGAACAGTGGGGTTAATGCCTCCACAGATGCCCCTGTGCAAGACGGTGCAAATCCCATCTGCTCCTCACCCCGTCATCCCCACCCTGGGCCATCTCCTGGGCTCTTGTAGGTGCAGAGCTGAGGATACAGGCACCTGATCCCCCCCACAACAAGGAGCTCAGCCCACGTCCTGTCCTCGTTTTTAACATTGCTAAAAATGTTCATGGTAGTTTAACCGTGAACATCAAATGTACAAGTTAAACAACAACAACAGTTCTGCCTGTCCTTATGCTGAGCACGTTTCTAGAAATGAAGTGAACTCATGCAAAAGGATTTGCAGTAGGTAGATCATCCTCACTTGACTGGTGCCTTTGACTAAGGTTTTTGGTGCACTTCCCCCAGTCCTGCCGGCTGCTGTTGTGTGCTTGCTAGATGCCCAGCAGGGATAATGCAGAGAAGCACTTAGAAAGGCACCCAGGCTCCCGCTGCCTCACTCTCCTCTCCCGTTAAGCATGGGCACATCTCGAGGAGCTGTGCAGACCTAAGGGAAGTGGAGAGGATAGGTGCTGAGCACAGCGCCTGCAGGGTGTGCAGACCTAAGGGAAGTGGAGGTGGTAGGTGCTGAGCACAGCGCCTGCAGGGTGTAGGTTCTGTGTAAAGTGTAGCTGCTGTCAGCATCTTCTTTGCTGTCTGCCATCCCGGTCACTGAAACTAGTAGTGACTCCACTGACCTGAAGATGTGACCCTCACCCAACTTATCTGGGAATGCCAAGGCCCATCTAATAAGTGGATTAATTGCTGTGACATTGAGCTGTGTGGCACTCTGTTAGTTGACTTGCATCTCTGAGCACAGGCAAGGACCAAGGACCTGCAGGAGAAATGGCCCAGGAAGCCCAAGTCTCCCTGTGCTGAAGTCCTTGGGATAAACATGGAATCTGATGCTTTGAGCAGCCGCTTCTTCAAAGAAAGGGTTAAGTCCTGTCACCCGGTCAGGAACTGGTCTGACAGAGGGAACTACACAGCCAGGGTGCCCCAGAGTTGGTGCTAATTGAATGATAAACAAAGCCACTTTCATGGGAAGTGCTGGGCTTGCTGTTTTCTGGGACAAGCACTGTGATAACAGGAACAAAGTGGATTTTATTTTCCTTCAGCCTCTTCTCATTTGGTGAAATTCCCAGGCGCCATGGGAGTGCATTGAGGGCTTCTGAGTCATGGCATGGGGTCTTCTAGAGCCTTGAGGCACGGGGACCGTTAACAGGGATGTGAAGCACCAGATATTGCCCCCGTGGCTTTGTGGGGACCACTAAGAGCAATGTCAGTCATAGAAACAGGTACTGTGTGCTGTGCTGCGTTATGTGCTCCTCTCTTGTATGACTCTTTGAAAGCTCAAACAACCAACCATAAGGTGGGCATATTAAATTTGATTAATTAACATTTTATTTATTCCAAAGTTCTGTGCTGCTCCTTGGCATGAGACCCTAGGAACTGATCAACCAACCGTCCACCTACTCCTCCCAACCAGACCCCTGAGCAGTATTTCCACGTCATGCTCTGAACTTCTCCCTCTAACCTCTAAGCCTTTACTAGTTCATTCATTAATTCATAATGTGAATGACCTGGAGCTCCTACAGGTGCCAGCCCAGTGCTGGGGATACAGAGGTGAATGGCAGGAGTGGCCCCTGCCCCATAAGCAAAGAACCCATGAGGTGGTTGTGTCAGATGCCACCCATCCTTCCCAAAGGGCATCCATCAAATGCCACTTGCTCCAGGAAGCCTTCAGACGAAGCTCCCTCCAGATTAAGCAAGTCTCCCTGTGGGTCCTCCTGCAGCTCAAAAGCTGTACCTCACATGCTCCTCCATGCAGTAGTAATTTGCACATGGTCTCATCTAGCTGACACAAGCAGGACACGCAGGCACTCCCTGTTTTGCTTTTGTTTCTCTCTTCCGTTCTCCCACTGGTCTAGGCCATGTTAGTGGAAAACTGGTGCCCAGTAAAGACATTTTTTTTTTAATTTTTATTTTTTGAGGTGGAGTTTTGCTGTCTCGCCCAGGCTGGAGTGCAGTGGCATGATCTCAGCTCACTGCAACCTCTGCCTCCCAGGTTCAAGCGATTCTCCTGCCTTAGCCTCCTGAGTAGCTGGGATTACAGGCATGCACCACCACACACAGCTAATTTTTGTATTTTTAGAAGAGACGGGGTTTCACCATGTTGGCCAGGATGGTCTTGAACTTCTGACCTCAGTTGATCCCCCTGCCTCGCCTCCCAAAGTGCTGGGATTATAGGCATGATCCACCTCACCCAGCCCCAGTAAAGACATTTTAAATGGAAAAGAAATACAGACAAACATAAATGGAGATAAGTAATCTTAGTACTGGGAATAGAAGTGAGGGTGCAGAGGGATGATTTTAAACCCCATCTTTGTTTTTTCTATCCCAGCTTTCATAGAAAGAAATAATAAATTCACCAAACACTTATTTTAGAACATTTCCTGTGGGCCATATTGGGAGGAGGGGCCGTCAGTCACATAACTGCATCTGCTCTACGGATTTACAGGTCAGTCATAGCAGGAGACATGCACATGCATTCATGACACAGACTGAGCATTTGCTAGGCCTGGCCTTGAGATGGTCATGATATTTACAGTTGGGTGCAACAGACACACCATTCCCAAGGATCTTACAGTATGTTCATACAAACAATACATTAGTACTGGGCTTTTCTGTAATGGAAACATTATTAAATGTTGAAAACATCTGTGCAAAAATTGGTGTCCCATCCTTTCCCCCAACATGGACAAGGCACTGTGTTTCAGACTTTGTATTTGATTTTCAGAAGTTTTACTATTAAGTGCTTGTGTGTAGTTTTCTTTTTATTTATCCTCCTTAAGTTTTTTGTTTGTTTGTTTTGTTTTTTAACTTGTGGTTTGATTTCTTGAGTCTTTTGGGAAATTCTCGGTATGTTTATTTTCCAATATTGCCTCTGCCTCATTCAATTTCTCCACCACTTCTTGGACTTCAATTATATGTATGTTAGAATTTTTAAGAATCATATCTCTTGTCTCACCGTCTTTTGTGTATTTCTTATTCTTGTTCTTCTTTGTGTTTCAGACTGCATATTTTCTTCCTATTTTTCTCCCAGTTCACTCACAATTTCTTCTGCTGTGTTTAGTCTGCTGATAAAATCATGAACTGAATGCTTAATTTCATTTATTTTGTTTTTGAGTTCTAGATTTTCTCTTTGCATATATACATATATGTGTGTGTGTGTGTGTATATATATGTTCTAGAGTACATGTGCACAATGTGCAAGTTTGTTACATATGTATACATGTGCCATGTTGGTGTGATGCACCCATTAACTCTCCATTTACATTAGGTATTTCTTCCCTCCCCACTCCCCGCAGAATGGCGATCATTAAAAAGTCAGGAAACAATAGGTGCTGGAGAGGATGCGGAGAAATAGAAACACTTTTACACTGTTGGTGGGAGTGTAAACTAGTTCAACCATTATTGAAGACAGTCGGGTGATTCCTCAAGGATCTAGAACTAGAAATACCATTTGACCCAGTGATCCCATTACTGGGTATATACCCAAAGGACTATAGATCATGCTACTATAAAGACACATGTACATGTATGCTTATTGCAGCACTATTCACAACAGCAAAGACTTGGAACCAACCCAAATTTCCATCAATGATAGACTGGATTAAGGAAATGTGGCACATATACACCATGAAATACTATGCAGCCATAAAAAAGGGATGAGCTCATGTCCTTTGTAGGGACATGGATGAAGCTGGAAACCATCATTCTGAGCAAACTATCGCAAGGACAGAAAACCAAACACAGGGCGGGGAACATCATTTGATTATTCTTAATGGACTTCAGTTCTTTGATGAAATTCTCTTTGCTTCTGCTTTTTTAAACATTCTGTTCAGTTATTTTAATATCTGTGGCTTTTAATATCAATTTTTGAACCAGCTGTGGGTGTTTTTTTCTGTGTGTGGGGTGGTGACAGTCTCGGTTTTCATTTGTCATGTTTCCTGCCATTGATGATCAGTTTTTTAAAATTAAATATTTGATACTGTATTTTTAAAGTACAAAGTCAGGCTCTGGGTGGGGGAGGCATGTTCTTCAGAGAGGATATAATTTTTCTTACAGGCTACCTAGTCAGATCCAGTCATGGTCCTCTTGTTTCTAGTTTGTAGCCCTTCAGGGATCTTACCTTGAAACCTTGTGGTGTTTGCAAAGGCCCCTCTTCCTAGGTACATCTTAAACTGCTATTTTTGGTTACTTAGCATCCGCTAAGACACTGCCACAATCCCTGCTGATCTTTTTAGCTTCATAGCAGCTGGCTTTGTCTTGGTTACTGGGCATTGGGCCGTGTACCTCTGCCACTTAGGACTCAGAAATGCCTTGAGGGGAAACGTGCTCAGAGTGTTTGACTCTGTCTCTGCAGTCCTCATTTTTCTGAGACCTTGGCACTTCCAGAACTGGCTGCCTTGGTAGCTCTGAACTCAAAACTTTATCTCCCCAGAACAGTGTGATCACCATTGCTGGTTTGCGTGTGGCCCTTATACCACATGCGTCCAAATGGGTCAATGTCTGAGAAGGAAAAATGGCCATGGATGGCCTGCTCCCTTCCCTGGAGGTTTTGGCCCAGTGAGCCCTGGCTGCCTTGGGAGATCTGAATGGGTTCAAACTATTGTTGTTAGTATTTTGTGTAGCTTTCATAATTGTCCTCAGTGGAAGTGTAATTCCTGCATTGTAGCTGAAAATTAACATGCTCTTTGTAGTACTGGCTTTGAGCTGTTGCAGCTGATGTGGCAATCTTTGATAGATAAGGGTTTACAGAATGAGTTGTAGGGAAAACAGCATCATTTGGAAATCTCTAAATTTCAATACCCTCTCCAGGAGATGAATAATATGGACTTTTTTTCTACGTTAATATTCTCTTACAATCCTCACTTGTTTTGAAAACAGAGAACAAAATGACCGGTATTTCTAATAATATTATTTTATTGACCGTGGTAGATTTATCCATTTCTTGAAGCCTGGCTTGAAAAAAGAAAAAAAAGGCAAGGTGTTTTAAATATCCAGAAATAATGCAGCTACTGGGCGAGAGGAATGTGCCTGGGCTCAGGCATGGGACACAAGCAGGTTTGCATTCTGGCCCACCTGCGAGGGCAGCCTCTGCACCCCATGGTGTGGCCTGTGCAGCAGCAAAGTTGACCTGGAAAGCACCAGCATGGGTTTCTGCCCTCATAGCGCTCAATGTCGATGGCCCAGTTACCAGCTGGGGACCAAAGGAAGGTGGAGGACACCTAGGCCGCCCGGCTGCTGCAGGGCCTGCACTTATGGTCTTTATGGGGAGAAGTCGCCTGCTGGTTTGCAGAGGAAAGGCCATGCTGATTCTAAAGTGAGGTGCAGCCTAGATCATGGGGTGGAGAGTACATTACAGGACATCAGCCTTTGTGGGGGACGGGGCTGGAAGGACCAGCCCAGGGGGCCCAGTGTGTGTCTTCCCACATGACTGAAGGGATGCCAGTGCTGACCAGCTCGTGGTAATGGGCTGGACACTGTGTGGCGGACTGAGTTAGGTCACTTTATTTTTGGGAACAGTGATGGGTGAGAATAAACCCATGCTTGGGGTCAAAGGGCTGGCCGCCTCCTCCAGCCTATTACGGGTAGTGATGTCATGTTCAGTATGGCCATGGATGATAGAAAGTCTCAAAGTCAACACTGTTTCTTGTGGAACATGCAAAAGCGGCAGAGATTATGACTTCTCCAGTCCTACAACTGAGGTCTCTCTGCTTTCTGTGTTCCCACTACAGAACCACGAGGCTGCCCTGAGACGCTCAGTCACACTGTGGGGATGTCAGAGAGCCCCATCGGACCCAAATCCATGATGCTCCGGGCCGACGCGCCCTCGACGCCCTCCTTTCAGCAGGCTTTTGCTTCTTCCTGCACCGTTTCCAGCAACAGCCCCGGGCAGAGGAGAGAGGGGTAAGAAGATGGATCTTTAAACTTGGCACAACCTCCCCAAAGACACAGGATGCTGAGAGGCGTGTGGGAGCAGCGGGGGCTTGCTCTTCAGAGAAGCTGAAGCTAGACTAGGCAGGGATTGGCCTGAAGATGGGGCGGGGCAGGGGACCAGGGCTGTGTGGTGACATGAGAAAATATAGGGACATACAGGAAATAGAGGGAAAATCAGTCTTAGAAGGATTCTAGTTAACAGAAAGACCGGGGGGTGGGAGGGGGTGGGTATTAACAGGGAAAAATGGCCTATTTCTGCTTCAGAAAGATACTGCCCCTGAGGAAATTCATATGTGAGACCATTCCTCTTGCTCAGAATAGGAATAAGTTTCTTTATGCTTTTTTGTATGGACGCGTAGCTCCCTATTTAACTTTTTAAATTCTACCTCCATTCTCCTTAAAATAAAAAAGGAGCCCTCATCTAAGGACATTATACATAGACTCTGTACCCATGAGTGTTCCATTGTTAGTGAAATATGTGTGTCACGTGGTGTGGTTTTAGCTGTCTTTCCATACTCATAAGTGGGTGGTAATTTCCAGTAGTCTTTGTCGTATCCATTAATCAGCTGGTTCATCTAGCAAGCATGGATTGAGGACTGATGGTGTGTCTGGCAGATAAAGGACATGGGCAGAAGGATCATGCTGCTTGGAGGAGGGGACCTGCAGTGAACCAGTGGCCCCACTGCAGGGGATGAATGTGGGTGGCATCCCTGCCTAGTGCTGTGGGACAAGATGGAAGGGCATTTCTACTCCCGAGGGCACATGTGTATGTGGCCGTAGGTGCTGGGCAAGGGCTGGGAAAAGGCTTCCCAATGGGTACACAGCTGAGCTGCGTGTTAAAGGAAGAAAGGGCCTTGACCCGGTGAAGATGCAGGAGGGAAGGCGCAGGGGCCGAGGGAGCAGCATCTGTGCATGTGGAGGCCTTCGTGGGGCGGCTCCCCTGGGTGCCCTCATGCGGGCTGCAGCATCCGGGCATGAAGTGGGGGCTTGAAAGGCAGGCAGCATGAGCTCAGAGAGGGCCTTAGTGTACATAGTTTGGAAAATCCCTCCTGTGCTGCCTGGAGGGCCTCAGCACCCACTTCCCCATCCCTGTCTTCCCATGTGGGTGACGCTTGCTGGTCTCTAGGTGTCTCTTTGTACCTTACGTGCTGTCTTGGTCGGCTTGTCTTTTGGACAGCTCCTCTTCTGCAGAACGCCAGTGGGTGGAGAGCAGCCCCAAGCCCACGGTCTCCCTGCTGGGGAGCGGCCGGCCCACCGGAAGTCCCCTCAGTGCTGAGTTATCCGGTACCAGGAAGGACTCCCCAGTGCTGTCCTGCTTCCCGCCGTCAGAGCTCCAGGCTTCTTTCCACAGCCATGAGCTGTCCCTAGCAGAGCCACCGGACTCCCTGGCACCCCCCAGCAGCCAGACCTTCCTGGGCTTCGGCACCGCCCCAGTGGGAAGTGGCCTTCCGCCCGAGGAGGACCTGGGGGCCTTGCTGGCCAATTCTCACGGAGTGTCACCGACCCCCGGCATCCCGCTGACAGCTACAGGGGCTGCCGACAATGGCTTCCTGTCCCACAACTTTCTCACGGTGGCGCCTGGACACAGCAGCCACCACAGTCCAGGCCTGCAGGGCCAGGGCGTGACCCTGCCCGGGCAGCCGCCCCTCCCTGAGAAGAAGCGGGCCTCGGAGGGGGATCGTTCTTTGGGTTCAGTCTCCCCTTCCTCCAGTGGCTTCTCCAGCCCGCACAGCGGGAGCACCATCAGTATCCCCTTCCCGAATGTCCTTCCGGACTTTTCCAAGGCTTCAGAGGTGGCCTCACCTCTGCCAGGTAGGTGTGTTTGCAGCAGGTGGGAGGGCCCCTCTGTCCATTCACTCAGGAAGGGAAGGGTTCAGACCTGCAGCTGAGCTGGCACATCTCTAGTGCTGGGCCGGGCACCTGGAGAGAAAATCCAGAGCCGTTGGGGTACTTTTCCATTTTCCTGGTCCAAAGCCAAGCACTGGCCCAGGCTTCTCATTCACTCTTCTTGGCTTCTGTGTTTGGCCACCTTGGATTCCTTCCAGTTGTAGAAAGTGCAGACATCTGCAGTGGTTCTATTTTCCGTTTCACTTGGGAACATGGCTTTTTGTAAATAACAAATTCCTTGTCAAATTAAATGAATTCATCCTAAACGCAATTACGAAATATTTCAAGTGTATAAGCAGCAATGTGGTCTATGGGTTAAACAACACCAACTTTGCCCTCTGTTTCCTTGCTACCTTCCTATGTATTCTTAAAAATGTATTGCAAAGGCCCAATCCAAGCATCCTGTTGTTTTGTTTTGTGTTATAAAGCTGTCACTGCCTCATCTATCTCAGTCATTTCAAAGGCAGAGTTCCCTTTCCTTAGAACATCCCTCGCTTGCTTGCCTTTGCCATGGGATTTGGACTTCTGGGATCACAGCAGATGAGAGGTTGCAAGAAGAAAAGTGTCCATCATGGTCACTGTTTTTAAATTTTGCTTTACAGATAGTCCAGGTGATAAACTTGTGATTGTGAAATTTGTTCAAGACACTTCCAAGTTCTGGTACAAGGCGGATATTTCAAGAGAACAAGGTACGTGGGGAGGATGAGGGCCTCCCTGGGCATCTGCCATCCTGCCTGCTTTGCTGCCTTGTGTGAGGATGGGCCCCGCGGTGGGAACATCAGGCAGCTGTGGCCTTGTTATGGATTGAGTTCGAGCAGGGCCCACACATTATTCCATGCCTCCTGGGGAAATGCTACAAACTTTACATTTTTATAGGGAAACACTCACTACTAATGGGAGAGTTGGTGAGGAATGGGCCCCAGCCATGAGCATTCCAGCGTGTAGGGTGTAATTTCTGGCTGCTTGCACCAGCCAGTGGCTTACCAGTGATGCCAGCCCACAACTGCTGACTGTAAGGAGGAGACACACTCTCCTGCATCTCCATGAAACCACAGAGGACAGGGTGAGGAAGCAGGAGAGACACCCTGCTCTGAGAAGTCAGGGACTCTGTGTGTTCGTGAACACCTATATAAGCACTTAATAATGAGACCCGGTTGTGGACTTAACCGCATGCCTCACACACAAACCAGGCAGAGCATCTCTCTGCTTGTTATAGTGTCAGGCATTCTTTTTTAAATTTGAAATCGTTAATGTTAATTTTTGAGCAATGAATATTTGAATGTTTTGAGCATTACTTTTTACCGGAGCATGAATAGAAGAGATGTGGGAGAGGAAGGTTAGCAAGCTCTTCTGGGCAGTCTTCCTTGGAGGCAGCCTCTGGGCAATGAGCAGAATTCACAGGGTGCTTCCCTTGGCTGTGGAATGGATGCGTGTCTCAGCTGAGTGTACCTTCCTCTGGATACCTCATTTTGGCAGTGCATAGAGTTTGGATATACCTCGGAAGAGATGGTGTGTGACTGGCACGGCAGGGCGGGGCCATGGCTCCAGTGCCTGGAAGACAGAGTCAGGATTCCTAGGGACCAAAGTGAATCCCAGTGGCCGCCTGGTGGCTGCTGGAGTGAGAGAGAGGGAATGGGTTGGTTTAAGGTGGTGAGAAATGACAAGCTGCCCGCAGTCAGCAGGAGACCCACTTGGCTCCTCTGTGCCTCTTTATCTCAACTTCAGAAGAAAATAAAGCTCTCTCCTTATGAAGATGCCTCAGGAATGCCTAGAGATGAGTAGTTGAGTGGCAGAAAAATAGCACTGTCCAGCTCTCCACTGAAATTCTGCTATTCAGTTATGTAGATGATAGAAATGGTAAGAATGTGCATCTCTTATGATCTCAAAGAAGCGATTGTCATTTTAAGTGGAAGAGAGAGAAAAAAAGCCCGTGGCCTGGAAAGACCTTCATTTCCCTGAATTGGCCTTTGTGAAATGCTGCCCACCATGGCCGAGGGCCCCTCTGCGGCCGGATGCTGTGTGCCTGTTGCCACCACCAAGGCCCTGCTTGTGTCTCAAGAATCCCGATGACTGTGGCCCCCAGTGCCTCGGCACCTCCTCCAGCTGGCCAGACTCAGAGGTGCCTATCCAGCACCGTGGCCTAGGAGATTCTGCACGGACCCTTCCACTCTATTGGCGCCATCTTCTAGAGCAGGGCAATGTGTGGGGCTGGATGCCCCCTTCTCTTATCGTGCAATGTCATTGTAGCAGAGGGATCTGAAACAGACAGATTTGGGTTGGAGTGCACTGCTGGCTTAACTCAGCAGGGTAGCGAGTTTCGAGCCTGCCGTGGGGAGTTGCTGTGAGTGGTGCCATGTGGAAGGTACCTGCCCTTGCTGGCGCCTGGTAGATGCAGGATAAGTGGATGTGGATGTGCAGTACGTGTAGGGGCTGCTGTTGGCATGTGCCTGGTCTTCAGCACACATTGTAGAAGGTTTGCTGGGAGGACCGCGTCTCAGGATGGCCAACATGTGCATTGAGTGTTAGTTTTTCCAGCTGTGCTCTAAAAGGATAACCTCCATTTTCTACATATTTTATATAGAAGAGACCTGTGCAGACGAACCTTCTACTGCCTGTGTCAGAGTCTCCAAACAGCAGAAGGCTGCCCATGGGTGTCATTTATTTGGGTTTTAACTGTCAGATGTGCCTTTTTCTAGAAAAGCTGTCGTGACATTTCAGGGTGATGCAGGAGGGAAAAAAACACCCAGATAGCCTCTTTGGGAGTGCAATTTGTCACATACTTAATTCCTTAAGGTTTCCTAAAGCTAACATAAAAATGCCTCAGGAGGATAAGAGGACCTTAATGTAAAATCAAAATTAAGGACTACCGCCCCAGTTGTACTTCTGGGGTGTTACTTCTCCAGATGCTGTGAAATTACTCGTTGCAGGGTGAGACAGTGTGAGATGGTGAGAGTAGACTCGCTTGCCTCCCCTCTCCCCACCCCCATCTGCCAGTACCAGGGTGGAGCACGCGGCTACCGTGTGCAGTGTGTGGATGCTCATTTTTACAACTTCAGCACACCAGGCTCCTCAGCCCACTTTTGTTTGGAAAAACAACGGATCTAAAATTCTCCTCTTATTCCCATTGCCAGGGCAGGAGAGCACAGCCCCTTCGCACTCTTGCAGCCTGGCAGCTGGGGCTTCCCTCCCGGCCTGAGGAGAACTGGGCGGAGCAAAGCCTGCGTTCCCT